>NC_092263.1:14161247-14488747 GCF_036320965.1 Panulirus ornatus | reverse complement strand
AAATAAAGAAAATTGGCGATAGAAAAATGCATGTTATAATTCAGGGAATTCTGAGAGAAACAAAAATATAAGGCGTTTTTAAAATTAGAGTACGATAATGACAGGTTTCTGTACTTCAGTTATGATTAAATATTCTATAATGCTTCCTTGGGACTGGATGGTTTATAGCTGTGTTTGTATGTCTGTCTACTTGTCTCTGCGAATGCACGGCCTAAGTGTCTGTCCGTTTGTCTGTGAATGCAAGGCCTTATCTTTTTTTTTTTTCTACCAGCCATGAGAGGAGGATGAACACCTGGGTTGGGTGTAGGCCGACTGCCATTCCCAAGATCGGAACCCATGAGGGTCAGACCTCAGACTGCCCCGTGCTGGTTCATATAGTGTGTTGGTTGATTATTCTGTACTTCTACGGTATAATTTATTATCTTTATCTTCGACAAGAAATAAATCACGTTAGAATCAGCAGGGATGACTTCAGTCAAAAGTTATGAACGGCTGAATATAGTGTTCGTCCTATTGCTATTGCAATATGTGTTCGATCTGTAGTAGTATTTAGTAAATGTATGGGGAGAGAATATTGCCAGATGTTTGGCTAGGTTCATGCCCGAGGCGTCTGAGAGAGAGAGAGAGAGAGAGAGAGAGAGAGAGAGAGAGAGAGAGAGAGAGAGAGAGAGAGAGAGACTCACATCATTGCACCTGTCACCCATAGATTTCAAGCAAGAAGCTGATATTCTTGAGCAGTTATCTTCCATCGCTCAGTAGAGATACGAGGTGTCAACAAACCTATTTCAAAAAAAACCCGTTCGCTGATAAAAAGAAGCCACCACGGCGTGAACCATCGACCCTACCGGGATGCGAACCCATGAACACAACATGTCCCTCAGAAAGGAGTTCCGTGGTGGAGTGGCACTTACACACACACACACACACACAGGGGAACGCTTGCTCTTCGCGTCAATGTCTGGCAACAATATTGCACGCTTGAAACATTACTAAACCTGAACCAAGACAAACATTGGAGTTTATATTTAGAAAAGGAAGTGTTGCTTATGCATGTGTCAAGCAAAAGGCAAGACGGTATATATATATATATATATATATATATATATATATATATATATATATATATATATATATATATATGTATATGTATATATATATGTATGTACATGTGTTGATTAATTAGATACAGGGGGATAGATCTTTGGTGCTCTGCCAGGGGCTACGTGACAGAAAACACCTTGCTGACACATCTGTAGCTGGGCCTTCGGCACTGTAAGTACGAGAAGCCAAGTGTACAGACCCCTTGCCCTAGTGCAGAGGTCTGAGTGGCACGGAGATTCCACCTCTCGTACCTTCAGATACAACGTTCTCGTCTGCATTCACACAGACGTTGAGGCTCCAACCATTTCCCTCTGTTTAGTTTGTATTATTGTCTATATTTTGTGTGTGTGTGTGTGTGTGTGTGTGTGTGTGTGTGTGTGTGTGTGTGTGTGTGTGTGTGTGTCTGCTCCCCTGTGGTGACGAAGCTGAGAGCTGGTTGTAAATATGATTTACAATGTAAACACAGAAGGTCTGACAGTGTTTAAACCTTATAAAACTTAGTAGCGTCACTTTGGTGTAAGTCTAAGAGCTCAGAATTTTTCGTTGCTTGATTTCGAAGATGTTTTTTTTACAGCCTGTGAGTTACAGGCGAGGAGGAGGAGAAGGGTAGAGTTACAGTAGCATTATTATGTATCACTAGACGAATGTCAGTTTGCATTGGGAGCCTTGCGAAGAACAGACAGGTCTAAGGTCCCCATCAGGTCCCATGGATTCTACAAGACCAAACGTCTTAAGTCAATCTTTTGTGACGAGATCTTTAAGCGAGACATTTATACAGGATATTCTCATAATTGATCTCATTTATCTAGAAATAAAGAAAGGACAAGAACTGGTAAAATCTAGAAACAAAAAAGATAACTATATGTTTTTTTTTAACTTACGAAAATGTAATTTCAAAGAGACGGATGTAAGACTGTCCAAAATGTGAGGTAAGGTCTGTACGTCTGGTATGAACTGAGAAGTATTGTGGTAAGGTACTTCAGTTGTACAGTCTCGTTACAGTATTTGAGATGGATTTTGTTGTGTGAGCAACGCTGAGCGTGCTTCTCCTGGGCGAGCATGCAAACCAGCTGAGAGAGGCGAGTATTTTTAAGTCTTTGTTGCTACAGCTTCAGCCTGTAAAATCATCCCAGAGTGACTTCATTTCCTTACAGTCAAGCAGGAAAAAAATATGGATGCTATTTATTCAAGGTTTCTTGTGAAGGGGGAATGATATATGAGTCAATGAGAATTTACATATAGATGATTATCAAGTTGTTCTATCTCTTCCATGGCACAGAAGCAGCATTGGTTTGTAAAACGAGACGTGGTTTTGTACGGTGAGAGAAGTTCCTAACTCCAGAGGAGGGCAAGTAGAAATCTTCACACCAAAATATAGTTTAAAGCTGAACGAATTTTAATGTTGAATTAGATATGAGTTTAGAATTACGAGAATTCTGAAGTAGGAATGTATCGAATGATATATATGTAAGTCAATCTTCCACGTAACTAGTGAGGGTGTTTAACACGATCTCATCTCGTTAACGGCGAAGGAGGAAGATAGCGAGAGCAAGAAAGAGGGAGAGACGAGGGTGGGGAAAGGAACAAGGCAATATATATAAAAGAGATGAGTATTTAAACCGGCAGTAGGAAGTGGAGTGTCTGTGTTTGCCTGCTTGCTATGCGCCAAAGCATTTAGCACCGTGTGTTGAGCGTCACGTACGCGACAAGTAAACCTTAAAACTCGGTGTTTGCCTCGCCTGCAGACGTGCTCCCGAACGACCCCCAACCAGACCAGTGATTCATATCGTTGTGGCTTTTAATTTCGTAAACAGAGGAGTTCCCTCATTGCCTCAGTGGCTAGTCCTTGTTTCCATGCAAAGTAGAATCGATCGACGTGTTTCCTTAGCGTCTTAAGTGATTGAGCTCCAGTCGTGTAACGTACGGCAGTATTGTGACTACTACAAACTGTTCCAGGATTTCCTTATGTAAATATAACGATCGTTGGGTTGTTAAAGATATGTAGAGGGAGGCAGTCTTCCTGGTGGATACTCGATGGTGGGGGATGGCGTCTCTTGACGACAAACCATTTTACCTTGTTCGAGTTGAGGTTTTCATAGGTTCTCCTGGGATACAACAAGGTGTGTGTATATATATATATATATATATATATATATATATATATATATATATATATATATATATAAAACACCTATAGAAAATAGGATGCAATTATGGCCAAGCATTTTCACTATACATACACTAGAAAACGCAACGATACATGTACATTCGCGTTGACCATAATTACCCAGAAAAATAATAGAAAATACCTGCTTACTTCATCCATCGACCAGAGTAGGTTTAGACCACAATTTTTTCCTCTGTCTGTGGGTATAAATGCTACTGAGGTTGTCTTGTTTATATCTCAAGGGGAGAGAACGGGGGAGAAAGAATGGTACCCTCATATATGTTTTCTGTGTGTCCAAGGTGTCGCCAGGAGAGAGAGAGAGAGAGAGAGAGAGAGAGAGAGAGAGAGAGAGAGAGAGAGAGAGAGAGAGAACCCCCCCCCGCCCTTTCCATCATGTATGATATTTCTGCAAGAAAAAACAGAAGAAGGAGGAAAACGAAGTATTTTCCCACCTCGAACGTCCAGTCCCTTACGTTGCTGCTTTGTGAAGACGAAAAACAAACACGTATTAAGAGAGAGAGAAAGAGAAAGATATATATATATATATATATATATATATATATATATATATATATATATATATATATATATATATATATATATATATATATATATATAGTTGGTGTGGTGTAGGCGACTGGCAAGACCGGAGGAGAATCATTTATATCTTGTAACACCAAGGTCAACCCTTACTCAACACCTTTATAAGGAATCATCTGTCGTCATTAAGAGATCACAGTGAATCATAGAGAGCATCAAGGTCCCTCGAAAGCCTACTCCCGTGTGTGAGACTCAGTTTGAAAATCGCTCCGAAAGCCATGGAATGAATGGAGAGGTTATAGACACTTAGATGCTTGTCTTCATTAAGGGGATCTTCAAGATCAAGAGAGACTTAACTCCCTTTGGCGCCAACACGTCATTACTAGTCATAAGAGCCTCGTGCATGACCAACTATATAGCTTCTAATCCTGTCTCCACCCGACTTCATAAAGTTTGCGTTGTAAATAAACACCTTTTGCCTGGCTCACACGACGTGCAAGATATCTTTTGATATATATATATATATATATATATATATATATATATATATATATATATATATATATATGTCCGTAGAACGCACCTCAGTAAGGCACTCACCTGTACCATGCCACTCACACCAGCCACTTACCCTCGCCATTGCTCCTGCCACTTAACTTGTCACTAGTGTCTTATCCCGGCATCTCTCTCTCTCTCTCTCTCTCTCTCTCTCTCTCTCTCTCTCTCTCTCTCTCTCTCTCTCTCTCTCTCTCTCTCTCTCTCGTGTTTTATGTAAGAGATCGAGAGGAAGGGATGCTGGATGTCTCACCAAAGCAGTTGTAGTGAAGGAAATGGTAGTTTTAGTGTCCATTAAGTTCTCTACGGTATGTGGTGACACACACACACACACACACACACACACACACACACACACACACACACACACACACTCACTCTACTCCCCCGAAACATTTTCAACATTCTACACCGATCCTCCACGGTCAGTAAGGCCGACTCACACCTTCACAGTCAGGACAACACTCGGTCTTACGTGTGAACCCGCCCTCGGCACAGCAACAACAACAACAAGAACAACAACAACAGCGCGTCACACAGCCTCCACATCAGACAGGGGGTCAGGCCATGACCCTCCCCAGGCCACAGGAGGTCACACCAAGGCCCCGTGTGCTCGTCCTCCCCTTTATAAAGTCCTACAATTGCTTCTACTCATGGTTTGTACCTTACCCTGACCCAACCTTTGTGAGGGGAAAAGATCCTGACATCACGCTAACACGTCCTTGTGCCTACCTCAACCTCACACGGACCATCAGATGCAAGGAGCTTCATTGCCAACTTTAGCTCGTCTGTTGCTTGGTATATTCTTATGAGTCTCTTCTCAGAATGTCTGCGTCTGTGTGTGTGTGTATATATACATCACTTGACTATCACCGCCTTTGAAATGTACCGGTACCATACTGTAGCCTCTTGTATAGTTACAGAGTCAGATTCCTTCGTAGACAATCCAGGAACACAGACAAGATCCATCCAATTCCATCTCTCTTGACTGCAACGGAGTTCATACGCTTATACAAAGTCCCTAAACCCATAGGAGTTAGAGACAAGGGTTTGGATGTTGTGGTGGTTATAGAGGGAAGTAATCGTGTGTGTGGTGTGTGTGTGTGTGTGTGTGTGTGTGTGTACTAACAACTCGACCGTTGTGTACACATCTTTTTAAGCTTCGTAATATGAGTAGTAGAGACAGGAATGTTGATTGTCAGGTAGCCAAGACGTAATGCACAGCACTTCAGGTTTGTCACAGCTTGGTTAGGTCTATTTGTAGATGACATATTGGCAGTGACGCTATTACCCCCGCCCCCCCTACCGGCGTTCCAATCTCCTCTCCAATCCCCAGCCAATCCTCAGGCGTTCGGGTCATCCAATCCCCAAAAAGGAGATCAAAACAGACTTGAGTCAGCTCCGCGTCCGTACCTGTGCAGGTCCATCATCAACCCTAGCTAGTCGTTGTCCACCCTTAGAAGCAAATCTCTATCACTTCTTCAACCATTTCCCCAGCAAGACATCAACCACTCGTCAAGTAGTTATTGTCCCAATCTCTTACGTGTCCCAAGGGTAGTTTGCAATTACTCCTGAACCAGTGGTAAACTAGTTTAGTGGGAGACTTTACATAGGTCTGGATTCGAATGAGTAAAAGGCTTCGTTCTCACTCCCAGTTAGACATCCCTGTTCATCCACTGAGGTAAACTACCTTGTTTGTTGTTAACGAGGGGAATGATCCTCATCCTCTCAACGATGGTATTCCTCGTCTTGACGAAGTCTCTCTCTCTCTCTCTCTCTCTCTCTCTCTCTCTCTCTCTCTCTCTCTCTCTCTCTCTCTCTCTCTCTCTCTCTCTCTCTCTCTCTCTCTCTCTCTCTCTTTTCTCAGCCCCTTCAACGCAGCTCGTGGCTAAAGGGGACACTCGCACTGTAAACAAATCGTCATTTATGTAAACCCTTAAAAGCTTTTCACTACAATGTGTGAAGTGTCTTAATGTAAAATCTAAAACAGTTTTAATTGAAAGTCTTTTAAGAAAAAAGACTGCAGGAACGCGTGTTAACACCTTGGGTAAAAGGTGGGTCTGGGGACTGTATTTTAAGAGAAGGATCAGGGTACTGTATTTTAGTGTATGTTAAGGATACTGTATTTTTGGGGAGATGTGGACCGGGATATTGTATTCTGCGGGGATGCGGACGAAGGTACTGTATTCTAAAGGGGAAGCGAACGAGGAAGAAGAAGATGGAGAGAGAGAGAGAGAGAGAGAGAGAGAGAGAGAGAGAGAGAGAGAGAGAGAGAGAGGTGGTTTGCAGAGATTTAGCACAGTGTAAATTGCTTTGAAATGCTTCGCTATCATGCATGAGGCACGCCAGTCGTACAACCTTCCATCAAAAGCCAAGTTGATCCATGCCAAGTATGGGGTCGAGGGGGATGGCTGGGTTATGGTTATGATGCATAGACGGTGCCCAGCAGTGGGTTGTGGGTCCGCTGAAGACTTGAAGTCCCTGAGTGGAAGGACTAGATGTGCCAGCTGCCCACTAGGTTGTGAGGTGGGGGGGTTGTAAGGCCTTCCACCTTCGTTAGTCCTGAGGTACGTTTGGTTTCGTTAACCAATATGGCATCTGAGAGACACTGGACACACTGTAGTGCAAAAATTTTGTTTTTTTTCTTTTCATTGGGGAACTGAAGAACGCTGGAAGCTATCTTTGATAAGGTCCATGTAAATATACATGTATATACATGTATATATGTATATACAGATTATATCTGTATATGTAAATCACGGTTAGACAGTTACTTTAAAGATATTAATCATCAATGAATAAGTCTGGTTTTTTTGCTTTTTTCCGAACAGTTTTGTAATTAACCTTTGTCACACAGAGCATCCAGTAACTGTCGTCTGATCAGGTGTTTTACGTTCATTCTTTCCTATAAATGACTCATGTTACTACTCTCTTTCTGTATTATATTGTATTCCATCTCAGGTATCTTCGTGCCATGGTGATGGTTTGGGAGGAACCTTCTGCTGTACTACCCTGTCTCCATCTATAGTGGTGGTTGAGAAGGAGCCTTCTGCTGTACTGTCCTGTCTCCATCTATAGTGGTGGTTGAGAAGGAGCCTTCTGCTGTACTGTCCTGTCTCCATCTATAGTGGTGGGTCGAGAGGAGCCCTCTGCATTATTATATTGCTTCCATCTATAGTGGTGGGTGGGAAGGAGTCATTTGCTATACTATCTTGTCTCCATCTATGGTGGTGGGTGGGGGGGAGCCTTCTGCTGTACTATCTTGTCTCCATCTATAGTGGTGGGTGGGAAGAGGCCTTCTGCTTTACTATCCTATCTCCATCTATGGTGGTGGGTAGGGAAGGACCCTTCTGCTGTATTGCCTTGTCTCCATCTATGGTGGTGGGTAGGGAAGGAGCCTTCTGCTGTATTGCCTTGTCTCCATCTATGGTGGTGGGTGGGGAGGAGCCTTCTCCTTCATTGCCCTGTCTCCATCTATATAAAATTAAGAACGTTTCTCCGGCTTTCCCATGTACTTCCATCCTTTCCACCCTTCCCACACCAAGCCTGGTAGTGACACCCCTCTCGTCCCTAGTTCATGTCACCTGCCAACCACTCCTTCCTTATGCCAAGTGTCCCAAAGCCATCACCCCACTCCCCCCCCCCCCCCCCAGCTGCCACATGACCGCATGACGTCATACATCCCCCCCCCTCCTGAACCCCTCTTGTACCGTCTACCGTCTTCTTCATACACTCAGGTGCTTAGATGAAACCTACCGTTAGCTAACGGCCATACACTCTAGTGTCTGTATACAGCGCACCGTCGTAGCCATACACCCTAGCGTCTGTATACAGCGTACCGTCGAAGCCATACACCCTAGTGTCTGTATACAGCGTACCGTCGTAGCCATACACCCTAGCGTCTGTATACAACTTACCGTCGAAGCCATACACCCTAGTGTCTGTATACAACGTATCGTCGAAGCCATACACCCTAGTGTCTGTATACAACGTATCGTCGTAGCCATACACCCTAGCGTCTGTATACAGCGTACCGTCGAAGCCATACACCCTAGTGTCTGTATACAGCGTATCGTCGTAGCCATACACACTAGTGTCTGTATCCAGCATACCGTCGAAGCCATACACCCTAGCGTCTGTATACAGCGTAACGTCGAAGCCATACACCCTAGTGTCTGTATACAGCGTACCGTCGGGACTTAAGGCACAAAAACCTAGTTTCATTGTACCTGTACCTTGTAATGGGAGTGGGCATCATCACCTGCTCTGGCTGGCTGCCATGATTCAAGTACCTTCGAAGTGTGAGTATCTGTCTTGGTGGTGTGTGTGAGGACCAACTTGTCAGACGCTGCCAAGACCGGCAGAATACGAGCTAAGATTACCCTCCATAAATAACAACATAACAAAAGATCAGTCGGTATATATATATATATATATATATATATATATATATATATATATATATATATATATATATATATATATATGGAGAGGGACGGACAAATAAGGACCGAGAACCCAATAGCTTCTTTCTGTTCAAGGAAAGAAAGATAGGGATTATAACGGTCCATCCTCGTGTGGATGGTGTCCACACACAAGCTATGGGAAGCAGCAGAACTCCAGGGCCTGATGACGAGACACCTCTCGAGAGCAGTGGCAATCTACAAGGGGGGAAAAGGTGTGAATTCATTTTCCTGTGACAGTTAATTACGGAAGGAAGTGATAGTAATTTATATGTGTCGACATTAATCCAAATTCGCGCACAGGGTGAGTAAGATAAACAATTTTTTTTTTCGAATTCAGTGGAACACCTCAAAGTGGGACACACAGGCACTGAGGAATGAGCCATGGACGGAGTGGTGGATGTCTGGGTAGAGGAAAAGAGATGAAGGAACCACAATGATGACCATAGCCATATCCCATAAATACCTTTGAGGTGGATAAGAATGAGATTTCCTTGAAATGATGATTAGGGGGGAGGGGGAGCTGGGGGTGGGGGGGGGGAGATAGACGTCCATAACGGAACAATAAGGAACTCGTAAATGACCAATAAGGAAGGATGATTTGGACACGATATATGATATGAATGGAACGAACCGCAGGGGGAAGGGGGAAGAAGATATGCAGCTGATAAGAATAATGCAACTCAAAACAAAAAGAAATAGAGATGTTGATGGATTTTTTTTGAGAGTTAGGCACCAAGATGGTAAATTCATCTCGCAAATCAGATTTCGAAAATAGGATCCGACATCTTATAATGCGCTACGTGGGACTGCTGAGTAAGCATGGTTGATGAAATGGAAAAATAAAAAAACAGCAAAGAAGTAACACAATGATCAGTAATATCACATGGTAGGAAGCTACATGACCAAATTACGGTTCATGGAAAGAGCAGGAAGCCCTGTGTGTGTGTGTGTGTTGCTGTTGTCAAGCGAAACACGACTAGAAAACATTTGTTTTTCTTTTATTGTTCCCATCTTTTCTGAGAGCCATTGAGTGTGTCTCATTACACTGGTGTCTCCATGTGACAAGTCTGTGTGGCCATCATGTCCTTCTGATTGTCACAGTGGCATTTAAACGACGAATATTCTAAATGCTAATCATAGACAGCCTTAGCTCAGCTCATCCGTTTGCCCCAGAGTAAACACACTATAAACAAGTTCTACACCTCCACCTTGTGTGTGTGTGTGTGTGTGTGTGTGTGTGTGTGTTGAGGTGAGGGCGAGCAGCACCTGTGGCGAAGCATCTAGATCTGGATGCTTCTGTCCTCTTGCCCGTCAGACTACTACGCAGGAGAGAGAGAGAGAGAGAGAGAGAGAGAGAGAGAGAGAGAGAGAGAGAGAGAGAGAGAGAGAGAGCAGAGACTGCGCCAGCCAGCCAGGGACGACCTTGGCCAAGAGACTGGTCGCTCAACCATCTTTTTTACGTTTTGTTTACTTCCCTCCGCCGTTACCTGAGGCGAGGATTCGCCTCACTTCACATACCATCAGTCTCTCTCTCTCTCTTTCGTTGATAATTAGTACCCTCCCTCCCCCTCAGACTGTCCTTAGGAAGAAAAGAAACCTTCATTTACCATTGTATACAACTATCTTCATCTCTCGTCCTTTGCTAAAAAAGAATATGTTTGTTTCTTTTGCTCTGTGTGTGTGTGACTCTGTCTGCACGAATGGGTCAGCCAGGTGGGATTAAACCACGAGAGACAGAGGCGTGAGTCACTCAGGGCAAGCCGCGACACCAGAGGGTCTCGTCCAATCACAGCAGTTCCCTGGGGCATTTTTAGCCGCCCACGTGACCGCCGGCTCGACCAATGAGAGCAACGCACCTGGTTGAAGCCAGTTCGGGGGGTACGTAGGCCAGGGGATGACGAGGGTACGATGTACCTGTGCAAGACCCCAGTCGAGGAAGGTATGGAATGGTGAGACGGTACAGTGTACCTGTGGAGGGCTAGTTCGAGGTAGGTACATGGTACAGTGTACCTGTGGAGGGCTAGTTCGAGGTAGGTACATGGTACAGTGTACCTGTGGAGGGCTAGTTCGAGGTAGGTACATGGTACAGTGTACCTGTGGAGGGCTAGTTCGAGGTGGGTACATGGTACAGTGTACCTATGGAAGGGTACGTCGAGGAGGTACAGTATACCTTTACGAGGCCAGGTCCAGGAGCGAGAAGGTACAGTGTACCTGGGCAGGTCAGCAGGTACGCCTGATGAGGCAGTACGTTGCAGGTCAGGAGGTACAGCAGATGAGGAAGTGCACTGTAGTAACACCGCCACAACCTGGCGAACCATTCCCAACATACCAGTCGCTGTTTCCTGGCCTCCCAGCGTCCAGCCACAGACCGCTGCTTCTCGTTTTAGCTACCTGAGCTGCGGAGGAGGAGGAGGGAGGACCTGCGCGTGCGCGTGTACCTGTGTTTGATCAGGTGCTGTAAGGGCAAGTGCGTTAAGTCATGTGCCCCAAGGATGAGTTGTCTGGGGGATTTCGAACTCACCCCTACCCAAACACTTCCATCTGAAACCATTAGAAATAGAACAAAAGAATATTCTAACATTCATCTTTTTTTTCATATGTCTTTTGACACTATCGTCAACACCAGATTTCTTCTGGTCAATATATTTCCACGAGTAATTACCAATCTTTAGTTACTTATTTGTACTCTTAAGGGAAAGGTTTTCGTGATTAAGAGAGGTGGACATAAGGAGAGAAGCATGTTTTAATATTAGGCTGCTGTGCGATCAGAAATTCTTGTGTGTGTGGGTGTGTGTGTGTGTGTGTGTGTGTGTGTGTGTGTTCAAGCACACGTGTTCGTGCTTTGCTGCGATGTGTTGATAGGTACATACATCTGCAGTGTGTTTATGTGTGCGTATTCATTGATTTGTATCTCTACGAGTTGCATCTATTAGACAATATTATATTTCATGTTACCTTCCCTTCGCAAGGCCTTCATAAGTCGTTCTCATCCTAAACACTGAAGCTGTTGTAATTTACCATCGTTACGTAGTTGTATGAGCCAGAGAGAGCGTAGCCTTGTACTAGAACGTATTAGTGTAGTACAGAATACCTAGAAAGGTAGTACATCTTAGATGTACTCTCTCAGATGTACGGTAAGCCTTCCTCACCTCGGCAGAGGTTATGGGTTGTAACCAGGTTATATTTTGTGATGCAGGAGCGATGGATGCAGAAGTCCAGAAGCGGCTGGCGGCGCTGGAGTCTTACCTGGAATCTCTGGCGCCCACAAACCTCTCCTGGAACCAACATGTCGTCACCCACGACCCACAGGAAAAGCCTAAACACGCGGGCACCTTCACAGGTCGCCTCCATCAGGAGTACAGTCCTACCAAGAGAGCAGAGGTCCTACGATCTGACGAAGTAGATGAATCCTCCTTTCCCCGGGCTCCTACCGGAGCAGCGTCAGGAGCGCCAGTGAGGATCATGTGGAGCCTTGAATACGGGCGTTACCTGGTGGCCTCCCGAAGCATCACTGCTGGGGAGGTCGTATTCAGAGAGACGCCACTAGTAGTGGCCCCCAAACCTGACGCAGGACCCACCTGCTTGGTATGTCTAAGGGCGCTGCAGGGGGCGTGGGTCGAGTGTGAGGGCTGTGGTGCTCCTCTGTGCTCCTCCTGCGCGGACGACTGCGGACATGGGGGTGAGGAGTGTGAACTCCTGGTCGGCCTCGGGCTAAAACAAGACCCCAGAAATATTAAGTTGATCAGGAAGTTGAATGCACTTCTGACGCCGTTGAGAACGATGATGTTGATGCAGGACTCGCCTGACGTGAGGTCTGTCGTGGCAGCACTTCAGAGCAACGTGGAGAAACGACGGAGGTTGCCCATCGGTCGTTACGTGGAGGAACACGTCGTCGAGTCACTGCAGCGTCGCCTGGGCCTCGGTGTGTCGTCTGTCGTGGTGCATCACCTGTGTGGGGTGTTCGACACCAACGCCTTCGTCGTCAGCCTCGGTAAGGACAGGATGGGGCGAGCCCTCTTCCCTCTGGGGGCCATTATGAACCATTCCTGCGTACCGAACACACAGCACTGGTACAAGGAAGGCGTCCTGACGGTACGGGCGGTGACAGACATCCCAGAGGGCGCGCCCATCACCAACACCTACACGCCCACGCTATGGGGCACCCATGCCAGGGCGGCTCACCTGGCAGCCTCCAAACTCTTCACCTGCCGGTGTGAGCGGTGCCTTGACCCTATCGAGCTGGGGTCTCACATTAGCTCCGTCTCGTGCAGGAGTTGCCAAGATGGCCTCCTCGTCCCTCCCTCTGACCCTCGCCGTGGCTGGGAGTGCCACGCCTGCGGCGCCAGTGCCTCTGGGGATTCAGTGGAAGCCATGGTCCGAGCTGCGGGGGCTGCCGTCAGTCGCATCTCTCCGCAGGATGCCGCAGCCATCAGTTCTACCCTGGGTCACTTCAGTCGCGTCTTGGGCCGCACTCACTACATCACCGTCGAGCTGAAATACGCCCTGATTCATGCGCTCATGACGCCATCATTGAAAGGTAATTATCCTACAGCGTAATGTGCGTTGAGTCTAGTGTAGCAGTTAGGGGCAAGATATGATACACCAGCCTTCCGCCATGCTATCCTGTCTGTCTGCCATGCCATCCTGTCTGTCTGCCTTGCCATCCTGTCTGTCTGCCATGCCATCCTGTCTGTCTGCCATGCCATCCTGTCTGTCTGCCATGCCATCCTGTCTGTCTCCTTCTTTAGGATTATGAATTCAGGATGCTATTTCTGTCCTCCAGGTGGTGACCTCGTCATAAACCATGAGGTCTTCTGTTTACGGGCTTTCCCATGTACTGTCTTCCAGCTGGTGACCTCGTTATAAACCATGAGGTCTTCTGTTATCTGGCTTTCCCATGTACTGTCCTGCAGCTGGTGACCTCGTCATAAACCATGAGGTCTTCTGTTATCTGCCTTTCCCATGTACTGTCTTCCAGCTGGTGACCTCGTTATAAACCATGAGGTCTTCTGTTATCTGGCTTTCCCATGTACTGTCCTCCAGCAGGTGACCTCGTCATAAACCATGAGGTCTTCTGTTATCTGGCTTTCCCATGTACTGTCTTCCAGCTGGTGACCTCGTCATAAACCATGAGGTCTTCTGTTTTCGAGCTTTCCCATGTACTGTGTCCTCTAGAAGGTGGTCTTATTATAGACCCTCATGTCTTCTGCCAGCGATAGACAAAGAAAAAAAACTATGATGGCTTGACAGTCTGTCATTTCTTGTTCAGTTGTTGAAAGTTATTTCCTTCAAAAATACCACTATGCTCTGTTTTCTCTTAGGACAAACACTTTCCTGTGTAAATTTCCCATGGAAAAACTAAGTAAATATGTTAGCATAATGCTAAAACACCTGACAAGCAAAATTGGTCTTTTGCAGAAGACGTGGTATACCACTCTCTTGCCACTAATGCCTCAGCCATCCAGCTAAAGTATAAATGTTGGTTCGCATCAAAACGAATCATGACTAAAATACCCTAGATCATACTTAGTATAAAAGAGCCTACATCTGGGAGAATAAAATAGTCATTCTATAAACAGACGAAAGAATATCAGTCGGAAAGATTAGGTCCAGATTTCTATCTCTTAAAAAAAGAGAGTATATGCTAGAGTTCAACAATGGAAGGCTTGTCTTTCGGTAGTTCGGTCGTTAACCCTGGATAAGTGAAAACATATTACAGTCGTTTTGTGAGGAAACAGAACACATCTCATTGTGTCGTATACAATCACGAACCTTCTGTTCTAATGTTAGGGTTTGACCTCATCTCCCCAATCTGTGTCAGGTCTGACCTCGCCTCCCTGACCAACAGGTGTGAGCGACGCTGACCTCTGTAGGGTAGTTGACCTCTCCAAGGAACTCCTTCGCCTCGCAGCCATCATTGACCCGGGGCTTTCTCGGTTCAGAGGTGAGTGTCTCGTCTACCGAGAACATGGAGGATCTAAAGTGCCTTTTGGAAAACCTTGATAAAGAGCTAGTAGCCATGAGCAGTTCTGGGTGATTGATACTGACATAATTCCAAAAATACGTTGCCTATTTCATATCTTTAACATAGCTATCATAAACCCAGGGTATATATATATATATATATATATATATATATATATATATATATATATATATATATATATATATATATATATATATATATATATATATTTTCCTATGAGCCCACGGGGAAAATGAAACACAATAAGTTCCCAAGTGCACTTTCGTGTAATAATCACATCATCAGTAGAGACACAAGAGAGAAATATAAGTCAGTTGATACCTCGCTAACGCGAGAGAAAGCGACAAAGTATAATATATAAATAGAATGTATATATATATATATATATATATATATATATATATATATATATATATATATATATATATATATATATTACACCGTGGTGTGTTACACAGGTGTGGTGTTACTGGAACTGGGAAGAGCGTCTGCTGAGTCCTTAGAGCGTCGAACACCTCAATCTTCTCCTACTGCTGATCCTGATGGGGTCTCTACTGCTCCTGCTGCTGATACTGTTCCGGGCAACAACGGTGTTCCTGGCTCTGAAGCTGTTGTTGTTGATGATGATGATGATGATAAAGGAAGGAACACGAGCCTTCATCACAGCACGACACCAACTCCCTTCATCGAAGCCCAGGTGAACACTTTACCACAACTTGACCCACGTACGCAGGGCGACATCATACATACTCTCCTTTGCTGGGGGTTACTTAGAGACGGTCCTCTTGTTTACATAGGAATTCATTTATTTCAGTCATCCAAAAGGATTTTGTATACTTGCTGAAAGACGTCTACATAAAGCCTCCTTAGATCATTCGAAATGTTTCTCACAAAGGATTTTAATCTTTGTTTTCAACCTTGAGTAAACACGGCTCCCCTTGCATGTACCATTTGAAGTGAGACCATTAGATCCAGCAGAACCCCAGTCAGTTCGACATTACGATCCTTGAGCACGTCACTCCAACTCTCGGTTATGGTGATCTGGTTTGTGACCTGACCTTTAGGGATCGTTAAGAGTCAGTTTAAAGACCAAACCATCGTACCCTAGTGTCATACCATTGTACCCTAGTGTCATACCATCATACCCTAGTGTCGTATCATCGTGCTCAACTGGTTGAGACATTTATTTCTTTCTGTTTTTCAGGACCTGCTGAGCCTGGTGCAGGAATGTGAGAATATCCTTCAGTATGACAGGCGCCTTCCTGACGTCCTCGCCCTCAAGCAACAACTCCAAACCCTTCTGTAGAAGGCTATGGAAGTGATCAAGGTGTAGAGACACCTGTTGTAAAAAAAAAAAAAAGACTGTCTTCAAACCCCCATCTCCTCATGGTGGATTGTTTGTACAGGCCTTCCCCAGAGAAATGCCAGCAACCTAGCATTTACGGTGGGCCGTCTTGGGTCGAATCCCTCTTAGGTTCGAATCCTGGCTGCGACTGTCGGTCCACAATTCATCCAGGTGTTCTTCACTCATCCCCAAGGGATGGTCGATAACTTGAGTACCTGTTATATGTGGCACTAATGAGTCGGTTTTGATGAAAGCATTCAGTTGACTGCGACGTCTTCGCTAACGTACAAAAGAAATCTCTATAGCATCTTGTTCAAATGACCTTTGGAAGTATTCGCCAGAGGACTGGTGCGTTCGGTTTCATCGCACTGAACTCCTTCATGCGTCCTTAGAAGTGGACGACCTATATAAACACTGTTTTAGGCTGCTGTAAATAGTCCCCTGCAGTGGACAACTGACAAGATTCTCTGCAGTGGCTTGGTCATGAAGTCCACTGTGTTTCAAAGTCCCATCCAGGTGGGTGTTTGTGAAGATGGGCCACACTGGACCATCTCAGAGGCTCACTGTGATGGGCTGAGGGAGGAGGAAGAAACCAACCACGGTGAACCAAAGTAGATGTTCGAGACACTTGACTGCGACAGTGTACTGCTGCACCCCACGGCGCTACTCCGCTATCAAGGCCTTTGATTTTGTGGATACTTGCTGGGATTCGCTGCTTTTGTATACCACAAAGCTCCGTCGCAGTGGTCGTCTGTAGAATCACAATGCAGAGTTGACTGCTGCACGAATTCATCTCGGTGGACGGCTGCGTATGATCACTGAAGTATGGATGGAGAGACGCCTGTTTCGTGTGGAGGAAAGTTGAGGACAGCTTTGCTTCGTGAGTCCCCGGATGGAATAAATCTAGAGGACAAAGCCGTACAAAAATTGCTGTAAATTGCAGCTCTACAGAGCCCTTATACCCTCTACGATGCTGCAGCATCACGAAGATATCGAAGCTTCATCATCGGTACTGCTGTAAATAAACCACATTCCCTATTCGTTCTGGTGTTGCGTTCTTGATTTTGCTTTATGCTTCGTGTTTTGACGCGGACGGTATGGGTAAGACTGTGTCTCGGACGTGAAAGAGACTAACTGGTTGAAATAGACCGACACAGATAGAGACAGACACCAGTTAAGACTCGTAGCGGGATTGTTATGGGTCAGATGTTTATCATTCCTCTTTAAATCCCTACACGTTCCTCTTGACTGTCGTAATTGCTTACCCCTGCCCATTGCCGCAATCCCCCCACCCCCATGCGTCGCTATAACAGTACCTGTTTCAGTAACGCTTCGTTTAGAATTAAGACTAGGGTACTAGAACACTGACACGTACTTATATATCAAACTTCATCGTCAACTAACAACCTATTCTTGGTGTGACTCAAGAGGATGATAGATATATATATATATATATATATATATATATATATATATATATATATATATATATATATATATATATATATATATATATTCATTTTGCTTTGTCGCTGTCTCCCGCGTTTGCGAGGTAGCGCAAGGAAACAGACGAAAGAAATGGCCCAACCCACCCCCATACACATGTATATACATACACGTCCACACACGCAAATATACATACCTATACATCTCAATGTACACATATATATACACACAGACATATACATATATACACATGTACATAATTCATACTGTCTGCCTTTATTTATTCCCATCGCCACCTCGCCACACATGGAATAACATCCCCCTTCCCCCTCATGTGTGCGAGGTAGCGCTATATATATATATATATATATATATATATATATATATATATATATATATATATATATATATATATATATATACATATATATATACGAATATTTTGTGATAGTAATTGTAAATAAAGCCGTCAGGAAAGTAGGGTACGAAATCTACCCTGTACTCACGACCTCTACATTCAAGTTCTTCCAAAAGGAAAAGAAGAAAAACAAGAAATTTATGGTATAATGTATTTTGATGGATTGAAAATATACTACATAGAAATATTATATGATAATCACATGGATAATAACAGCTGTAATTATCCATTTAAGCATCTAATGTCGGCTATATGATTATAGCCAAGTTAGATACGAATTCATGGCCTCAATACTTCGCATTCTCTGTTGACAAGAGTATTAGATCGACCGTTGTATCATGGCCTCATACAATGTGAAATATCTGTGTGTGTCTCACACGCTCGCGCAGAGAGCACCTGTCCAAGTATCGTAGCTACTGATTATTAACATCCTCTGCAGGGAGCACCTGGGCCTTAAGTAACCTAGGTACTGATCACGGACCATCGTCTGCAGGGAGAACCTGGGCCTTAAGTAACCTAGGTACTGATCACGGACCATCGTCTGCAGGGAGAACCTGAGCCTCTTCTCCGTCAGACGCCTCCTTCTCCACAGGTGTATCTGTTTGCTCGTCTCTCTGGATGCTCCTCTTACTCTCCATCTTCGTCAGTTTCCCGACGGAGCTTTTCTTTTTCTTAGAGTTCTTTCGAAGGGTACCTTCTTCAGCAGTAGTAGACTTGCCATTTGCTTCGTCCTTAGCCAGCCTGCTGCTACTACTACTGTCCTTACGTGACTTACTAGTGACACTGTCCCTGCCTGACTTGTTCGTGGCACTGTCCTTACGGACACTGTCCTTATGGGGAGGTTTGGAGGGCGCGTTCTCCCTTCTGACGGGTTTGGTGAGGCTGTCAGCGCTAGGTCTGAGGGAGGCGGGTTGGATGGCGCTGCGCGCCGCCGCTGTCACCGTCATGGCGTCCAAGAGGAAGTTGTGGAGACGTCTCAAGACGGCGGAGGTAGCAGCGCGCGGGCCCAGGGGAGGCAGAGACCGCTGGTAGGCCCTCGCCACGCTATAGATGTTGACGAGGGCGAGGCGCACGCGCGTGAGGTGCGTGTGCGTGTGCGTGGAGGCCGTCTGTAAGGCGGCAAGACGCGCCTCCATCTCCCCAAGACTCCGCGAAGAGGTCCATCCAGCGGATCGTTCCCTATAGAGCTGCAGTAGTGCCTCCCCCTCACGCTCCTTCTCGCTCTGTTAGGGGCAAGACAACACAGTCACCATCGTGCGTGCAACACCATCATGCAACACTACCAGCGGCTCATGCCACACTACTGCAGGCACAAACCAGTCCCTCCCTCCTCCTCCCACAACACCAACTGTCTGCATTTACAACACAAAAACTACTGGAGAGCGTGAAACAAACACTATAGTAAACACCCAGAGACATGACAGTCATGGGTCTGGCTGGACCCATGAACACCAGAACACTGATCCACACTCGTTGCTCTTCTGAAAGAAAGCATTGCGACCTTACCAGAGTCGAGGACGAGGCCAGAGAGAGAGAGAGAGAGAGAGAGAGAGAGAGAGAGAGAGAGAGAGAGAGAGAGAGAGGACACACAAGCTGTTCGAGACTGCTGTACTTGCCTGGACGTCCTCGTCATGTCACACTCCCATCCCATCGGCAGAGATGACTTTCCCGGTGGGATGGGAGTGTCAACTTCGTCATACGAAGTGTAACTTTCTCTGGCGTGATCCGCCAACCTTTACCGTTTTGGTCGGATATTCAGCGCATAGCAGAATCAATCCATGTGTTTATTTATCTTTTTTTGTACGTATCCTGACTCATAGATACACTTACGATAAAGAATAGGTGTTAAAGGTAGTAAATGTTCTTTGTTGTCTTCGTATAACCCGTAACATTCTGTCGTTGTGTCGTCTCTTTCCTTCCTTACACCACAAAGCTTTGCAACTCTTTGCTTTCTCGTGTCCTCCCGCTACTCTTCTTCTTCTTCTTCTTCTTCTTCTTCTTCTTCTTCTTCTTCTTCTTCTTCTTCTTCTTCTTCTTCTTCTTCTTCTTCTTCTTCATTCCCTATTTCTTTATTTCTCTTTTTTTTTGTGTGTGTGTTTCATTGAAGGCTTGGTGACTGGAGTCTGTGGCTTAAGTTCGATCCCTTAAGCACAACGGTACGACCCTTGAGCACGACGATACGACCCTTGAGCACGACGGTACGGCTCTTAAGCACGACGGTACGACCCTTGAGCACGAAGGTACGACCCCTAAGTATGATGGCTGGGCAAAGACCAGAACATCATACCCAAGTGTCGTAGGTGCGTGTTCATGGGTAGTACCGTTGTGCTCAAGGGTCGTAACGTCGTGCTCAAGGGTCGTACCGTCGTGTTCAAGGGTCGTACCGTCGTGCTCAAGGGTCGTACCGTCGTGCTCAAGGGTCGTATATGCCGTCGTGCTCAAGGGTCGTACCGTCGTGCTCAAGGGTCGTACCGTCGTCCTCAAGAGTCGCGCACCCTCGTGTTGAAGGGTCGTAAGGGCCAAACACCTGACGGACGGGCTGGCTACCACTCCAACACCGTCTTACTCACCTGCACGAAGACCTGCAGCTGTCGACGTGCCTGATGCAGCTGGAGAAGGGCGTGGTTGACCTTGAGCTGCAGCTGGAGACGCAAGGTCAGGAGGTCACGAAATCGGCCACAAACTCCCTCAACCGTGGATGCTTCTTTGCCAAACGTGGCCACACTCCGCTCCACATACTCCTACACACACCGAGGACATAAGACCACAATTCTCTCAGTATGTCACACTGAACGTATTATAATCGTCACATTTCAATTGCTATCATCAACCTAATCAATGAGTGTGTTAGTGTGACATGACTCTTGCAGATCTGTAGAACTTTTATATATTTTGAACATATTTAATAAAGCTTATTAGTATGTTGTTTACGTGACCTACGCAAAGTATGAGGATACTAGCATGAGTATGTTAGCCAGAATATATATATATATATATATATATATATATATATATATATATATATATATATATATATATATATATATATATATCATGTTAAACATAAGCTGAGGATTAGGATTTGAATATGTTTTAATTTAATGTCTGGATATCTCTACTTGAGAATATATTTTGATTTTAATGTATGGATATCTCTGTTTGAAGGAGGTAATTAGATATATATTTGTTGGTTGAATATGTCAAAGTGAAAAAATAAAAGAAAAATGTTGAATGAAACACTTCAACCTTTGGTAACTGTTGATTTTTCATCTTACAAACTGTGTAGATGACTGATGTGGATTTAAGCACTTGAATATAATATTGGAACTTGTAGAGGCAAGTTATAAGAAAAGAAGTATCATTACTTGCAAACTCTTCCAAGGTTCACCAGTCAAGGATTTGACAGTACTCAGACACATTGATTATTTCACCACTCTAATTTCCAAGTTTTGTGAGAGTTTCATTTACTTTCTAGCCCTAATTTCCAAGTTTTGTGGGAGTTTCATTTACTTTCTAGCCCTAATTTCCAAGTTTTGTGAGTTTCATTTACTTTCTAGCCCTAATTTCCAAGTTTTGTGAGAGTTTCATTTACTTTCTAGCCCTAATTTCCAAGTTTTGTGAGTTCCATTTACTTTCTAGCCCTCATTTCCAAGTTTTGTGAGTTTCATTTACTTTCTAGCCCTAGTTTCCAAGTTTTGTGAGAGTTTCATTTACTTTCTAGCCCTAATTTACAAGTTTTGTGAGAGTTTAATTTACTTTCTAGCCCTAATTTCCAAGTTTTGTGAGAGTTACATTTACTTTCTAGCCCTAATTCCCAAGTTTTGTGGGAGTTTCATTTACTTTCTAGCCCTAATTTCCAAGTTTTGTGAGTTTCATTTACTTTTTAGCCCTAATTTCCAAGTTTTGTGAGTTTCATTTACTTTCTAGCCCTAATTCCCAAGTTTTGTGGGAGTTTCATTTACTTTCTAGCCCTAATTTCCAAGTTTTGTGAGTTTCATTTACTTTTTAGCCCTAATTTCCAAGTTTTGTGAGTTTAATTTACTTTCTAGCCCTAATTTACAAGTTTTGTGAGGGTTTCATTTACTTTCTAGCCCTAATTGCCAAGTTTTGTGAGTTTCATTTACTTTCTAGCCCTAATTTCCAAGTTTTGTAAGTTTCATTTACTTTCTAGCCCTAATTCCCAAGCTTTGTGGGAGTTTCATTTACTTTCTAGCCCTAATTCCCAAGTTTTGTGAGTTTCATTTACTTTCTAGCCCTAATTTCCAAGTTTTGTGAGTTTCATTTACTTTCTAGCCCTAATTTCCACGTTTTGTGAGGGTTTCATTTACTTTCTAGACCTAATTCCCAAGATATGTAAGAGTTTCATTTACTTTCTAGCCCTAATTCCCAAGCTTTGTGGGGGTTTCATTTACTTTCTAGCCCTAATTTCCAAGTTTTGTGAGTTTCATTTACTTTCTAGCCCTAATTTCCAAGTTTTGTTAGAGTTTAATATACTTTCTAGCCCTAATTCCCAAGTTTTGTGAGAGTTTCATTTACTTTCTAGCCCTAATTTCCAAGTTTTGTGAGTTTCATTTACTTTCTAGCCCTAATTTCCAAGTTTTGTTAGAGTTTAATATACTTTCTAGCCCTAATTCCCAAGTTTTGTGAGAGTTTCATTTACTTTCTAGCCCTAATTCCCAAGCTTTGTCAGAGTTTCATTTACTTTCTAGCCCTAATTTCCAAGTTTTGTGAGTTTCATTTACTTTCTAGCCGTAATTTCCAAGTTTTGTTAGAGTTTAATGTACTTTCTAGCCCTAATTCCCAAGTTTTGTAAGAGTTTCATTTACTTTCTAGCCCTAATTCCCAAGCTTTGTGAGAGTTTCATTTACTTTCTAGCTACTGCTGCTGGGAATAAGATGGGAACGTATTGGTACGGTACCCCAGTGTTCCCTGTAGGAGGTAGTGAGGTGCTGGGAAAAGATTTAACATATTGATGCTAGGAATAATATATTAAGGGGGCTTGTTCTCCCCGGAAGGGGGTATTACACTCTGATCTCGAGGTGGAATACATTGTATTTTTTAAGAGCAACAAAGTTTCTATCAAGATGAGGTGGGGATAAGTGGAGTACTGACCCGGTATGTGGAGTAGGTGGCGACCTTGGCTGTAGTGGAGGCTGTAGCACGTCGTGTGACGTGGATAAGTTCCTGCAAACGTTGCACCTTCTCCTCCTGTATGCCCGCCTCCTCCTGCTGGCGTTGCAGGAGTCTGGCACCTTCCTCCCGCCGCTCCTCCTGAGCCTAGGAGAATATGGCCCCACACATAAGCTTGCTAAGTTTACTCTTTTTCATTGACAAAAAAAAAAAAGCTACTCGCTCGTGTAAAGTGCCATATAAGATGCATATCTGTGTCCGGATATTTAAGAACATGATTAGTCTTTACTTAAAACCTTTACACTATAGAAAAAGTATAGTTGATGGTATGGGCCTGTCAGGAAGAAAATTTTTAAAGTTTGCCTTATATTGTTTTATAGAAAACTAACTAAAGTATTTTGAAGAAAATGTAAATGAAATATTCAATGGGTAACAGAATCATTTGATTTTAACTAAAACTGGTTTTTTGGGGGAGGGGGGCCCTGTCAGGAAGAAAATTTTTAAAGTTTACCTTATATTGTTTTATAGAAAACTAACTAAAGTATTTTGAAGAAAATGTAAATGAAATATTCAATGGGTAACAGAATCATTTGATTTTAACTAAAACTTTTTTTTTTTTTTTGGGGGCCTGTCAGGAAGAAAATTTTTAAAGTTTACCTTATATTGTTTTATAGAAAACTAACTAAAGTATTTTGAAGAAAATGTAAATGAAATATTCAATGGGTAACAGAATCATTTGATTTTAACTAAAACTTTTTTTTTTTTTTTTTCCCCTCACGAACTTAAATATTTACCAGACTCTCAGAAGTAACGATAAACTCCTTTCAAAAATCTCTGTACACATCTCGAGCATGTCTGATCTCGATTTTCCCCGGATTATATTCCCTTGATTTTGATGATCTCGAACTCAAGGTCTTTGACACCGGGATTGAAAAGGGGGGGGTAATCATCTCAACAAGATGGTGAGACACCGCCGGTCCTAACAATTACGTCTGCTGAATCTATAACTTGAGGTTCCTCGATCTCACCCACTATTGTGATGCAAAGGTCAAATATGCACTGGTTCTCATCAGTCTCTCTGTAGTCAGGGATCACGGTAATGACTGGTACATCAGTCACCATTTCCTGGTCCCGAACTTCCATGGAAACGTTGATGGGGACAGGTGGTCCTGCTCCTGCATCAGTACGGCGGATTTTTCTCTGTCTTACCACCCTCTTCCTCTTCACTCTCACTTTCTCTGTGACAGAAACGCCGCTGGATGTTTCTCCACCTCCATCTTCCCCCTTTTCCAGGTGAGGTCTCTTGCATGGAACGTCTTCGTCGTAGTCAAGTCTCCTTTTCACTCCGATTTCCAGGTCTCTGTCGTTTCCAGGCACCCAGGTGATTCTGGTGTATGCATACTCTTGGTTACATCCATCCTTGCCTCCCACTCTCGTATCTGCCTTGATGCTCCATCTTCCCAGTGTCCTCCCAATGTTAAGAACTGATGCCTTCTCGTATCCAAATTGGTCACAGTAAACCAAGTATTCCTTGTAAAGTTGTTTCCTCAAGATGAAGTCCTGTGGTCTCCCAGTTTCTTGGATGTAGGTTTGGTAGAACTGGCAGAAGGATTCCTTGCCGTGGTACTGGTGAGGTCTGCGAACGTGAGTCATTGTTCGAGGGTTTGATTTTCTTGTGATTTGGACCTCCCTGAGGTGCTTCAATATCCCAGATACCAAGAAAAACGACTGAAAAATAGTCGAGTTCAGATTGGCTTTGGTTATGACGCAGACTAGATGGGCAATTAAATAAAGGGAAGATGAAACACATAGGGCTGTAGTGGAGGCTGTAGCACGTCGTGTGACGTGGATAAGTTCCTGCAAACGTTGCACCTTCTCCTCCTGTATGCCCGCCTCCTCCTGCTGGCGTTGCAGGAGTCTGGCACCTTCCTCCCGCCGCTCCTCCTGAGCCTAGGAGAATATGGTCCCACACATAAGCTTGCTAAATTTACTCTTTTTCATTGACAAAAAAAAAAAGCAGATTTGGATATAACAAACTCTGATAAAAAAAAAAACATTTCCCATTGATGCTTTAAGTAGAAGCTACTCGCTCGTGTAAAGTGCTATATAAGATGCCTATCTGTGTCCGGATATTTAAGAACATGATTAGTCTTTACTTAAAACCTTTACACTATAGAAAAAGTATAGTTGATGGTATGGGCCTGTCAGGAAGAAAATTTTTAAAGTTTGCCTTATATTGTTTTATAGAAAACTAATTAAAGTATTTTGAAGAAAATGTAAATGACATATTCAATGGGTAACAGAATCATTTGATTTTAACTAAAAGTTTTTTTTTTTTTTGGGCCTGTCAGGAAGAAAATTTTTAAAGTTTACCTTATATTGTTTTATAGAAAACTAATTAAAGTATTTTGAAGAAAATGTAAATGAAATATTCAATGGGTAACAGAATCAATTGATTTTAACTAAAACTTTTTTTTTTTTTTCCCTCACGAACTTAAATATTTACCAGACTCTCAGAAGTAACGATAAACTCCTTTCAAAAATCTCTGTACACATCTCGAGCATGTCTGATCTCGATTTTCCCCGGATTATATTCCCTTGATTTTGATGATCTCGAACTCAAGGTCTTTGACACCGGGATTGAAAAGGGGGGGTTATCATCTCAACAAGATGGTGAGACACCGCTGGTCCTAACAATTACGTCTGCTGAATCTATAACTTGAGGTTCCTCGATCTCACCCACTATTGTGATGCAAAGGTCAAATATGCACTGGTTCTCATCAGTCTCTCTGTAGTCAGGGATCACGGTAATGACTGGTACATCAGTCACCATTTCCTGGTCCCGAACTTCCATGGAAACGTTGATGGGGACAGGTGGTCCTGCTCCTGCATCAGTACGGCGGATTTTTCTCTGTCTTACCACCCTCTTCCTCTTCACTCTCACTTTCTCTGTGACAGAAACGCCGCTGGATGTTTCTCCACCTCCATCTTCCCCCTTTTCCAGGTGAGGTCTCTTGCATGGAACGTCTTCGTCGTAGTCAAGTCTCCTTTTCACTCCGATTTCCAGGTCTCTGTCGTTTCCAGGCACCCAGGTGATTCTGGTGTATGCATACTCTTGGTTACATCCATCCTTGCCTCCCACTCTCGTATCTGCCTTGATGCTCCATCTTCCCAGTGTCCTCCCAATGTTAAGAACTGATGCCTTCTCGTATCCAAATTGGTCACAGTAAACCAAGTATTCCTTGTAAAGTTGTTTCCTCAAGATGAAGTCCTGTGGTCTCCCAGTTTCTTGGATGTAGGTTTGGTAGAACTGGCAGAAGGATTCCTTGCCGTGGTACTGGTGAGGTCTGCGAACGTGAGTCATTGTTCGAGGGTTTGATTTTCTTGTGATTTGGACCTCCCTGAGGTGCTTCAATATCCCAGATACCAAGAAAAACGACTGAAAAATAGTCGAGTTCAGATTGGCTTTGGTTATGACGCAGACTAGATGGGCAATTAAATAAAGGGAAGATGAAACACATAGGGCTGTAGTGGAGGCTGTAGCACGTCGTGTGGCCCCACACATAAGCTTGCTAAGTTTACTCTTTTTCATTGACAAAAAAAAAAAAAGCAGATTTGGATATAACAAACTCTGATAAAAAAAAAACATTTCCCATTGATGCTTTAAGTAGAAGCTACTCGCTCGTGTAAAGTGCTATATAAGATGCATATCTGTGTCCGGATATTTAAGAACATGATTAGTCTTTACTTAAAACCTTTACACTATAGAAAAAGTATAGTTGATGGTATGGGCCTGTCAGGAAGAAAATTTTTAAAGTTTGCCTTATATTGTTTTATAGAAAACTAATTAAAGTATTTTGAAGAAAATGTAAATGAAATATTCAATGGGTAACAGAATCATTTGATTTTAACTAAAAGTTTTTTTTTTTTTGGGGGGGGGCCCTGTGAGGAAGAAAATTTTTAAAGTTTACCTTATATTGATTTATAGAAAACTAATTAAAGAATTTTGAAGAAAATGTAAATGAAATATTCAATGGGTAACAGAATCATTTGATTTTAACTAAAAGTTTTTTTTTTTTGGGGGGGGGCCCTGTCAGGAAGAAAATTTTTAAAGTTTACCTTATATTGTTTTATAGAAAACTAACTAAAGTATTTTGAAGAAAATGTAAATGAAATATTCAATGGGTAACAGAATCATTTGATTTTAACTAAAACTTTTTTTTTTTTTTTTTTTTTTTACCCTCACGAACTTAAATATTTACCAGACTCTCAGAAGTAACGATAAACTCCTTTCAAAAATCTCTGTACACATCGCGAGCATGTCTGATCTCGATTTTCCCCGGATTATATTCCCTTGATTTTGATGATCTCGAACTCAAGGTCTTTGACACCGGGATTGAAAAGGGGGGGTAATCATCTCAACAAGATGGTGAGACACCGCCGGTCCTAACAATTACGTCTGCTGAATCTATAACTTGAGGTTCCTCGATCTCACCCACTATTGTGATGCAAAGGTCAAATATGCACTGGTTCTCATCAGTCTCTCTGTAGTCAGGGATCACGGTAATGACTGGTACATCAGTCACCATTTCCTGGTCCCGAACTTCCATGGAAACGTTGATGGGGACAGGTGGTCCTGCTCCTGCATCAGTACGGCGGATTTTTCTCTGTCTTACCACCCTCTTCCTCTTCACTTTCACTTTCTCTGTGACAGAAACGCCGCTGGAGGTTTCTCCAACTCCATCTTCCCCCTTTTCCAGGTGAGGTCTCTTGCATGGAACGTCTTCGTCGTAGTCAAGTCTCCTTTTCACTCCGATTTCCAGGTCTCTGTCGTTTCCAGGCACCCAGGTGATTCTGGTGTATGCATACTCTTGGTTACATCCATCCTTGCCTCCCACTCTCGTATCTGCCTTGATGCTCCATCTTCCCAGTGTCCTCCCAATGTTAAGAACTGATGCCTTCTCGTATCCAAATTGGTCACAGTAAACCAAGTATTCCTTGTAAAGTTGTTTCCTCAAGATGAAGTCTTGTGGTCTCCCAGTTTCTTGGATGTAGGTTTGGTAGAACTGGCAGAAGGATTCCTTGCCGTGGTACTGGTGAGGTCTGCGAACGTGAGTCATTGTTCGAGGGTTTGATTTTCTTGTGATTTGGACCTCCCTGAAGTGCTTCAATATCCCAGATACCAAGAAAAACGACTGAAAAATAGTCGAGTTCAGATTGGCTTTGGTTATGACGCAGACTAGATGGGCAATTAAATAAAGGGAAGATGAAACACATAAGGTTGTGAATTCTAGCTGAATTGCCTGGAGATTGTAAAATAACCTTTAGTAGTAACGGCATAAGATCTAAAATGGTGTGGTTTTTGTGTAGTCCTAGGGTTATTGTCGTGATGGCCTAAGTAGTGAAGATAAGGGGGATAGTGAAGATAAGGGGGGTAGTTAAGATAAGGTTGTGGTGAAGATAAGGGTATAGTACAGATAAGGGACTATACAGACTAGATGGACAATTAAATAAAGTGAAGATGAAACACATAGGGTTGTCAATTCTAGCTGAATTGCCTGGAGATTGTAAAATAACCTTTAGTAGTAACGGCATAAGATCTATAATGGTGTGTGTTTTGTGTAGTCCTAGGGTTATTATCGTGATGGCCTAAGTAGTGAAGATAAGGGGGATAGTGAAGATAAGGGGGGTAGTTAAGATAAGGTTGCAGTGAAGATAAGGGTATAGTACAGATAAGGGACTATACAGACTAGATGGACAATTAAATAAAGGGAAGATGAAACACATAAGGTTGTCAATTCTAGCTGAATTGCCTGGAGATTGTGAAATAACCTTTAGTAGTAACGGCATAAGATCTAAAATGGTGTGGTTTTTGTGTAGTCCTAGGGTTATTGTGGTGATGGCCTTAGTAGTGAAGATAAGGGGGATAGTGAAGATAAGGGGGGTAGTTAAGATAAGGTTGTGGTGAAGATAAGGGTATAGTACAGATAAGGGACTATACAGACTAGATGGGGAATTAAATAAAGGGAAGATGAAACACATAGGATTGTGAATTCTAGCTGAATTGCCTGGAGAATGTGAAATAACCTTTAGTAGTAACGGCATAAGATCTAAAATAGAGTGTGTTTTTTTGTGTGTGTAGTCCTGGGGTTGTCGTGATGGCCTTAGTAGTGAAGATAAGGTTGTAGTGAAGATAAGGGGGGGTAGTTAAGATAAGGGTGTTGTGAAGATAAGGGTGTAGTGAAGATAAGGGAGTAGTGAAGATTCGGGTGTAGTGAAGATAAGGGAGTAGTGAAGATTAGGGTGTAGTGAAGAAAAGTATGTGAAATGCTTGGGGGTGGGGACCTTCTCATAGGTTCTGTACAATTCTAGAATGAAATGCTCGAAGGCCACCTTCTCGAAGGTTCTGCACAATTGTAGAATGAAATGCTCGAAGACCACCTTCTCATAGGTTCTGTACAATTCTAGAATGAAATGCTCGAAGGTCACCTTCTCGAAGGTTCTGTACAATTCTAGAATGAAATGCTTGAAGGCCACCTTCTCGAAGGTTCTGTACAATTATAGAATGAAATGCTCGAAGGTCACCTTCTCGAAGGTTCTGTACTATACTAGAATGAAATGCTCGAAGGCCACCTTCTCGAAGGTTCTGTACAATTATAGAATGAAATGCTCGAAGGTCACCTTCTCGAAGGTTCTGTACTATACTAGAATGAAATGCTCGAAGGCCATCTTCTCGAAGGTTCTGTACAATACTAGAATGAAATGCTCGAAGGCCATCTTCTCGAAGGTTCTGTACAATTGTAGAATGAAATGCTCGAAGGCCACCTTCTCGAAGGTTCTGTACAATACTAGAATGAAATGCTCGAAGGCCACCTTCTCGAAGGTTCTGTACAATACTAGAATGAAATGCTCGAAGGCCACCTTCTCGAAGGTTCTGTACAATACTAGAATGAAATGCTCGAAGGCCACCTTCTCGAAGGTTCTGTACAATACTAGAATGAAATGCTCGAAGGCCACCTTCTCGAAGGTTCTGTACAATTATAGAATGAAATGCTCGAAGGCCACCTTCTCGAAGGTTCTGTACAATACTAGAATGAAATGCTCGAAGGCCACCTTCTCGAAGGTTCTGTACAATACTAGAATGAAATGCTCGAAGGCCACCTTCTCGAAGGTTCTGTACAATACTAGAATGAAATGCTCGAAGGCCACCTTCTCGAAGGTTCTGTACAATTATAGAATGAAATGCTCGAAGGCCACCTTCTCGAAGGTTCTGTACAATACTAGAATGAAATGCTCGAAGGCCACCTTCTCGAAGGTTCTGCACAATACTAGAATGAAATGCTCGAAGGCCACCTTCTCGAAGGTTCTGTACAATACTAGAATGAAATGCTCGAAGGCCACCTTCTCGAAGGTTCTGTACAATACTAGAATGAAATGCTCGAAGGCCACCTTCTCGAAGGTTCTGTACAATTATAGAATGAAATGCTCGAAGGCCACCTTCTCGAAGGTTCTGTACAATACTAGAATGAAATGCTCGAACGCCGCCTTCTCGAAGGTTCTGTAAATTTCTAGAATGAGAGTTCATGATATTATCCCAGTATCAACAGAAATGAATGAGGATCTTCAAGTGAGTGGATGCAGGTCGAGCTACAGGCAAGAAAGATGTGGTATGGTGTTGTTGGCATGTACCAGCCTAAGGGAAATGCCCTTCCTCATCATACTACTTGACCATTTAAGATTTCCCCAGATGATACCTCATTCATAATCATCAGATAGGGGCAGTTCGTTTGACTGATTGGCGACGGCAGTTCCCTGGTCTTTCAGGAGGCGTTTGTGCTTTATAAATTGGATAACCTTTAAAGTTTGTGCCTAAGATAAAACTATGTGAGTGAGTTCTTCAGGTAAGGCAATGTCGTCATTGTGAGCAACTTTGGGTGCGTCTTGCCGCAGTGCTGTGTATCTCAAATAATATAATATCAAAAAATACGTATATTCTTGAGAAATTCTGAGATAATGTATATTCATTCCCTGTAATATGTCCGGATAACAAGGTCGGCCATGGTGGCAGTGTGGTCAGAGTTGCTTCCGAGATACTAAGTTAGAACTAAATTTTTTTTTTTAAATCATAGAAATATAACTTCACCTTCAGCTATTGGCACGTGGATATTTTATAAAAAATAATCATAATTTATAAGGGCGAAGTGATACAGTGATTGGGTAATGTTATTTCATTTGACATTTCCTCATTTGACTAGTGTCACTGGACAACAAACCAACGTAAACATAAACACAACATGTCAAGTTGACCATTTACGGGGAAGACACGAGTCTGATTGAAGCTCTAGGACCACAAAATACACAACACATTCTCTCTTTTATGTATCTATATCAATTAATGTGTTTACCACAGTCATGAAAGTGGATGAGAAATGGAACATGACGTACAAGTGTTTATATAAACAGTCTTCAGTGATTTGGAGGACAGGTTCCAAACAGCTCTGGGTATCTGCTTGCCATTCGACAGGCGACATTAATTACAGTTGAAGAAGAAAATGATGAAGTAAGTTTTAGTTGCCGGATTAATTAAATATTGCGGTGTGTAGTGCACTATACTTCTCAGTTTTGTCTTTGGTGTTTAACTGAACCAGTTTGTCTCGCTAAAAACATTGCAAAGCAATACCAGAAAGTTCACTTCGTGAAAATGTGTGTGTGTGTGTGTGTGTGTGAGGTTAATATATATTATGGAGAAGTAAGTAAACAGTGAAGAAGAGGAAGGAAATACACTTGACTCCACCACCCACTTGCCTCCCTAGAACGCTCATCTCTTTTGCTCACCATTTAATATAATTATTATTATCATTTCTCTCCTACAAATCTTGTATTGCTAAACACATCACAGTACCTGGGCAAAGTAGTAATATAACTTTACCTGAAAGTCACCTTGCTGGCTGTGTGTGAACAAATGTGTGTATTGTGTATCGTACTGTAGTTTCCTGTATGGTGTACTTAATGACCATTTATTGTCATTCTTTGTGTATTAAACAGTAATGATGTTTACTGTATGGTAATAATGACCGTATATTATCTTTTTCACTCATTTTCGCCATTTCCTGCACCTGTGAGGTAGCGCCAGGAACAGACGAAGACATGGCCTCTTCGCTCACATCCACTCTGGTTGTCCTGTAAAATGTACCGAAACCAGGGCCCCCCCCACCCCCCTATTGACCATCAGGCCCCACAAACCTTTCTGTAGTTTCTTTTAACAGCTTCACATGCCCTAGTTCAGCCCAATGACAAGATATCCCCTTGTAAACCACATACTCCAATTTACTCTGTCCCTTGCACGTCTCGCACCCTCCTGCGTGTTCAGACCTCGAGCATTCAAAGCATCTTTCACTCTATCCTTCCGTCACAAAGCCATTTAGCGATGCCACTGTACCTTAAGATCAGACTCATGGGTGAGTATGTTCTGCACAAGGGCTGCGTAACGGCAATGGGCTCGCTGGCGTTGCTGGTGTATGGCTGCGAGGGAGGCGTTGTAGGCTGCGTGGTGAGAGGCGGCGCCCTCACCACCACTGCTGAACACCCGAGCTAGGCTCTCAACGCGTCCTCCGCCCACCTCACACGTCTGCCTGCAGTCCGGAAGACATGAGCTTTTTTTAGCTTTCATCATCTCAATGGTGGCTTTAGGAGGCCTTAGGAGGAAGGCATACATGGTAACTCCTCGGGGCCCCAGGTTTAGTCGCACCTTAGACTTTTTTATTTGCATAATGTGAAAAAATATTCCAATATTACTATTATCAATATTGCATTAAGATGATTTCATTGCCGTTTCATGAATGGTGTGAAATGGAATTGAAATATATGTTGAACTTGCATAGTGATTAAAATTAGCTTCTCTGGAGCCCCTATTAATTCACTTACCCAAAGCCCAACAAACCTAAGGCCACCTCTGTTAACACTGTTTTTACGAATATGATTAGAAATGCCAATCTTCTATATTGAGGTCGATAAACATATCATCTTGCATATGCATTAGACTTGGTAATCATCAGAGCTTTTTTTTATATCCCCCCTTCTGTTTCCCTATTTCCGTTTGCCTGCTTCAGTTTCAACATTGGCCATATTGTTGCGAAAGAAAAAATGTTTCATGGGTAAGAAAAGCTTCTAAAGCATTCAGTAAGTCAATCATCAACGATAAACATTAGAGTCAACACTAAAACTGATCTCTATTAGAAACTTCACTATCCAGTTCCCAGTGTAATAAAATGTTTAAGATTAGGATATATATATATATATATATATATATATATATATATATATATATATATATATATATATATATATATATATATAACCTAAACTTTTATTGTACATTTTCATATTTCATAAAACCGTAATACAGTCCTGGTTCACCTTATTGTAACTTGACACCAGTATACATTTCAATTATTTTCGATTTTTCTCACCTGATAGTGCTCACTTGATCCACAACAATATATATATTTCATTTTTTGTAGGTTAAATGTATGTACGTATTAAAAATCCATCAAACTTGGCATGCAAATGTATCCATCATGTTTTACAATAGTGTGTGCTCATGCTTAGCTTAGATTCTTACTTGAATAAGAAATAGAGAAGCAGATATAATTCATGAACGTATGTCAGCAGTTCATAAGCTAATAGAAATACCCCATGGATCTAGATATGTCCAGATTAAAGAAATATTCATTTTCTGAACTAAGTTTTATTAAGACTTCAAATGATGACAAAGTGCAAATTGATTGATAATGTAATTCAACATTTTACATCCTGATTACTCTCATTCCTCATAACACTGATATTATTTCAATATCAATTTAGATTTGCTGGAAACTGAAACTTGAAAGATACCAGACAAATGAAAAGCAATAGTGATTATTAGATCGACCTATAGATCATTTCTAGAAAGTCTATCTTCAATCCCATGAACACTTCGGACAAAATGGCCGCAATTCATACCAAAGAAAAAGACTGCATACTCAATGATCTTATTGTCAAGGTGGGTCTTCTTTGCCACAGCATCATCATAGACACGTGTGTAGAAATTCTCAGACTGTTTCCTGTCCTCCTCCTCTTCGTCATCCTCTTTTATTCTGTCACTCCTCTTACTGCCCATGGTTCACACGTACTACAAGCACACTTCACACGGCTTGAGTCTTAACGGGTGATTCTTTGTTTTCTGGAAGGTGGAAACTGGTTCAGTCTGTGCTACACTGCTGTTGAGAATAGCGTCTGGAGTTGCCATGGCAACCCGCAGGCATTGTGGGTATGACGTCACATGAGATTCATCATGGCTGCCAGAGCAATGTTGTTAAGGAAGGCTTCACGCTTTTCTCCCTCCCTTCAGCAGCTGACCCATATCAGGTAAAACCAATGACTATCATCATATCGTAATTGATTATCCCTGTGTCTCCAGTGTCTAATATATTTTTTTTATTTGCACACCCTCACGTGACGTCCATTTATTTGTGTCGTGTCGGCGATCAGCTGTTTGGCCGTCGTCTGCTGTTTACCCACATAAACATTGAACCTGAGAAGGGCAGAAGCAAGGTCATATTAATAATATATATGATGAAATGACGTAGGGAATGAATGTCACGTCTTAGCAGGGATTCTATAGGGAAATCATCGTTTCCTAAGGGGTTGAGTGAGGCTGAGAAAGGCGTATCAGGTGAATCTTGGGTGGTGAAGACGCCGGAGTGGGTCTTATTTTAAAAGTATTTTGTGAACTTTAATGACGTGTTGGCAGTGGAACATTGCCATTTAATGGCACTGCCTCTTCATCGTGTTCCTCTGCTAGCCGGATTTCATCTCGAGATCCTTTTAAGTAATTTGGTTGGTAGAACATGGCCTTGCTGGGGCTTTGTTGTGGTGGTATTCATTAATGTTCAAGATATTTTGTATGAAAAATGAGGAATGAAAAAAAAAACATTGTAAATGTCAGAACGCCGTCAGATTATATGGCTTCTTTCAAGACAGAAATGGATTGCATCATTCACACTTCAAGTGGCGCATCATTGCTCTTGCATCATTCCATACGAAGAGAAATGATTTAAATTTAATATCCGCAGATCTATAGCTGTATGATGGATTTAGAAGTACTAAATAACAATGGAATATTTTGAATGGGAGAGTGTTTTTTTTTAATATTTTTTCAATGGTACAATAGTGTGATAGTAGGGAGGGCTATGATGATCAGGGAATACATCAAGTGAAATAAAACACTCGTAGAAATCAACTGAATCTTTAAAATCCTCTTTTGAACGTAATGAAGCATCCACATAAATGTATTACACGAACATTTGAGATGGTTAACTTCATTCATCTAGGATTAGGAGAACAGACAAGCTGAGAAGGAATATGTGGTAAAGGTTTGTAACTTCAGAAAAAAAATTCTTAAGAAAGGCTCGTAGATGAAAGCCTGTTCGAGGGTATGACCATGTAGGACAGACAGTAAGTGGTAGGTTAGTGAAGATCTTTTATAGTTTGGCTGAAGGCATGAGAAGAGGTATTTTGCCATAAAGGCAGATCTAGTGAATGTAGAATTCATGCTGCTGCATTCTAGATAAGAATTCTAGGGTAATGGTAATGTGTGATTGGTGTTTGGCTTGCCTAACTAGTTTGGCTCAGTATGAAATATAATCAGAAAGTACTGCATCAGGGGAAAATCAATATCTGCCTTAACACACAATCCATAAGCTCTGAATATAAGTGTGTTGACGGAAAGTCTTTATGCATATGATCCATCCAGTGTAAAAAGACAAATATTAAAGTATGATGGAGACACATTTCATAACATAGCAGTTCATGGGGCCAAGTCACTTACTAAAACAGCTAGGGATTCCTGCTTTTTCTCCAGTTCTGGGTTCATGGCTCCACCTGTCAAAATCTTAGAAAGACCAGTAGTTTCTTTTTACTATCAGTTTTGGCACTTTAGTGCTCACATTTACAGTTATTATCCCATTGTTCCTTAGCTATCTTGTGCAATGAGTCAGATTTTTTTTCAGCACCATGCATTCAGATCTGAAGTTTCTCTTCCAGATGTTTGTCGACAACAGGATGCAATGCTCAGAAGGACAGCTGGCTGAACAAATTGTTGGTTCGGAAAATCGAACCCACCAAAGAATCACACTCCCGTATGTTGTCTGATAAAGAGGTCATATTTGAGTTGCAGACCCATAACATCAAACCAGGCACTGGAGAAGCTTACCTTAAAAATTAGTAAGTTTTTTAAATTTAACTGGTAAATAAAGTAATTCATACTTAGCAATTTAGTTACAAAATATTGATAAGAATGAAATTTATAGAATTAAACAAGATGAAGAATTGTGATTGGGTTAAGCTATCACCTTTTTCTGAGGGAAGGTATTGCTGATATCAACAGTTCTCTGTAATTTACAGTTATTTAAGTAACCCATATACTTGTCATAACCATAGTTCTGTTTTTGCTGTGGTCATGTAAGTTTGTGTTATTAAAAAGCAAGCATTAGGTATTTAATGTTTACCTTGACTTTATGTTCTTGATAATGAAATGTAGAGACAGCCATTGACTTTTCTTGGAAAAAGTTAGCATAAACCTGATGAAACAAGAAGTTGCATCATTTTATTTGGCAAAGTGGTTTTCTCCTCAAGAGCTACTGTATGCATCAGTGTTGTGCCAGGTGGATAACCATCAGTTGACCCTGCTTATATGTGTAAGGAGGCCTAGCCAGTATTTAATGTCTTTTGGCTATCCTAAAACATACACTCCACCCACATGTAATATGAGCATGCATGAGTTGTCTCATGGAGTCATGTATGTGGGAGCTAGAGTTAAAACAAAGGGATTGTCATTCATTCATGTGGCTTGTACATATTCAGCATTATACATGAAAATGTTCAAGTGATTTGTTGTGAATTAGCAGAGAATCAAGTTAGTGGGAACCTTATATAATAAAAAGATTGTGGTTGAGAGAGTAGAGGAGGGTGTATTGAAATGGTTTTGTCACATGGAGAGAATGAGTGAGGAAAGATTGACAAAGAGGATATATATGTCAGAGGTGGAGGGAATGAGGAGAATTGGGAGACCAAATTAGAGGTGGAAGGATGGAGAGAAAATGATTTTGAATAATCGGCGCCTGAACATAAAGGAGTGTGAAAGACGTGCAGGGAATAGAGTGAATTGGAACAATGTGGTATATCGGGGTCGACATGCTGTCATTGGATTGAACCAGGGCATGTGAAGCATCTGGGGTAAGCCATGGAAAGTTTTGTGGGGCCTGGATGTGGAAAAGGAGCTGTGGTTTCGGTGCATCACACACGACAGCTAGAGACTGAGTGTGAACGAATGTGGCCTTTGTTGTCTTTCCCTAACACTACTAAGCATGCATAGGGGGGGAGGGTGGGGTGCCATTTCATGTGTGGTGGGGTGGCAACAGGATAGGATGAAGGCAGCAAGTATGAATATGTACATAAGTATATGTCTGTTTATATATATGTATGTGTACATTGAAATTTTTAGGTTTGTATATGTGCGCGTGTGGATGTGTATGTATATACATGTGTATGTGGGTGGTTTGGGCTATTCTTCTGTTTCCTTACGCTACCTCACTAATGCGGGAGACCACAACAAAGTATAATAATGCTGATAATAATAATGATAATATATATACCTTGCAAACGCGGGAGACCGGCAAAAAAAAAAGAAATATATTTATTTATTTATTTTGCTTTGTCGCTGTCTCCTGCGTTTGCGAGGTAGTGCAAGGAAACAGACGAAAGAAATGGTACAACCCACCCCCATACACAATGTACACACACACACGCCCACACACGCAAATACACATACCTATACATCTCAATGTACACATATATATACACACAGACACATACATATATACCCATGCACACAATTCACACTGCCTGCCCCTATTCATTCCCATCGCCACCTCGCCACACATGGAATACCATCCCCCTCCCCCCTCATGTGTGCGAGGTAGCACTAGGAAAAGACAACAAAGGCCCCATTCGTTCACACTCAGTCTCCAGCTGTCACGCAATAATGCCCGAAACCACAGCTCCCTTTCCACATCCAGGCCCCACACAACTTTCCATATATATATATATATGATAATATATATATATATATATATATATATATATATATATATATATATATATATATATATATATATATATATATAAATATATCTGTCCACATGTATTTATGTTATCATCGTTGTCCCAGGATTGTTTTCTAAGAAAGGGTCTCACTGTTACCTGGAACCTCCTTTCCAGAAGCTCCTGCAGTCTACTTTCAGTTGGAGGAAAATGATGGACCCATTTGGAGTGTGAAACTTTGTGATGAGACTGTACTTCTTGTGATAATTTTTTATTGCAGTGTAACCTCGTATAGGTAAAGCCCAGTAACATTACACTCATATATATTCTTTCTCTCTTGCATGCTCACTATTTCTTGTGCAAACATTGTTACTAGACTGTGCCTACCTAAGGTTCATTGTGAATGAAAGTCACCATCAATGATGCAATATCATTGTCCGTTAATTAAAGGAAGTACAGTCTTGTGGAAGAACTTTTTACTCCAGAGGATTCTATATTTGTACTTAGACTTGCCACATCATAAGGCTTATGCTTTACCAAGACATGTCAAAGGCAACAAAACATATTAACTTCTCATATCATTAGGCCTTTGCAGCATTTACCAAGACAGGTCAAAGACACCAAAACATATTAAACACCATGTTCATTGTTTACATTATGTTCAAATGTTGAAGATAGTTATATCTTATAACTGATTACTTCTTGTCATATTTGACTGATACTAAGAATTTGATATTTTGCATTTTATGTGGGCAGTAGGATATCATTGTTCAAGAGGGAAAATTTATACTAAGCACACCCAGTGCTTGTTAGATGGCACCAGGTAGTGGTTTTAGCCAAGAAATCTTCGATATGATTATAGCCAGAAAGGACAACTCTGAAATTCATATGATGAGGAAATGTATGCTTTTGTGAACACTGATGGATCTAAACTGGAGTTTATTTTAAAATATCACTCATTGAAGGGTTGGGCTTACACCCCTTTGTGTTTGACTGGAACGGCAAGATAAATGAGCATGAGAATCCAAGTTCAAGGCCAAGGAACAAGCTTACACTAACATCAAATGACACCAGCCTGTTATTTTCTGGTAATTTCCCAGTTTTTGAAGATTTGTTTCTTGTATCTGTGTATTATCACTCTTGAGATAGATGTATAGCATTGCATATGTGAACCTAGGGCTAGGCTTATTTCTCTGCTAATTTCTATTGGTGTTTTGAGGTAGTTTTTTATATTTTATACTCTTCTTAATTTTATATCAGCTTCTGTGTAGCAGGATGTTGAAACTGCTACAGAATGCTTAGTACTTCTACATCCATGTATACATGCCTCAAAGATAGGTCCTGGCAAGAGCGTAACTTTATAGAATAAGTTAACCCTTTAAGTGCTGGCCAGGAAAGAAGGGTGTATAGTATTTTTTGGCCAAGTGAGATACAAAATTTTAAGTATTAAAGAAAGGTATTATGATCTATTTAGGTAGCCTTAGCCATTTAAATTAAGTACATTCAAATATTAGCATGCTACTGCCATTTTTATACCCAGTTTGTACCCAATAACCCACACATCATCCTCCATACAGAAGTGCATGACATCTTCATGCCATGGTTGTCTGTGGGTAAGTGAGAGGCTTCAGAATTTTTTGCTGGCTAACTAGAGTTGCAGATGACATGTGACCTCTGTACGATTGTGCCACTTGAAGACATGGGCCTATTCAAACATGGAATGGAAATTTGAAAATGTGTATAAATGTGCTTCATCCTTTCCCAGGATACGTGTACAGCCTCTTCTCACCATGTTGATCTATGGGTAACTGAGAGGCTTGAAGATTTTTCTGTGGGCTATTTAGAGTTGCAGGTGAGTTATGACATCTATCCATGCCTCTAGAGAGCATTGGGCTATTCATACATGGACAAAAAATTTAAGAATATACATGTACTTGCTCCATCTTTTCCCAGTAGAGGGTATGTCTACATGGACAGCACTTAAAGGGTTAAGTGAAGGATTCTTAGGGGCATTAATGATATAATAGGTTTCAGTTTATTGCAAAAATGCAAACATTATTGAGGGCTCTGTAAACTTTAATTTCATTATAAGTTTTATTGCAAGTATATTTATCTCAAGTAAGCATGTGCTTTGGTCAACCAAGTGGAAACTTGAGAAGTGTCTACTGCCTGGATTTGAACATGATTTGTATGCATATGCAACATCAGGAACTTAAAGATGCCTCATAATGCATCCCCAGCTTCCCTTTTGTTGAAAGGATTCATTTTTATGAGGGGAGACCTAAGCATACCAGTGTTGCTAGAACCAGTATGACTGTCTGCCTAAAAATCAAGTAGTACAGGATTGCAACTAGCTGCAAGATTAGATGTTTTTGCCATCAGTATTTAGGCTATTAGACAGTAGATTTACTCTCAAGTTTGTTCCATAGCAAATCTCAGTGTATATTGGTATATGCAGTGTTTGATTAATTTTCAGTTTACAATTCAGTTGGCAGACAGTTGTCAATCCCTGACAGACACATTTTTTTCATTGATAATCATGTTCATGATTAGGTACAGTGCTCAGTAGATAACAGAGACATGAGAGGGTTAAAGATAAGTAATTGTAGCACATCATTTGATATGAAGTGGTAAAGTTTAAATGAGCATAGATCAACTTTTATTGGTTTTGAGCCATGGTTTAAAAGTGATTTTTCTGACAATTTTGTAATTCTTTTTCTTTGCTAATACTATGTGCTGTTCTTGTTTCTGCCTCATGTATTGATATTTTAAGGGATTCTATTAGTGAGAGGAATATGTAAACCATATTTTTGCCCAAAGTGATGCATATCATACTTAATTTTTTTTTACATTTACTTAAGAGTAAATACGTATAAAAGAAAATCATATGGCACAACTGAATTCTCATGTAGGTTTGTTATATGAAACACAGAGACTGGTATCCATAATTTCCAAGTAGTGATATCCTAAGAAAAGCTGATGTATTTACTGGTAGCATTGTCCATAGTAATACTGTATATAACTCACTGTATTGGCATGCAGGTAATATTGCTGCAAGTAAGGAAAATTTTAATTTGTGACTTTTATGAGTGAAAAATTAGTACTGATTCACTGAATTTGCTTAAGGCATTTTTTTCCAAATGGAGGTGGTAGCATATTTCTTGTAGAAATTAAAGGATTATTAAAATGGATTATTTTCCTCTGGTCTACTGTACCCTTTGAAGGCTTTTGTTTGTGGCCAGTCTTATGCTAGTCCAAGTTTATCTTGTGTTCTCCAAAACTGAATAACAGTATTTCAGTTTCAGCATCTTTCAAACTTTTGCACCTCTCCTTTACTAATGTTAGTTATCCTGTTTTCTATATGTAATGGATATTGCATCACAAAGTGATATGATCCTTCCAGTTTGACTGTACTGTGAAACTCATTTGTAACCGTGTATCTCCACATATGGTGACAGATTTATGATTGGTGCATTGCTTTTAATCACTCACGAGAGCTGTCTTTTCCATTGTGGTTCCTTGAAAATTTGACATTTAAACATGTGAAACACACATTCAAATTGTCCTGATAACTTACACTTTAATGGTAAAATACAAAAATTACTGTTAACAAGGTTGGTTTTTGGCAGATGCATATGTGATATCCTGTTATTCAGTTACCGTGGCTATTCAGTTTATGTTCCTGTGACCATTCACTCCTTTGAGAGGGAGTAAGCTGCTTATCTTAAAGTTTTTCAGATCTTTTGATCTACAATTTAACTGTAAAGTTCAATGTATCATTTTTATAAAGCAGGCTTTACCTTGTGATGTTACTTTAGTAATTATTATGTGTGTGTGTTTGTGTGTTCTTTTACAGAGGTAAACAGTTTGTACATCCTTCATAAAGGTTATTTTTACCCATGAACATCATCATGTTACTTTATTATATGATTTGTAAGCAGTAGACTTTATCATTTGTTTCCATCAGATAACTAAAGGACAATTTACTTTGGTATAAAGTCAGGATTGGCCTACACCGTGTGTAAAGACTGATTTAAAACCTAATTATACTGTTTTACCCACATATCACTTTTTAGTCATAAGGAAAGGTTGTGAATCCAGGTTCAGTATCACTAGTTCATTTGATTTTCACAAGATACGAAATTAAGTTGCTGCCATTCAGTAGTAGGGTTAGGCAGCAGATTAAAGTTTGTATATATAATTACTTGATGGGGAAATCACTATTTATTAACATTTTAGTGTAGTTTAGGAAATGAGTTTACTCTCAGTTTTTATTGGCCTATCATATATATTGACGTCTAAAATATGTGGACAAAACATGAGTACCACTACCTTATTTGGGTTCAGAAAAGAGTTTCAGCTGAAAACTACTCAAGTGTGAGCAGTTTAACAGATATATAATTTGTGATACTTTATCTTACCATACCTTACCTTCGTATGATATCAAAAGAAATCTGAAAATATTTTTGAGTTTCAGGTGATGCTGTTAGGCTTTAAGTGTATTTAGATGTGTTGAAATTGCTATTATTCACAACATTTGGAGCATATTTTGCATGGTTTACTCCACTTCAAATGCAGGAGTGGCTGTACATTATTCAGACAAGCAACAACAATTAATTTCACAATCTATATTCCACTTTTTTTTCCAGTGAAGAGTATGTGAAAGCTGTAGCAGACAAGTTTTCAGGGAAGTCTGTCCACCCAGAACTCCAAGGTTCATGGACAGTTATAGTTGGAGACCAAGACCAGTGTGTTCATCTGTGGAAGCATGCTGGAGGATATGATTCAATAGATGCTGCCAATAAAGTCTTTGCCACAGATGCGGTAAGCCGTGCATTTGTTATTTTATTTGTCTGTGAAATTTAGAGAAATGGTGAATGTATGAAAGAATATATATGGATGAAGGCAGCAAGTATGAATATGTGCATGGGTGTATATTCTTTCTTTCTTTCATACTATTTGCCATTTCCCGCGTTAGCAAGGTAGCGTTAAGAACAGAGGACTGGGCCTCTGAGGGAATATCCTCACCTGGCCTCGTTCTCTGTTCCTTCTTTTGGAAAATCAAAAAAAACGAGAGGGGAGGATTTCCAGCCCCCTGCTCCCTCCCCTTTTAGTCGCCTTCTACGACACGCAGGGAATACGTGGGAAGTATTCTTTCTCCCCTATATATATATATATATATATATATATATATATATATATATATATATATATATTATTATACTTTGTCGCTGTCTCCCGCGTTTGCGAGGTAGCGCAAGGAAACAGACGAAAGAAATGGCCCAACCCCCCCCCCCCCATACACATGTATATACATACGTCCACACACGCAAATATACATACCTACACAGCTTTCCATGGTTTACCCCAGACGCTTCACATGCCTTGATTCAATCCACTGACAGCACGTCAACCCCGGTATACCACATCGCTCCAATTCACTCTATTCCTTGCCCTCCTTTCACCCTCCTGCATGTTCAGGCCCCGATCACACAAAATCTTTTTCACTCCATCTTTCCACCTCCAATTTGGTCTCCCTCTTCTCCTCGTTCCCTCCACCTCCGACACATATATCCTCTTGGTCAATCTTCCTCACTCATTCTCTCCATGTGACCAAACCATTTCAAAACACCCTCTTCTGCTCTCTCAACCACGCTCTTTTTATTTCCACACATCTCTCTTACCCTTATGTTACTTACTCGATCAAACCACCTCACACCACACATTGTCCTCAAACATCTCATTTCCAGCACATCCATCCTCCTGCGCACAACTCTATCCATAGTCCACGCCTCGCAACCATACAACATTGTTGGAACCACTATTCCTTCAAACATACCCATTTTTGCTTTCCGAGATAATGTTCTCGACTTCCACACATTCTTCAAGGCTCCCAGAATTTTCGCCCCCTCCCCCACCCTATGATCCACTTCCGCTTCCATGGTTCCATCTGCTGCCAGATCCACTCCCAGATATCTAAAACACTGTACTTCCTCCAGTTTTTCTCCATTCAAACTTACCTCCCAATTGACTTGACCCTCAACCCTACTGTACCTAATAACCTTGCTCTTATTCACATTTACTCTTAACTTTCTTCTTTCACAGACTTTACCAAACTCAGTCACCAGCTTCTGCAGTTTCTCACATGAATCAGCCACCAGCGCTGTATCATCAGCGAACAACAACTGACTCACTTCCCAAGCTCTCTCATCCACAACAGACTTCATACTTGCCCCTCTTTCCAAAACTCTTGCATTCACCTCCCTAACAACTCCATCCATACACAAATTAAACAACCATGGAGACATCACACACCCCTGCCGCAAACCTACATTCACTGAGAACCAATCACTTTCCTCTCTTCCTACACGTACACATGCCTTACATCCTCGATAAAAACTTTTCACTGCTTCTAACAACTTGCCTCCCACACCATATATTCTTAATACCTTCCACAGAGCATCTCTGTCAACTCTATCATATGCCTTCTCCAGATCCATAAATGCTACATACAAATCCATTTGCTTTTCTAAGTATTTCTCACATACATTCTTCAAAGCAAACACTTGATCCACACATCCTCTACCACTTCTGAAACCACACTGCTCTTCCCCAATCTGATGCTCTGTACATGCCTTCACCCTCTCAATCAATACCCTCCCATATAATTTACCAGGAATACTCAACAAACTTATACCTCTGTAATTTGAGCACTCACTCCTATCCCCTTTGCCTTTGTACAATGGCACTAGGCACCTCACCATGACTCATACATACATTAAATAACCTTACCAACCAGTCAATAATACAGTCACCCCCTTTTTTAATAAATTCCACTGTAATACCATCCGAACCTGCTGCCTTGCCGCCTTTCATCTTCCGCAAAGCTTTTACTACCTCTTCTCTGTTTACCAAATCATTTTCCCTAGCCCTCTCACTTTGCACACCACCTCGACCAAAACACCCTATATCTGCCACTCTATCATCAAACACATTAAACAAACCTTCAAAATACTCACTAAGTATAATATATAAATATAAATATAAATATAAATATAAATATAAATATAGGGGAGAAAGAATACTTCCCACGTATTCCCTGCGTGTCGTAGAAGGCGACTAAAAGGGGAGGGAGCGGGTGGCTGGAAATCCTCCCCTCTCGTTTTTTTTTATTTTCCAAAAGAAGGAACAGAGAAGGGGGCCAGGTGACGATTTTCCTTCTAAGGCCCAGTCCTCTGTTCTTAGCGCTACCTCGCAAACGCGGGAAATGGCGAATAGTATAAAAAAAAAAAAAAAAAAAAAATAAATAAATAAATATAAATAGATATTTTGTAATATAGTATACAGCTTTTATTTTTAAACCATTATCTGTGGAATGTATTAGCTGAGAATACGTTCGTAGTGTGCTGTGCTTTCTGCTGAGAATATTTATGTAAGATACTGTATTTTACAAGACAGTGATGTAAGATGGGCAGTTCATAGTATATTTGGAATTGGGAGAATAGGTTAGCATTTACCATTCTATTGACCCCTTTTTCCAATTCAAGTGGACAGATGCTGTTTGTTACTTGCCAGGCAGTGTGGGAATGATCTGGGTTAATTACATCCTTTTACATATTTTGATTACACAACAGAGCTTTATTCATGTTGTATGTTAGTTAACTCTTGAAGTTCACACTTAGAGAGTGATTTGTTACTGTACTGTATTTTATTGGCTTGAAGATTTCCAGGTTTTCTACTATATCAGCTCAAGACTTGATATAGTGTGGTGTCTGGATAGTAATGTCCTCATTTACATCCTTTTTGAATTTAGGAAAGAATCTCATTTTAGCAAAAAAAATTTCCATTTCATCTATGAAGCTTTGCACTTCATGACACACAAAGGGGAATCAAAGTAGTTGTGTGGATGTGTGTGAAATGTTTTACAGTTCAGGAACCCTTTTATTAATTTAAATTGTACCCTTAGGACCTCACAAATCTGATTCAGGACAGAAATCAGTTTTTACGGCAGCGCACAAATCAGTTCCTCCTGCCCTTCAGTTTCTGGCCTCCTGTTACTCCACGAGATGGAGGAAACATTTATGAAATACGTTCTTACTTCCTCAAGGTAGGTTGCATAGTTGACATAGGTCTCTAGGAAAAGACCAATTTACTTGATTACTTTTGTTACTGTGAAGCATGCATATGTTGTTAATAAAGTTAACAGGAATGGACTTTAGGAAGATTCAGGTTTGCATGGTGTGCATGAAAAGTTTTGAATGATGTTGAGAGCTTTTATAGTGGAATTATCAGATTTGGGCCTTCATCTGCTTGCTCCTGAGGAAGGCTGGGGAGCCACTGATCATCTGGCCATTCATGTTTGGACTCATACGAAGCTCCAACAATAACAAACCCTTGCTGCACCCTCCCACACTGTAACCATAACATACCACCCTTACCAGCACAGTATCCTTTCTCTCTGGGCAGCACATCCTCCCTTACCACTACCACCACTTCCTCCTTCCCTGGCTTCTACACCCTCTTTCTCCATCACTCATCACTCCCTTCCTGGCTACCTCACTTGATTACCACTGCCATGCCCTACCCCTTTGGCTACCATATCCTCTGTAAACTGCCGCACTTTCCCTCCTTGGACATCACACCCACCCTGACTGCCACAGTCATCCTCACAACAACCATTCACAACCTCCTCCACCACCTCCATTCCCCAGCCCACAACTTTTATCTTGCCAAGGAAGTGGATGAATTATTTGCAGTTGTGTTAAGGTTTTGTGTTTCTGGCAACTTCCTTGGCATGTCTTCAGGTAGGATGGACAGAATCATCTTTTTTTGATGTAAATTAGTTCTTGTTTAAGAGATGATAAAAAGAAAAAAGCGAGGCATGGTATTTGTAGTGCATGATAGAGCAATTTGGAATTTACTACATACTATATATGGTTGATGCTGCATTGTAAGCTGAATCATGTAGGTGTGATAGAATAATAATGACGTGTGTAGCAAGAGAATATTAGAAGGGATTGTAAGGGTAAAATGCATATTTCAGAAAGAAATTGAGTTATATTGTTTACAGAGCATTGGTAATGGGAAAGCTAAAGTTTAGATTTATACAAGAAGGAGGAAGTGAAGGTACACTGAAAGCTCTAATGAGTGTGAAGAATGTAGATTTAGAATGTACAAGAAGTGTGTGTGGTGGAGTGCAAGTTCCACTTCAAGTATGGTGTTGAAGCTTTAGTTTCCATAATAGATCCAGAAATGTTTAGATAGTTACATTACTTCATAACTTTTTAGGTGGTATGACCATGGAAGACACATGATAAGTGAGTTTGGTGAAGAAACTATTTGGCAAAAAAGGCACAAAGGGGAGATTTAAACCACAAAAGACATGAGCAAATATAACAAATGTACTACTTAGTGTGAGGTATTTCTAGAGGGTATGCTAGAAAATCAAGTGAGTGTTCTAGATAGAATGCTGTATCATGTGCATCATAGTGGTTTTGTATGAATGTAGAGGTGCTTATGCTAATATTAGTCTATTTAATCAATCAATAGACTGTATTGTACTGTATGATACAAAGTACCATACATTACATTTTGTTCACACATGCAGTCTCCTTGTCATACATAGCACTTTAAAACACTTAACTCGCACAGCTCATCCTTCATAACTCTAGATTTTCCTATAGTGAGCTCTTTGCACTAGTCCAGCCTTTTGTCAAAATGGTTAGAGCAGTAGATAGAAGTAGTAGGTAGGAACATTAGAGAGGATAGGGCAGGAACATTAGGACAATTAAGTAGAAGTAGTGGGGAGGAACATTAGGTGAGAGCACTAGGTAGAAGTAGTAGGTTGGAACATTAGACAGGAACATCAGATAGGCACATTAGGTAGAAATAGTCAGTAGCAACATTAGGTAGGAGCCTCTGAAAACACTTTACTAGAGTTGCTCTCTACCAGTGGCCTGTTAAAGGTGAGGCAGTAAAGGCTAACAAGCATAGGTGGATTTCACCAGTTATGGAGACTTTTCTTGTGACCAGCTCCCTGAGTCCCCAAATGCAATGGATGTCAAAGATATGCATAGATAGATCTTTTCTTTCATACTATTCGCCATTTCCCGCATTAGCGAGGTAGCGTTAAGAACAGAGGACTGGGCCTTTGAGGGAATATCCTCACCTGGCCCCCTTCTCTGTTCCTTCTTTTGGAAAATTAAAAAAAAATGAGAGGAGAGGATTTCCCGCCACCCACTCCCTCCCTTTTTAGTCACCTTCTACGACACGCAAGGAATACATGGGAAGTATTCTTTCTCCCCTATCCCCAGGATAACATAGATTTTTTTTTTTTTCATACTATTCGCCATTTCCCGCATTAGCGAGGGAGCGTTAAGAACAGAGGACTTGGCCTTTGAGGGAATATCATCACCTGGCCCCCTTCTCTGTTCCTTCTTTTGGAAAAAAAAAACAAAACATAGATACAAAGTAAAAACTAGGGAGTGCTGTTACTAATGTAGAAATTCATGTTCCTTATAGTACTCTGAACATAATTCAAGGATGTTTGTATATGAGCTAAGAGGTGATTTGCGTGTGATCCATCCCATGCATATGAGAGCGGGGGGAAAATTAAATGATAGATTGATAGATTCTGTGATATTGTATTGAACATAGATTTATAACCTACCAGGAAGATTAAATGCTTTAATGAAGTTAATGCATCAGAATGTTTTTCTGTATATATTTGTATATATACTTTGCAGCCTGGCACTATGATTGAGTGGGGAAACAATTGGTCAAGAGCCATTCACTTCCGCCAGGCAAACAAGGAGGCCTTTGGAGGGTTCTTCTCTCAGGTTGGCCGCCTCTACAATGTTCATCACATCTGGTGTAAGTATTGCGCTTTACCTTGGTTGCACATGCTGCTTGGTACCATTCACATATATACACACATCCATTTGTGTGTTTATTATATATACATATATTACCAAACTCTGCTATTTTAAGGTAACACTGCAAGTGAAAAGTCACCTTTGGTGAGACTGTTTCATTATTAGTTGACAAAACAGAATACATCCTCATCAAAGAACTTCTCACTTCAGAGGAGTCCAACTTGTCCCTTCTACTGAGTGTAGTACAGCCTTGGGATGCAGAAGCCCATGGAAGAGCATTAGTGAGGTAACTATGGGAACATGAATAATGGCCTCATTAACTCAAAAAACCAGTCTCAGCTGTCATTTAAAGTGCTCAGAGTTAGAGCCCCTATCCTCAGTTAGTGCCCCATAGAGCTTTCTGTGGTTTCCTCCAACTGCTTCTTACATCCTGTTGACAGCACATTGCCACTTGTGCACTGAATCATTCATGGGGATAGGGCAGAAGGAATACTGCTCACATATTCTGTACATGTTATAGAGGGTGACTAAGAGCGGTGGGAGTGGGGGCTGGAAATCCTTCCCTCCGGTATTTTTCCAAAAGAAGGAACAGGGAAGGGGGCCAAGTGATAAAAGAAGTAACAGAGAAGGGGGCCAAGTGATGATTTTTCCCATTAAGGTTGTCATCTATTTTTGATGCTACCTTTGCTGATGCGGAAAGTGGTGATTATGTATAAAAAAAAATGTGTGTGAGTTTGTTTGTATTTAAGGGGGCAAAGGTCCTTGGGGCATTGAGCATTGAAGAATGTGGCAAAAGAGGTCGGTATATAGAAGGGTGAAAATGGATCTGCATGAAGGCATAGTAGTCCCAACAAAGTTTTATGGGTATAGGACATAGGCTACAGATGAGAATATACAGAGTGGTGTGTTGGAAATAAAGTGTTTGAGGACAGGATGTAGTGTGAGTTGGTTTGACCGACTACATAAGAAAAGCATTAGAGAGAGGTATGGTAATTGAGTGTGGTTGAGAATGCTGAAGTGGGTGTGCTAATATTATTGGATGTATGGAGAGAATGACTGAGAAGGGTCGACAAAGAGGATATATGTCAGAAGTGGAGAGGATAAGGAGAAGGGGGAGACTAAAATGGAGATGGAAGGATGGAGTGAAAAATATTAAGAATGGTTGGGGCCGGAACATGCAAGAAGGTGAAAGGCATGCATGGGACAGAATGAATTGGAATACTGTGGCATACAGGGGTTGACTTGCTGTCAGTGGATTGAACTGGGGCATGCGAAGCAGCTAGGGGAAATCATGGAAGGGTCTTTGTGGCCTGGTTGTGGTTTCAGACAAAAGAATGGCCCAACCCACCCACATACACATGTATGTAAATACACACCCACACACACACATATACATACCCATACATTTCAACATATGCAAACATGTACATACACTGACATATACATATATACACATCTACATATTCATACTTGCTGCCTTCATCCATTCCTGTCACCACCATGCCACACATGAAATGGCACCCCCCTCCCCCTGTGAATGCCAGAGGTAGTGTGAGGAAAAGACAACAAAGGCCACATTCATTCACACTCAGTCTCTAGCTGTCATGTATAATGCACCAAAGCCACAGCTCCCTTTCCACATCTAGACCTCACAAAACTTTCCATGGTTTACCCCAGACACTTCACATATTATTTATTTATTTATTTATTTATTATATATTGTCACTGTCTCCTGTGTTAGCGAGTTAGCACAAGGAAAGAGACAAAAGAATGGCCCAACCTACTCACATGCACATGTATATACATACACGCCCACATACGCACATGTACATACCTATACATTTCAACATATACATACATATACATATATGCAAATATACGTATTCATGCTTGCTGCCCTCAGCCATTCCCGTTACCACTCCGCCACACATGAAATGGCACCCCCCCTACCCGTGCATGTGCCTGAGGTAGCACTAGGAAAAGACAACAAAGGCCACATCCGTTCACACTCAGTCTATAGCTGTCCTATGTGGTGCACCAAAATAACAGCTCGCTTTCCACATCTGTGCCCCACAAAACCTTCCATGGTTTACCCGAGACGCTTTACATGCCCTGGTTCAATCCATTGACAGCACATCGACCCCGGTATACCACATCGTTCCAGTTCACTCTATTCCCTGCACGCCTTTCACCCTCCTGCATGTTCAGGCCCCGATCACTCAAAATCTTTTTCATTCCATCCTTCCACCTCCATTTTTGCCATTTCCTGCATTGTCGAGGTAGCACTAAGAACAGAGGACTGAGCCTAAGAGAGAAAATCCTCACTTGGCCCCCTACTTTGTTCCTTCTTTTGGAAAAGTAAAAACTGGAGAGGAGGATTTCCAGTCCCCTGCTCCCTCCCCTTTTAGTCGCCTTTTACGTCATGCAGGGAATATGTGGGAAGTATTCTTATTCCCCCATCCTCAGGGATATTGTTATTATTATTATTGATATTATTATTATTATTATTATCATTATTATTGATATTTATCCCTGGGGATAGGGGAGAAAGAATAATTCCCACGTATTCCCTGCGTGTTGTAAAAGGTGACTAAAAGGAAAGGGAGCAGGGGGCTGGAAATCCTCCCCTCTTTTTTTTTTTTAATTTTCCAAAAGAGGGAACAGAGAATGGGGCCAGGTGAGGATATTCCCACAAAGGCCCAGTCCTCTGTTCTTAACGCTGCCTCACTAACGCGGGAAATGGCAAATGGTGTGAAAAAAATTATTGTGGAAGGTATTAAGAATATATGGTGTGGGAGGCAAGTTGTTAGAAGCAGTGAAAAGTTTTTATCGAGGATGTAAGGCATGTGTACGTGTAGGAAGAGAGGAAAGTGATTGGTTCTCAGTGAATGTAGGTTTGCGGCAGGGGTGTGTGATGTCTCCATGGTTGTTTAATTTGTTTATGGATGGGGTTGTTAGGGAGGTAAATGCAAGAGTCCTGGAAAGAGGGGCAAGTATGAAGTCTGTTGGGGATGAGAGAGCTTGGGAAGTGAGTCAGTTGTTGTTCGCTGATGATACAGCGCTGGTGGATGATTCATGTGAGAAACTGCAGAAGCTGGTGACTGAGTTTGGTAAAGTGTGTGGAAGAAGAAAGTTAAGAGTAAATGTGAATAAGAGCAAGGTTATTAGGTACAGTAGGGTTGAGGGTCAAGTCAATTGGGAGGTGAGTTTGAATGGAGAAAAACTGGAGGAAGTGAAGTGTTTTAGATATCTGGGAGTGGATCTGTCAGCGGATGGAGCCATGGAAGCGGAAGTGGATCATAGGGTGGGGGAGGGGGCGAAAATTTTGGGAGCCTTGAAAAATGTGTGGAAGTCGAGAACATTATCTCGGAAAGCAAAAATGGGTATGTTTGAAGGAATAGTGGTTCCAACAATGTTGTATGGTTGCGAGGCGTGGGCTATGGATAGAGTTGTGCGCAGGAGGATGGATGTGCTGGAAATGAGATGTTTGAGGACAATGTGTGGTGTGAGGTGGTTTGATCGAGTAAGTAACGTAAGGGTAAGAGAGATGTGTGGAAATAAAAAGAGCGTGGTTGAGAGAGCAGAAGAGGGTGTTTTGAAATGGTTTGGGCACATGGAGAGAATGAGTGAGGAAAGATTGACCAAGAGGATATATGTGTCGGAGGTGGAGGGAACGAGGAGAAGAGGGAGACCAAATTGGAGGTGGAAAGATGGAGTGAAAAAGATTTTGTGTGATCGGGGCCTGAACATGCAGGAGGGTGTAAGGAGGGCAAGGAATAGAGTGAATTGGAGCGATGTGGTATACAGGGGTTGACGTGCTGTCAGTGGAGTGAATCAAGGCATGTGAAGCGTCTGGGGTAAACCATGGAAAGCTGTGTAGGTATGTATATTTGCGTGTGTGGACGTGTGTATGTACATGTGTATGGGGGGGGGGGTTGGGCCATTTCTTTCGTCTGTTTCCTTGCGCTACCTCGCAAACGCGGGAGACAGCGACAAAGTATGAAAAAAAAAAAAAAAAAAAATTATAATGTAACCTCAGGACCCATTTTCCAGCAGCTTATGCAGCTTTAAGGCTGCTTTACACTCAGTAACAGGGACAAGATGGACTCCTTTAAAGTGAAAAGTTCTCTGACGAGACTGTAATCTGCTCTGTCAACTTGCAATTATACAGCCTCATTGACTTTTACACTCACAGTCTAACCTCAGGCAGGTGGAATCTAGTAACACCTTTGTATATACCCACAAATATATTTCATTTATATTTTGTGTCGTGTGGCTTTTTATGTTTCTTTTTTATCCTGCTGTTTTGTATTGACTTGATAGAAGTAATGTTTAATCTCAGATGTAGATATATATGCCCATGCTTCTAAATGCTTTTTTTTCTCAAGGGTAGAAATTGTTTGGATTATCACGGAATGCAGTTATTACACTATATTTATCTCACCACATTTTGAAGAAAGCATTTATAATTTTCCAAGTGATTCAAGTCCTTAATTTCAGTGTTATTAACCAAAAAGTAGATTTCCATTTAATTTGATTTTCTTGGGTATTCTTGATCTTCAGGATGCAGTTTCCTTCAAGTTTTTTTTATGCATGAGAATGTTTTGAATCTTTTCATAAAATTATCCTTTTATAATCTTGACATGGTTATAGTTCTTAGTATCATTATGTATATTGACTCTTCACATATTTATATTCCTGTGTACTCTCTCAGTTATCTGACAGCACTGATATTTGTCGTAATTTATATAAAAATATCAAAACTTTGAACATGGAGTGCATGAATTACCCGAAAACCTCATTATATTCAGTTACCAAATGTTAACGCTGCAGTCATGTGAGTGATAGATAAAATCAGCACTAGACAAAGATGAATACCTTATAGGATTCCTTTATCTGCCCAGTACATTCATCATAACAAACTTCTCAAATCATACCTTGAAATCACTTCATTGTAATATACAACTTCAGTAATGCTTGCATTAGTAGTAGATGCTATTACGTTAAAAAATCCAGTTGAAGATCTTCAGTTTTGTTTGTAAGCATTGGAGCACCTCAACACTGCATTCTATGTCCACTTTTGTTTTTCCTAAGCATCACTGACCTCTGCAGTATTTCCCATGTTTTCATTTTTGACTCTAGATTACGTATCACTTGTGCTCCCACATTAAACCTGTTAATGCCTTATAACATACTTCATTGATTTTGAAAAGTACAAATTTGCTTCAGTAAATGCAATTAAGAAAACAGTTTTATATGTTAAAAGAAGGACATTAGTCGAAACTCATACCCAAAATGAGATAACATAATTGGAAATATTTTATCTACTAATTTGGTGCCTATTATAAGAACATCTTTGAAAAGATGCTTAAATGATGTAATGATGTTTTTTTTTTATTTTTCATCTGTCCACTTTTGTCTCCCCAAATGTACAATGTTGATGCTGCACTACATTATTATCTATCCATATGTTATTAATGGTGTAACTGTAGGTCTTTTAAGCTGCTGTATCCACAATTTGATCCTTCCAAGGTTCAAAAATGTATAACTCACTTCTCAAGTGAGGATATTCCCTCTAAGGCTCAGTCCTCTTTTCTTAATGCTACCTCACTTATGCGGGAAATGGCAAATATGTATGGATTGTTTTTTTTAAGTGAGGACTGTCTTTGCTTTGAATTCTGTTGTAAAACTATTTGAAAAGAATTTTTGAACTTTAATGTTTAGATGTATACAAACATAGATTTTTCACATAACTACAGAATGCAATTTACTGCAAATTGATTGGAACTGAGGTAGTTGTTACAGATATCTTTATGTTATTAGCAAATGTCAAATAAGATTCGATGTGTGATTGACATGGGTAGTTAATGAATATCTTCAGTATCACTGTAAAGATATATCATCATCATTACTTGCTTTGCACGCTGAGTTACCATTTGATACTCTTTCCATTCACTCTCCCTTCTTTATACATAAGTTACGCTGTATTTGATCAACAATAAGGAGTGTATGATGGCAGGTTTAGTAAAGTTCAAAGTATTCAGAATGAATGCGTGAGGCTGAAAATAGAGATTTTAGAAAGTATCACAAACATGGTGTTGGACAAATCACTACTGCAAGGCTAAACCTTAATTGCAAGAGTTAGTGAAGATGGGGATAGAATGATGTAGATCATTGATGATTTTTGGAATATTTGATATTCCAGTACAAGAAGATAGCGTAGTAAAGGAGAGAGTTCAGTTAAGAGAGTTAGTAAAGGCTGTAGACATGGCACATGCAATTTCAGAGAATAACCATTCCACTACACCTTTGATATATATGTCCTGGTAATCATTTTGTCTTCATTGTGGTTGAAGCATATAAGACTGTAATTTTATATGAGTGAGGAAAGATTGACTAAGAGAATATATGTATCAGAGGTGAAGGGAATAAGGAGAAGCAGGAGACCAAATTGGAGATTAAAGGATGGAGTGAAAAAGATATTGTGCAGTTGGGACCTGAACATACAGGAAGGTGAGAGGCATGCAAGGAATAGAGTGAATCAGAACAATGTGGTATACTTGGTTTGATATGCTTCAATGGACTGAACTAGCGCATGTGAAATGTCTGGGATAAACCATGGAAAGGTCTGTGGGGCCTGGATGTGGTGCATTCTACATGACAAGTAGAGACTGAGTGTGAACGAATGTGGCCTTTTTGGTCTATTTTCCTGGTACTACCTTGCTGAAGCGGGTTGCAGTGATGCTGTTTCCTGTGGAGTGGTTTGGCGCTGGGAATGGATAAAGGCAAGCAAGTATGAATATGTTCATATGTATACATGTATATATCTGTGTATGTATTTATATGTATGTATATGTGCATATATATAGGTGCTTATGTATATATATGTGTATAAGAGTGGATGGGCCATTCTTCGTCTGTTTCCTGGCACTACCTTGTTGACATGGGAAGCGGCGATTAAGTATAATGATGATGATATTATGATAATTGATTTGTGTAGATATAATTATTTATTTTCATTGTACTTGATTGCCGTTTCCTGCATCACTGAGGTAGCACCAGGAAACAGACAACGAATGGCCCATCCACTCATATACATTTATATATACATAAGTGCCCATACACACACACATACATACGTATAATACATATACATATCAACTTATACACATATACATATAGACATACACATATACACATACACAGACATATATATATATATATATATATATATATATATATATATATATATTTACATGTTCATACATACTTGCCCTCATACACTCCTGGCGCCACCCTGCTCCACAGAAAGCAGCTGTCATGTATAATGCACCAAAACCACAGCTCCCTATCCACATCCAGGCCCCACAGACCTTTCCATTGTTTACCCCAGATGTTTCACATGCCCTGGTTCAGTCCATTAACAGCACGTCAACCTCGGTATACCACATCATTCCAATTCACTATATTCCTTACACGCCTCTTACCCTCCTGTATATTCAGGCCCTGATTGCTCAAAATCTTTTTCACTCCATCCTTCCACCTCCAGTCATTAATGCTTGTAGTGGCATTGTTTTCAGACACAACAGTCTAAAGATTTTCTGTACACTAGTCATGATATGTGGATATGTCTAGAAAGCCTGAACAAGATCTGCACCCTAATATTATCTAATGAATTTTGAAGCTGTGTCACTCTTAAAAGATAGTAGATTTTTCTGTTAAAAACCCTTAGTAGTCATATTTGTTTTTGACAAAAGTACTGCCAGAAATGCTACATATTTCACGAAGTATGTCTGAAAATACTCCTGGAGCAACTCATGTGCCCGTCAGTTCAGCAGCACAAGTTATAGAGTCATAGCAGACTTAATAAGCAGTTCATCTGGTTAAGTTGTGTATTATTTCATTCAGAAAATTGGGTTGTAATTAATCATAATAACATGTCATGGAGATATTCTTTAGATTATTTAGGAATATCCCTCAAACTGATTGTATTTTGGCTATCAGGACTTCTGCTGTAAAAGAGTTAAAAAAAATGGAAAATATAGTTGAGATAAAATGAGATAGCCTATAAAGATTACATTCAGCATGGTAATGCAACTAGTGGTGAGGGTAAAGTTCAGAAATTTTTGACCAAGAAGATTTCAAAAGAGAAGTTGGAGCTAAAAAGAAGTAAAGAAAGCATTGAGAAGGCAAAAATGGACAGCACTAGATGAAAATTGACTAGAGAACAGAATAGCCCCTCTGGCTATTAGTGCTTGTGTAGGATTGAAAGTGATCCATGCAAATGTTGATGGATGTTAATGGAAATGAGATGGAGTTTGAAAGCCAAACAGGAGAAATAAACCAGTTTCTGTTTGATTTATAGTGACTAAACTTACCAGTGAGACAAAATCTAACCTAGTCTTTCCTGAGGGATACATGATGCCAAAGTAGAGAGGAGGATTATCTTTCTTACTAAAGAAAACCTTAAAGTTGATGGATGGTCCTTTTAAACAGTCCAAGATGGGAAAAGTAACTGTAGGGAAAAACTTGCTTTATAGTGTTAATGATTTACAATCCTCCCAAGAGTAATGAAAACAATTTCAAAATGAGAATAAGGAGGAATGATCAGAATGATGCAAATGACATTGAGATATCCACTTTTCAGAGTTGGTCAAGTTCTACAATGAGGGATATTGATTGCATGGAAACTGATTTTGAATTCTGTACTTGAATTCACTTAGAGATGCATATTCTTGGAAACTGTACTTTAAAAAGTTCCTGTATGAACCTGTCATAGTACATGATAACCCTCTTGGAAATGTAATATGTCCTGTTTGAATATGACTATATATTTAGTGAGGACACATATACAGAAGACCAGAAAGGAAACTAGCCTCACAGGAGATACATTTATGGTGACTATGGATCTATAGTGTTTGTTAGAATATGACTCTGGAAATAGAATTCCACAGCCAGAATACCGAATATTATAGGAAGGATAGGGGTGTTTGTAAAACCTATAATGAGGGTGATGCTGGTAGTGAAGAGGATGAGAAGGTTAAAGAAGTAAGAGGGATGGTGCAATAGCAGATCCCAAAAACTGAAGAATATAGGGACATGCATAGGGGACATAAGTTCTCAAGTCCAAATTCCTTAGAAGAGCATTCAGATTTTGAGTTTTTTCAGATTTTAGATTTTGATCCTCCTTCTATACTATATAAAACATCTAGAAAATATTTTCTAACTGTACTTGTATGACTTTTTTGCCTCTAACAAGTGGAGTGAATGCTAATGCCAAGTTCGGCAGTAACTTGGAAGATGAAATGCTATGGATTGGATGCCATTATAAGGGCAGGAAAAGGGCAAAACCTTCCTGGAATGAGAGAAAGAAAAGTGCAGAGCATTACAACATCAAACTCAAACTTTAGAAAATTTTGAGCATTTTTGGGAGCAATATGAAATGCTTAGGCATTCAGAATTTTTATCTTTAAGACTGGATTTTCAGGATGGATTGTCTTCCTTTACTATATATTCTAGCCGTTTAGTCACTCTATGGTTTCTGTTTCTAATGGTGAATGAAGTGATGGGACATAAATTTGTGGGGCTGTAATAACTACTTTTGGATTCAGGGCCCAGTAACACCACAGGCAGAAGGAATCCATTTGACAAAATTTGCCATTCAAAACTTTTAACATTCAGGACAGAGTTGATAGTAATACATCATAAACCAGTTATTGATGTGCACTGTGCAAAAATACGTCAGCAACTATTTTCATATTGCTATTCTGTAAATGGATTTTTTAATGCATTTCTAATGGAACGTAGGGAGATTATTTAGTGATAATATTGATATTAAAGCAAGATAAATCGATTTTCTTTCAGAGTGTTTTGTTTGGATTTCATGGAGTACTTTACATATAAGATTAGATTTAAGACTGAGATTAAGGTCATATATGATTTATGATTATTAGGGATTTTGCATGGATCACTCTGCCTGACAAAAATTTGCTTATTGAAAGTAGTTTACAGAAACAAACAGTGCTGTTATAGAATTCTTGTCTGTGATGGGATGTCATAGGTTCATTTAAAGTTTGCAGTTAGATAACACACCTAAATCAAAAAGTAAGTGAAACATAGTTTCATTGTGTGTCTTCTTTTTTAAGCGCATGCTCATTGTATACCCTTGTTGGTTGCACGCTTCTCATTTGATCGCCCCATTTGTAGAGGTAGGTGTATCATAAGTTTGCTCAGAGTTGAGATGCTGTGTTACGTATTTTAAGTTACTTGGTAGTCATGCTATAGTTTTTTAATTGATAGCTTCATTTATTGCACATTATACATGCTTATCTTCTTTGTAGATTATTAGTTACAGTTAGACTTCAGGTTTTTTCTTGTGTTGTTTTGGTTTATATAATGGTACTTATAGGCCTCAGTAAGTAGTAAGCCACAATTTATGTTAGCATTTTCACGTATTTGATTTTTTCATGCATACCTTTTCTTAGCTGAGCAGTGATTTTCGAAGACTTGTGCCCACTTCTGGCCTGCTGAATATCTCCAAACTATACCAAAGTGTTGAAAAAAGATAAAACATAATGGAAGCTCTTTCTTATTCGTGAACTAGAACAGATTGACACATGATCCTCTGTAATTATTGTATCACCCTGTTTTCATCAGAATACTTAACAAGTCCTTCATTCCTCTGTCTGCTCCTGTTAGAGTGAATTCTGTATCAGCTATTGGAAAAAGAAAGGGCCCTTTTCAGCAAGTCTTTTGTTGTTCCTTTTTGGGAATAATTTTGAGAAGTCCCAGTCAGTATGATTAATGTAGAACCCTTAATTTCTGATAGGTCTAATGAATTTAAGATTGTCCAATCAGTTTTTCTGGGGTTTAGTTTTTATTCATAAAGTATTCATTACATCTTCAGTGATATTGCTGAGATCGTTTTGAATGGTTACCATGACATTACAGGTAAAATGAATAATTATTTTTGTAATCATATTGCTATTAACCACAGGTCTGGAATTACTTTCCAACTATTCTGGACCCAAGGATCACTTTAAATGGTTTACCCTAAAAAGACTAAATCATGCCAGCATACTTTTAAGTATCTGTCGTATTTGTTTCCTGTTAAAAAGTTCTCGTGTCTCATTACACAGCCTGTGGCTAAATGTTTAATTTCTGTTTGCTATGGTTACTTTTATTCCCAAATTTTGTTTTTAAGTTTCTCAAGCAAGGTTAAGCAAATTGTTTTCAAGTCATTGGTATTTGTGAGAAGGATTCATATGATCAAAAGAATATCCTGTCAAGAAGTGTGATGTTTTTAATTGGAGAAGAGAGAAAGGTTATCCAGGAGGAAGCTTTGGAACTGGTTTTTGAAAGAGATGAGTGAAATCTTAGATTGATTATTTTGAGACTTGGTCACCTCCTTTCCTTCCTGTGTTTCTCATTTTCCTTTTGCATTTACTAAGGATAAGCCAAAGAAAAAATATTTTTCCTGCAATTTAGGACTGTTTGGAAAGGATGTGATTATTATCCTCTTTCCAAAATTTTTTGTAAGCTTATCAAGAAACCTGAGGGTACAGTTACTTTGTTGTCTTGCACAGATATCATATTGGCCCATAAGTTAAATGATAAGCTGAATAAATGTGGAGTGGCACCATAAACCAGCCACCATAGACAACAATTTGCATGTAGACTTCAGCAAGCTATGGAAACAGCTATTTTCAGTTGCATAATCCAACTGTTTTATGACAGGTTCTCATAGGTTCTCATGCTTGAGTTATTACTTTCCTCATAGAAGAAGGATATTCTTATTCAGCACTATGCTCTCATTATAATGGATAACCTCATTCATTCAGTGAAGTTTAGAGATGAACACAGTTGTTGTGGATGTTGTCATTCCCTTGTTGTTAGGAGCATGGATTGATTGGTTTAGTTTTAATCATGAAGAGTGTGAACTAGTCCTCTAATGTACAAGATGACTTCAGTGAGCCTTCACCTTCAATGTGAATGTTAGTTGAGGTTGATCTTATACCAGGACAGAATGGGGATTTTACTTCATCACTGATTTAAAACGTTAGTTTGTAGCAGTAAACATGTTCTGAAATGGTTTGGATATATGAATAAGTTGAATGAAGAAAGACCAACTAAGAGGAACTGGGTATCAGAAGTGGAGAGAGCCAAGAGGCTTTAGGGCACCAGGGCCTGAACTTTCAGAAGGGCAAGAGGCATGCATGGGATAGAATGAATTGTATCTGTAGTTAAAAGGGGGTAACATGCTGTCACTGGGCTGAACTAGGGCATGTGAAGTGTTAAAGTAAACCCTAGAGTAGTCTGTCAGGTTTGGCTGTGGATGATGGGCTCTGATTTCAGTACAGTTGATATATAACAGATAAAGTGGAGAAATAAGGTAATTGTTCTTTTGACGTTAAAGTTCCCTCACTAAGATTAGAGAGGCTGTTAGATAGAAAAGAATGTTTCCCATGAGAAAATACAGAACCCCAATAAAAGAATTGACTGCCTAAGCAGTTTCTTTAAAATTTGGCCATATTTTCATACTGTTGTATTTTCACTATCTTATAGTTTGCGTGCGTGTTGCTCACTGATAAGATCGTCATATTTCTGCTATATCCCATACTGCCCCACAGAATGTTTTTATTAAGGCCTGAAGTTAATGCTTTTGAGCTACTGAAATGTGTTAGAAGGAATTCTTCTCTTTCAGCATGTGCTTTGTTTTGTTTAATTTACTTCAGGAAGGTGTATTTGCAGTAATTATTTTGTGCACAGAGATTTTATGTAGAAATATTTTATGTTTTCGTGAATAATGATGTTCATTTGTTACTTTGACCTTTGAAGGCAATATTATTATACTTTCAAGTCATCATTGGGTGCTCGTTTTAGTACTGGTTAAACTGTAGTATTATCTTTGTATGTTCCTATTTTTATATTTTCATTGGATTGATATATTCATTTCACCTTGTTTACTTGCTATAAGAGGCTACTTCTGAAAACAGTTATGTTTTGTTTGTCATCTTACGAAAATGGTAAGTCAGGACAGGCTTATGTAAATTATGGATTTTAGTCTCAGTATGTTTGAAAAGTAGTATGATTTTTACTGGTCCGTATGTGAAAATGTCATGTTTTAAAAGCTTTCTTATTTCCCATAACATTCCCTATCAATTCCTCTAATTTTCTGATTTTATGTTTGATAGACAGTGGCCGTGATTAGGGACATTATCCAGATGAGGATATTTTTGTGACACAGTTGGCTGCATGGTTTTAGACATCTATCCAACAACTTTAATCCAGTTAGCATTTGGCATTGATCTTCCTTATCCATTACTTTGTGTACCAATTCAGTTTTGGTCGATAGAGGTATTTGTTCTGCACAGGTAGCTGAGAAATTTAGTTTCTGCGACCAACCATGCTTTTGCTTATTTTATTGGCTTTATCCTTATCAACTAAGATTTAAAGAAGGATTTTCAAGGTATTTACTGATGCAGTTGGCTAAAGGGTATCATGCTGGAATATGTGTCAACCTGTTGTTCACTGTTTGTCACTGGGAGATGGAGTTTTAAGTGGAAAGCCCTTTTTCTATGCTTTGTTTCCATATGGAACTCTTAAGCCGGCCAGAAGCAGAAAGAAAACTTGACTACTGGTCTTCTTAACTTATACAACAACGGCAGTGCAAAAGCAAATTTCTTTGTTTATCAGTACTAATTTTATCTATATGTTCTTATTTTCCCAGTTTTACCAAATCCATGTGTATCCTTCCTGAGGCAACACTCATTCTCTGCATTTTTTTTTTTCTAAGCAGTTGGCAACTGCTTCACTTATTTGAGCCAGCATGCAGAATTTTTCAGCAAATGTTTCAAGGGTTACTAATGGGTCTTCAGCACATGTGGTTTGGGAGAGGGTATTCAAAATTTTTGGGAAAGGTTCTGCACATGTGACCCTGTTTGAATACAAGAAAAAGCAACATGACATTAAAAGAATGTTAGTTCATTAGATTTTATTGACATTAACAGCCTATGATGTGAAATGTCAGGTTGTATAGTTAATTTAGATGAGAGTGATGAATTGTACTTACATATAAGCCATAGCAATAAGTTTTTTGATTAGTAATCACTAACATGACAAAACATGTAAATCACGTAGATTTTTATTGCTATTATTATGAGCAAGAAGGTTCTGTTAGACTTTCCTATATCTTTTTATCTAAGGGCTGATGTTGTATATCAAAATGGTTTCTTTGAGAGTTGATGCACATTATTTACCTATGAGATTCACTGAAATTGTCATGATTGAAGTCATAACATGTTTTTACTCGTTCAACAAAAACTGGTAGAAATGAGAACAGCAGATTTAAGAATTAAGACAAAGATATTCATGTAAATTCATATTTTGTTGGAACTGTTCATAATCTTTTTTCTCTATGATGGAAAGAGACAAGTTATTTGGAGTGTGAGTTTGAATTGAGAGAACTTGAAGGAAATGGAGTGTTTGAGATACTCTGGATTGGATAAGGCAACAAATGGAACCATGGAAGCTGAAGTGAACTATAGGATGGGTGATGGGGCAAGGGTCTTGGGTGCATTGAGGAATGTGTGGAAAGAGAGGTCCCTTTCATTAAGGACAAAGATGGGTATGTTTGATGGTTAAGTACTCCTTTTGATGCTGTATGAGTGCAAGGCATGGGCCTTAGACAAAAATGTAAAGAAGAGGGTGGATGAAAATGTTTAAGGATAATATGTGGCTTGAAGAGGGTTGATTAAGAAATCATATGGTAACAAGAGTGGTGTGGTAGTAAGAGGAATTACCCTGGACTTCTTTCTGAAGTTTCCTGTAGCCCAAAGCTCCACTACTTAGTAGCAGGGAAATGTGGACTCTTTTGGAGTGAGAAGATATTTGACAAGCCTGTGCTTCCAATGATAGAGCCTCACCAGAGGTGATGTTTCACTTGTGGTGTAACCTCTTCCATGTAGAGCCCAGTAGGGGAGAAAGAATACCTCCCATGTATTCCCTGTATGTCATAGAAAGCAACTAAAAGGGGAGGGAGCGGGAGGCTGGAAATCCTCCCCTCTTGTTTTTTATTTTCCAAAAGAAGGAACAGAGAAGGGGGCCAAGTGAGGATATTCCCTCAAAGGCTCAGTCCTCTGTTCTTAATGCTACCTCGCTAATGCGGGAAATGGCCCCCTTCTCTGTTCCTTCTTTTGGAAAATCAAAAACGAGAGGGGAGGATTTCCAGGATTAAATATCCTCAGAATATTGACTGATATTAGATGAACAAGTTAAAGAATCCATTAGTATCCTCTACAAAAAATTCATTTACTCCAAACTAAACTAAGCCTCCCCTGCCTATACATCCACCCCATCAAAAGCAAATATAACAAAGCTGAAAACAAAAAAAGATTGAGTACACACGCACATATAGTTTCTTTTGTATTGATGCTTATGGTATGGGGAATAAATGTGTGTGTGTGTGTGTGTTGTATGTAACGTCCAGTATAGTTGTGTTTGGGTGAGTGGGAGTGATTGGCCACTTAAGATGATGCAGGGTGCAGGTTGAATTTTAGGAAATACAGACATTCTTTATTTGGGTGAGTCATTGTTCCAACTGTGTATTGTAGTTTCTGGTGTTGGTGCTATGATTTGATTGCAATGTCATGTGCATGTTTACCATTTACATCCTGCCTTAGGGATATTCTATCCTTATTGAGGCTCTTGCAGCACTTAGGAAGTCACATCCACAGATCAGGATCTCAGGTCATAAATGTTGAGATGTGTGTGTATTTATGCACATAAAGTGTAGGACAGTAAGTAGAAAGTGGCTGGTGTATTCTTTATGGAAGTTGGATTATGGACATTAGGGATGTGTTGAAATAGAGTGTTGCAGTGATGGGTGATGTCTGTAATGTAAGTGGGAGTATGATCCAAATTTGTCTAGGAAGTGTAGTTTCTGATGGGTTGGAGTTTTAAAGTGAATTGGGAGGTCAGTTGTATAGTGCTTATTAAGTTATATCAGTGTGTATGTGCTTTGACTGTGTTGTATTTGTTGCACACATGATGGGATTTGTGAGTAAGCTGTACATTTCCGCTTGGGGTTGCTGGTTAGTCAAAGAGTGGTTTGAGTGGGAGGGGTTTAATGCTGGTGCATGAAATGAGTGCTGAGCTTATTGCAGTGGATCTGTATTGGAAGATTTTTGTTTCATTGTGAAGATGTTGAGCGTTTGTGTTTGCTAGATATCCAATGACTGTTCTGAGTGTATTGTTATGTGTGGTTTGCACCTTTGGATAGTGAAAATAGCATCAGGAACAGACAAAAAAAATGCCTCATTTGCTCACATCCACTCCTTAGCTGTCTTATACATAGCACCAAAACCAGAGCCCCAAACAACACCTAAGCCCAACAGGCTTTTCTGTTCTTTCCCCAGACTGCTGCACATGCCTTGGTTCAGCCCATTAAAAGCTTTTTGCCCCATGTATTTTACTTTGCTCCAGTTCACTCATTTCTTGCATGCTCAGGCCCCAAGCCCACAAAGCATCTTTCATTCCATCCTTCCATCTCCTTTTTGTTCTCTCCACTTCTGATGCATATACCCTATTAGTCATCCTCTCCCCATGCCATATACTTAATTTCCAACACTTCAACCTTATTCCATACATTTTGATCATAGGCTCATAACTTGCATCCATACAACACTGTTCAGACTACTATTCCATCAAACATACCCATTTTTGTCCTCACAGGCAATGACCTCCACACACTTAGTGCACCCAGGACCTTTGACTCTTTACCCATCATATGGCTAACTTCAGCTTCCATGGTTCCATTCACTGCCATGTCCACTTCCAGGCTTCTGAAATACTCCACTTCTTCCAGGTTCTCTTCATTCAGACTCTGTTCCAACCAAACTTGTCTCCTTTCCCGTACTAAACTTTATAACTGTACTTTTAATAACATAAACTCTTAACTTTCTCCTTTCATACACATTCCTAAATTGACATGAGCTTCTGCAGTTTTTCCCTTAAGTCTGCCTCCTGAGCCATATTATTAGCCATCAGCAGCTGACTCACATCTCAAGCCCCCTTTGCATATACATTACCCCATCCCAGGTTCCCACCTTGTCAGGCTTCTGCAGTGCTCAGGAAGCCATCAACGTCCACTATGTGGGACCAAACTTCAAGAGGTGCAATGATGTATGGATGTCTGTATAAGTTAAGTGTGGGGCACTTGATGAGTAAGTTTTCAGTGTTTCCAGTCTGGAAGTTGAATTTTGGGCATGAGAAATTTTTTGGTATGTTGAATCTGTGTTTCATAATTTTGATGTTCAAAGCAGAGACTGGAAATCATAACCTTTATATGGCAGGGAAGGATAGTTTCAGATGGGTGCATGTCTGATGGAACGGAGTTTGTGACTGGGTTAGGTGACCATTCATTTAGTAGTTTTCAGATTATTAGTGTATCTGTACTTTGTCAGTGTCATGTTTGCTGGGGAAGGGAGGATCTGTAAGTATGGGCTGCTGAAATGTGAAGTAGGGGTAACTTTTTGTTTCTAATTAGGGGTTGGTAGTTTGTTATGGAATGATATATGTGGGAGGGGGGTCTACTGCTGTTGCAAAGAACTGAGTGCCAAGTATAGTGAAGTGAAATGTTTCAGAAATATTTTTGTTTCATTATGTGGATGCTGTATATTTGTGGTTGCTTCGAAGCTGGTGATTGTTCTAAATGCCCCGTTTTGCGTAGTTTGCAGCTTTTTGTTTTCTTTTCTTTTGACAGTGACGAGGCAGGTGACATGTAGTTTAGCATGGACAAGATGAATTGGGTGTAGAGGATACTAAGAGATTCGTTTTCTTGACTAAAACTGGTACTAGTAAGGGTTCAGAAGGTATTTAAATTTATTTATAGCTTTTATTTTCACATCTGCAGTGTGGGGAGCAAATGTCTTGTGAATTTCTAATGTAATACCAAGGACGGTTGGAATTCTTTCAATGGGAATGTTTGACCATCCAGGGTTATGGAAGGTTGCAGGTTGGATGCTTGTTAGTTTGGGTTTAAGAGGGTGAAGATAGGACTTTGTTGGGATGCAAACTTTCTGTTTTATGTGAGCTGGTTACCTAACTGTGCAATGTAATATTGCGTGTTTGTTGTTCCTTGAGTTGTGTCATGGTATTATGTGAATCTTGAGGTTGCCTACATGAGAGGACTTTCATGCTTTCTCATCTGCATCTTTGAACCCATCTCTCCATTATTACAGATACCAGTTCACAGATATCACAAGAACCCTCATGCCCAAAAGGAAATTTCCATACTGAAGGCACTAACCTCTTCTGCTCAACTGTCATACACTCACCAAACACAGACAGACACACATTACCACACTTCTTTACTTATGGACCCCCTCAGTGGATGTGGCCAGCTTCCTGAATATTGCAGAAGCCCCATAAGGTGATCCTGAGTCAAGAAGGTACATATGTACTGGTGTTACCAGACTATTCCTACACATGGTTACATCACAAATGAGAAATTGCTTTAGGCAAGGTTGTGTCATTGATAATGGACAGAACAGAGTACAGTCTCATCGAAGACCTTCTCCCTGTTGGGGAATCCATCATTTCCCTGATTCTGTGTGAAGTGCACCCTTAAAGCTGCTGGAGCCCCAAAAAAGGGGTCCTAAGGTTATGTGATAATAACATATCCTATATATACTTTTTATATCTTGTCTTACTTGGAATTTACATGAAATATATGTGTAGTATTTGCACACAACCCATAAGTAATCTTTGTATTACAACATCACCCATTGACATATATATTGCATGCATAGCTCTAATTTTGCTGTGTGGTACTGCTTTCATGTCCAGGCTACAGGAGTTTGGCAGATCGTAAGGAGAATCGAGAATCTGCATGGCGTAAACCTGGTTGGGATGAGGTTGTTGCCTACACTGTTCCTCTCATAGAGGAATACTACTCTCGTATCCTCCTCCCCAACTCCTTCAGCCCCACACATTAGGTCAGCCAATACCTTGACCAAGTTGCTGTGGTCGCCTAATTTAAGGCTGAAGAAAGTAAGGTTTGCTCAGGTCCTGACTTAAACCGTGTGATTAAGTTTATGTAGTTTTCAATCTTGGCCGTGACAGATAAGGGTAGTAATGGATAATGTGTAGTATTGCTTTAGCAGACATTTCTGCATTTCCTTTTAGGATGAATAGGATTACACATCCAGGGTGTTTCTATTGTTGGGATATTTCTTAACACATTTTCATACACAAATCCATTTTGTTGTAAGATAACTACTGTCCTGTCAATTAGAGCCTTGTCATTTAAATACTCATTTAAATAATTTGTCCCTGTTATGGTGATCAGAAAGGGGAGTAGTTTCATTAATGTGGTAAATATTGTTTACTGTTGTACATTTTTTCAGCATCACCCCACCTGTCTTTTCCATTTTATGAAACTGGTAACTGAAGCTCTGACATGCATTGTTCTTTTGTAATTTACAATGAACTTATAACAAAACCCTCTGAGAGCAAGGGAACATAGACACTTATGCAAAGAGGAAGTCAGACTTATCTAACAGAGTGGTCACCTTTTGAAATATCTTGTAATAGTAGTTGACATTTTTCACCCAAATGCTAGTATGACGTGCTGCTGTAAGCAAACTAGCCAGCTCAGTTTAGGCCCATGTGCCCATATGGTTCACATATTACATTGTATATTTAGAAGCCAACTGTTAAAGCTGTGAGCATAGGATTTGCTTGATCACTACTCGTTTTTATAAAGTGAACAAAGGTATACATAGATTTTGTGCACATAAAGAACATTGTGATTTTTCTCTGACTTGGTTGTCCAAAGTTTTGAGATAATGTACTTGTTGAGGTGAACTTCAGTTTGTCAGAAACACACATGTTGAGGTGAACTTCAATTTGTCAGAAACACACATGTTGAGGTGAACTTCAATTTGTAAAAAGTCTCATTCTTCAGTGAATAAGGGTTTCACAGGTTTAGTAGCTTTCACAGTCAGTGCAAACTTTGTAAGTTAATAGGCTTCTTATTTTCTCAAGGTTTCTTATTTCAAGGCTTCCAAAGCAGAAGGCCAAGTTTTATAGAAATATATAGCACTTTATTCTGTTATTTAAAAATGTCAAAAGTAGATAATCTTGATAAGGATCATATATATATATATATATATATATATATATATATATATATATATATATATATATATATATATATATAAAGGGGAGGAAGCGGGGGGCTGGAAATCCTCCCCTCTCGTTTTTTTTTTTTTTTTAATTTTCCAAAAGAAGGAACAGAGGGGGCCAGGTGAGGATATTCCAAAAAGGCCCAGTCCTCTGTTCTTAACGCTACCTCGCTAATGCAGGAAATGGCGAATAGTTTAAAAGAAAAAGAAAAGAAAGATATATATATATATATATATATATATATATATATATATATATATATATATATATATATATTTATTTTTTTTTTTATTATACTTTGTCGCTGTCTCCCGCGTTTGCGAGGTAGCGCAAGGAAACAGACGAAAGAAATGGCCCAACCCCCCCCATACACATGTATATACATACGTCCACACACGCAAATATACATACCTACACAGCTTTCCATGGTTTACCCCAGACGCTTCACATGCCTTGATTCAATCCACTGACAGCACGTCAACCCCGGTATACCACATCGCTCCAATTCACTCTATTTCTTGCCCTCCTTTCACCGTCCTGCATGTTCAGGCCCCGATCACACAAAATCTTTTTCACTCCATCTTTCCACCTCCAATTTGGTCTCCCTCTTCTCCTCGTTCCCTCCACCTCCGACACATATATCCTCTTGGTCAATCTTTCCTCACTCATTCTCTCCATGTGCCCAAACCACTTCAAAACACCCTCTTCTGCTCTCTCAACCACGCTCTTTTTATTTCCACACATCTCTCTTACCCTTACGTTACTCACTCGATCAAACCACTTCACACCACACATTGTCCTCAAACATCTCATTTCCAGCACATCCATCCTCCTGTGCACAACTCTATCCATATATATATATATATATATATATTTTTTTTTTGTCGCTGTCTCCCACGTTTGCGAGGTAGCGCAAGGAAACAGACGAAAGAAATGGCCCAACCCACCCCCATACACATGTATATACATACATCCACACACTCAAATATACATACCTACACAGCTTTCCATGGTTTACCCCAGACGCTTCACATGCCCTGATTCAATCCACTGACAGCACGTCAACCCCGGTATACCACACCGATCCAATTCACTCTATTCCTTGCCCTCCTTTCACCCTCCTGCATGGTCAGGCCCCGATCACACAAAATCTTTTTCACTCCATCTTTCCACCTCCAATTTGGTCTCCCACTTCTCCTCGTTCCCTCCACCTCCGACACATATATCCTCTTGGTCAATCTTTCCTCACTCATTCTCTCCATGTGCCCAAACCATTTCAAAACACCCTCTTCTGCTCTCTCAACCACGCTCTTTTTATTTCCACACATCTCTCTTACCCTTACGTTACTTACTCGATCAAACCACCTCACACCACTCATTGTCCTCAAACATCTCATTTCCAGCACATCCATCCTCCTGCGCACAACTCTATCCATAGCCCACGCTTCGCAACCATACAACATTGTTGGAACCACTATTCCTTCATATATATATATATATATATATATATATATATGCTCTAAGTAGGTAGTTGGTAGGAAGCCAACGACCAGGGAGGTGTATTAACAGAATACACCAGTACTACCCGCATGGGTATCCAGAGGGTTAGTGACAGCTGCAAAGTGAGCCAGCACTTCAGTGGTTATCAAGTTGCACTCCTCTTACCGAGATAGCTGTCTTTTCTTTCTTCCTCACCCAAAAGTGGACTACTGGCATTCTGTCCATAAACACAGTCTCATTGTTATACATAAAACTTGACAACACTGAACTCACACAGCTCATTTTTTGTAACTCCAGATTTCCTTGCTGTGAGCAGTGTGTGCTAGCCCTGCCATTTGGCAAAATGGCAGGAGCAGTAGATAGAAGTAGTAGGTAGTAACATATGTGCAGGAGCATTAGTTAAAAATATTAGGCAGTAGTCAGTAAGAACATTAGGTAAGAGCCTATGCAAATACTGTGCTAGAATTGCCCTGTGCCAGTGGCCTGTTTAGGTTGAGGCAGTAAAGGCTAAGAAGCAGCAGTTCTGTAGTTGTGGAGACTTAATTGCTATGGTGCAGCACAAATAAAAATTCTGGTGATATTTTTGATCTGTTGAGCTGTTTAAAGTCCAGGAACTGTGTGAATTCTTTCATAAGCACGGCTTTTGATACTACAGCATCCAACACAGGGCATATCACTGCAGCCTGTTAGAATCCTACAACATCTAAACCAGGCACTGATGTGGACAGTTTATCATCATGTTTAATGAGGTTATAATGTCTCGTGTTCATTGACCTAAAAATAGAGTTCCAAGTCACTAGACATTACCCTCTTCTGGTTTTGCAAGAATTTTGAATGAATTACTGCCACAAAAATGGGATGACCTACTTTTACAAATGCAACTGTATCCAGATCAACAACACTAAACCTGGCATAGGATTGTAGAGCCACTGTTATGCAACTTGCCTATTCAGAGAGATGATTATCAAGAGTTTATCAAGCTGTGTATAGTGTTTCTCAATGAAGAAGTGGCTGGCCAACAAATCCCTTTCAAACAAGTAGGTGCACTTCACAGTGCCAGTTGGATGTCACAGTTACTGTATTTGAAGAAATTTTGCATGCTTGAGAAACAAAATCAGCAGCTGCCACCAGACAGGATCACCAGAAGGTAACAAGTGTTAAAGGTAAAGGACTTTCTTTACCACCTTAATCTATAGTTTTTCATGGATGACGTGCACATCCTCTGTGGATGCACCATGGCACAACAAAAAGCTATTCCAATGTCTGGTGCAGTATGAGGTTGTAAACCCATTTGTCTCCAAGAATGCAATATGTGGATTTCAACAGCATCTCTGGTATCTGACTGACAAGATGGTGCCTCTTGCACTTTCAAGCAACAAAGTGCCAGCAGAACATCATTCACTCACCAATTGTCTACCAGCAATCAAACCAGACAATAAATTGTCAAAACCATGAGAATTGGATTTGGAAAGCCCAAATTTCCATTTACTGTCACTCTCAACAGCACTTACTGACTTGTTTGCTTGGAACTCCTGGTTCACATTTCCTGCTCTTCAGCTTACCCAAAATTCCATACAGATGTTGAAAAGTAACATCTGTCTACTGCATACCAGACATCTGCAATCAACCAGAAAGCAGTAAATGTTGTCACTGACTATGCTGACTATATATATATTTGTTTGATCGTCCTCATAGCATTACAGAATCCAGGGTGTACACAAAGAGTGATTGGTGATCTCTACATTTATGAAGAATTCATTTGTTTCTCAGTGCAGTTGTCTCTTTAGCTTATAGTCACCCTTCAAACGCATTAGATTTATTAGATTTTCTTAGAGTCAAGAGCACAGCTACTGTCTTGTGAACCCCTGCTTGTATTGCTCCTGGATAAATGGTTTCTGAGCATTCTTTGGGAACTTTAAGGCACCATCTATTAATTAACATTACTATGACTGGACATTATGGGTATTTTATTGTTAATGTTATTAGAGGTTACTACAGACTGTACTGGACAGAGGCATTCAAGCATTCATTCATGATTCATGAAAAAGAGTATTTGTAGAAATTAAAACCAGAATTAGATAATTATTACTAATACAGTATCTGTTTTTAACTGAAAGATGAAAACAATACAATATAAACCTAATATTTCTCTTTCACTGCAAACAAAATTAAAAGAAATTAAGAAGTAAAATTCTTATATTGCTGACTAGTGAAGTGACCTTGTGATTGTGTGCACCTATGGAAGTAGTATAGAACTAAAAAGAATAAGATTTTTATAAAATTGCATGGAAGTAAAATGGCATTGGATTGCTTGAGTAGAGTGTATATCAGTCTGTGCATGTTTATATTGATGTAATGCAGTCTTTTTTTTTTTTTAAATCCAGTTTTTGCATGTAAATGTGTCCATTAATTTTACTTAATTTGCATATAATAGTAAATTATGTTTTGTTTATCAGATAAATATTGTATATTTTTTCTCCTAAAATATCATTTATCCATTGCACTCCTCTCCAGATGTACACCTATACACATATTAGTATTTTCTGTTAAGATTACCTCATGAAAGATTCCTAACCCCAGTCACTTATGTATAAAAGAAGTCAGTAGTGGAGGCTACTCCAAATGAACCACCTGTTATTGTGTAGCAAAACCCCCACAGCATTATACATTCACCTTGATAAATGTCCAGTAGGTGAACCAGCTACTGTAAGCATGACATTTTGTTCTGCAGCAGATTTGATAGTTTTGAAGGCCTCTCAGGGAGAACCACCTGTTACATTCTCAAAAGAACCTACTGACACCAAACCCCATTTTATACCAATAGTAAAACCTCCTCTTGAAGAAATGTACAATTAATGGTCTATCTTTAGTGGGTTTGACTTCTTTATCTGAAAACATTTCTTCAAGGAATCAGTAATAACTCAAAACTAATCAGAGAACTTATGTTTGGTTATCCACATATTATACATTATATTTCATCAACTGAATGTCGCAAATTTGATGTGAAGTCCAACTTTCCTGGACATATTTATTTTGTTTGCTTTTAACGGTTATTCAGGATTTTATAAATGATATAATGCAATAATTAGAAAATTAGTTTCTTAAATATTTGTTTAATATGATTAGTAAGGACATTTTAATCATTGTTGAGCCATCAGTATGTATAAGTTGGGAAGATATGTAATAGGTATCGATAGACCTTAGTGACAAGGGGAAAACATTGTAATTTTTACCATGTATAGAGCAAAGAAGCCGGTGGTAACTGCATCACTCATGGAGCAGCCCCCAAAAATGAATATAGTCTTTTGAAGATATTATTTAAATGGAGTATATGTTTAGCTATTTCAGTCAGTAGTTTTCATTGCCTCACCTATGTTATGGCTAGGTGGTCTTGGAGACCTTTTTTCTTTCTTAAGCATTGTTCTGTCTACAAAGTTTGGGTGTGATATGACTAAGTATCGTCACAAAACTCTCCATAATCTTAAAATAATTGATTGGAGGAGAGTCTTTGGGTAACTCACTGACTGATACATACAGATTTTTTTGATAATTTTCTTAGAATGGTTGAATAAACTTGTCATTCATAAAGAGCAATTAAGCTCACAGTGAGAATTGCAGCAAAAATTTTTGCAGATTTAGTTACTGATGGTAGTTACATCATACTAATATTTATGTCATTTATGAGTATCTCTTAAAAGTAACTGTAATTTTAATTTCTGTTATAAAGCAAAGGGTTAATTTCAAGAAAACTAGGTCTGATTTAGTGTGATATGATACCTGTTACTGTAGGAAAATTGAGGATTGCAGTAAAAGCCTTAGCATGGTGGAAACTCTCTTTATGAAATGATAAAATAAGGTAGAAGCAGAGAGAATAGTATGACAAAGAAACAAGAACTGTCAGTCTATGAGGGATAGTGCAAACATGTTGAAGACTACCATGTAGTCTGTAGTGTCGATGCAGCCAGAGAAAAAACGTGTTTAAAATGACAGACCTATATTGCCAAAATCCAAACAATCATTATTAGTGAGGCTGATGATGGGATGCAAAATTTAAAATTGAGACACATTCTGGGGAGACAAAAGAAAAGAAAGTGTGAAGAAATTGGAGAAGTCCATTACTCATAACAGGATCAGACTGCAGAAGGAAGATGTATTGCATGTTGGTTAGGTATTTTCATTAACCTTTAAGTTTTCAAATAGTTTTCTAAGTTGCTGATTTATTTTGCCTATATATATATTTTGCTTTGACTCTGTCTCCCGTGTTAGCGAGGTAGCGCAAGGAACCAGACAAAAGAATGGCCCAACCCACCCACATACACATGTATATACATACACGTCCACACATGCACATATACATACCTATACATCTCAACATATACACACACAGACATACACATGTACATAATTCATACTGTCTGCCCTTATTCATTCCAATCGCCACCCTGCCACACATGAAATGGCAACCCCCCACGTGTGCACAAAGTAGCACTAGGAAAAGACAGCAAAGGCCACACTCGTTCATACTCAGTCTCTAGCTGTCATGTATAATGCACCGAAACCACAGATCCCTTTCCACATCCAGGCCCCACAGAACTTTCCATGGTTTACCCCAGACGCTTCACATGCCCTGGTTCAATCCATTGACAGCAAGTCGACCCCGGTATACCACATTGTTCCATTTCACTCTGTTCTGTGCACGCCTCTATATATATATATATATATATATATATATATATATATATATATATATATATATATATATATATATATATTCTTTCTTTTCTTTCATACTATTCGCCATTTCCCGCATTAGCGAGGTAGCGTTAAGAACAGAGGACTGGGCCTTAGAGGGAATATCCTCACCTGGCCCCCTTCTCTGTTCCTTCTTTTGGAAAATTAAAAAAAAAACGAGAGGGGAGGATTTCCAGCCACCCGCTCCTTCCCCTTTTAGTCGCCTTCTACGACACGCAGGGAATACGTGGGAAGTATTCTTTCTCCCCTATCCCCAGGGATAATATATATATATATATATATATATATATATATATATATATATATATATATATATATATATATATATATTGGAAAGGATCACAATTTTGTGCGTGATCAAGTATATTCCTATGAGTCCACAGGGAAAATGAAGCACGATAAGTTCTCAGGTGCACTTTCCTGTAATAATCACATCATCAGGGGAGACACAAGACAGAAATATAAGTCAGTTGATATACAACGAAGAGACTAGGTCACCATTTGGGTAACATGTAATTGTCCAAGACAGACGAGTGTGTCATAAACTTATATGTGGACAAGAAGGTGAATTGTTTACAAATTTTATCAACAATAAAGTTATCCAGTTTGTATAGACCTTCGCTAATATTAAGATTAAATACACAAAGAATTATAATGTTAATATTAGTAAAGGCCTATACAAATTGGATAACTTTATTGTTGATAAAATTTGTAAACAATTCACCTTCTTGTCCACATAATAAGTTTCACATGATACACTCGTTGTCTGTCTTGGACTATCACGTTTACCAAATGGTGTCCTAGCTATGTCTCTTCATTGTATATCAACTGACTGTTATATTTCTTTCTTGTGTCACCCCTGATGATGTGATTATTACACAAAAGTGCACTTTGGAACTTATCGTGTTTCATTTTCCCTGTGGACTCATAGGAATATATATATATATATATATATATATATATATATATATATATATATATATATATATATATATATATATATATATGTGTGTGTGTATATATATATATATATATGGATAGAGTTGTGCGCAGGAGGATGGATGTGCTGGAAATGAGATGTTTGAGGACAATGTGTGGTGTGAGGTGGTTTGATCGAGTAAGTAACGTAAGGGTAAGAGAGATGTGTGGAAATAAAAAGAGCGTGGTTGAGAGAGCAGAAGAGGGTGTTTTGAAATGGTTTGGGCACATGGAGAGAATGAGTGAGGAAAGATTGACCAAGAGGATATATGTGTCGGAGGTGGAGGGAACGAGGAGAAGAGGGAGACCAAATTGGAGGTGGAAAGATGGAGTGAAAAAGATTTTGTGTGATCGGGGCCTGAACATGCAGGAGGGTGAAAGGAGGGCAAGGAATAGAGTGAATTGGAGCGATGTGGTATACAGGGTTTGACGTGCTGTCAGTGGATTGAATCAAGGCATGTGAAGCGTCTGGGGTAAACCATGGAAAGCTGTGTAGGTATGTATATTTGCGTGTGTGGACGTGTGTATGTACATGTGTATGGGGGGGGGGGGTTGGGCCATTTCTTTCGTCTGTTTCCTTGCGCTACCTCGCAAACGCGGGAGACAGCGACAAAGTATAAAAAAAAAAAAAAAAAATATATATATATATATATATATATATATATATATATATATATTTTTTTTTTTTTTTCTCCAAAAGAAGGAACAGAGAAGGGGGCCAGGTGAGGATATTCCCTCAAAGGCCCAGTCCTCTGTTCTTAATGCTACCTCGCTAATGTGGGAAATGGCGAATAGTATGAACGAAAAGAAAGAGGTAGTAAAAGCTTTGCGGAAGATGAAAGCCGGCAAGGCAGCAGGTTTGGATGGTATTGCAGTGGAATTTATTAAAAAAGGGGGTGACTGTATTGTTGACTGGTTGGTAAGGTTATTTAATGTATGTATGACTCATGGTGAGGTGCCTGAGGATTGGCGGAATGCGTGCATAGTGCCATTGTACAAAGGCAAAGGGGATAAGAGTGAGTGCTCAAATTACAGAGGTATAAGTTTGTTGAGTATTCCTGGCAAATTATATGGGAGGGTATTGATTGAGAGGGTGAAGGCATGTACAGAGCATCAGATTGGGGAAGAGCAGCGTGGTTTCAGAAGTGGTAGAGGATGTGTGGATCAGGTGTTTGCTTTGAAGAATGTATGTGAGAAATACTTAGAAAAGCAAATGGATTTGTATGTAGCATTTATGGATCTGGAGAAGGCATATGATAGAGTTGATAGAGATGCTCTGTGGAAGGTATTAAGAATATATGGTGTGGGAGGCAAGTTGTTAGAAGCAGTGAAAAGTTTTTATCGAGGATGTAAGGCATGTGTACGTGTAGGAAGAAAGGAAAGTGATTGGTTCTCAGTGAATGTAGGTTTGCGGCAGGGGTGTGTGATGTCTCCATGGTTGTTTAATTTGTTTATGGATGGGGTTGTTAGTGAGGTGAATGCAAGAGTTTTGGAAAGAGGGGCAAGTATGAAGTCTGTTGGGGATGAGAGAGTTTGGGAAGTGAGTCAGTTGTTGTTCGCTGATGATACAGCGCTGGTGGCTGATTCATGTGAGAAACTGCAGAAGCTGGTGACTGAGTTTGGTAAAGTGTGTGGAAGAAGAAAGTTAAGAGTAAATGTGAATAAGAGCAAGGTTATTAGGTACAGTAGGGTTGAGGGTCAAGCCAATTGGGAGGTGAGTTTGAATGGAGAAAAACTGGAGGAAGTGAAGTGTTTTAGATATCTGGGAGTGGATCTGGCAGCGGATGGAACCATGGAAGCGGAAGTGGATCATAGGTGGGGGAGGGGGCGAAAATTCTGGGGGCCTTGAAGAATGTGTGGAAGTCGAGAACATTATCTCGGAAAGCAAAAATGGGTATGTTTAAAGGAATAGTGGTTCCAACAATGTTGTATGGTTGCGAGGCGTGGGCTATGGATAGAGTTGTGCGCAGGAGGATGGATGTGCTGGAAATGAGATGTTTGAGGACAATGTGTGGTGTGAGGTGGTTTGATCGAGTGAGTAACGTAAGGGTAAGAGAGATGTGTGGAAATAAAAAGAGCGTGGTTGAGAGAGCAGAAGAGGGTGTTTTGAAGTGGTTTGGGCACATGGAGAGGATGAGTGAGGAAAGATTGACCAAGAGGATATATGTGTCGGAGGTGGAGGGAGCAAGGAGAAGAGGGAGACCAAATTGGAGGTGGAAAGATGGAGTGAAAAAATTTTGTGTGATCGGGGCCTGAACATGCAGGAGGGTGAAAGGAGGGCAAGGAATAGAGTGAATTGGAGCGATGTGGTATACCGGGGTTGATGTGCTGTCAGTGGATTGAATCAAGGCATGTGAAGCGTCTGGGGTAAACCATGGAAAGCTGTGTAGGTATGTATATTTGCATGTATGGACGTATGTATATGCATGTGTATGGGGGGGTTGGGCCATTTCTTTCGTCTGTTTCCTTGCGCTACCTCGCAAATGCGGGAGACAGCGACAAATTAAAAAAAAAAAAATATATATTTATATATATATATATATATTATCCCTGGGGATAGGGGATTAAGAATACTTCCCACGTATTCCCTGCGTGTCGTAGAAGGCGACTAAAAGGGGAGGGAGCGGGGGGCTGGAAATCCTCCCCTCTCGTTTTTTTTTTTTTAAATTTTCCAAAAGAAGGAACAGAGGGGGCCAGTTGAGGATATTCCAAAAAAGGCCCAGTCCTCTGTTCTTAGCGCTACCTCGCTAACGCGGGAAATAGCGAATAGTTTAAAAGAAATATATAAATAAATATATATATATATATATATATATATATATATATATATATATATATATATATATATATATATATAGGGGATAGGGGAGCAAGAATACTTCCCATGTATTCCCTGCGTGTCGTAGAAGGCGACTAAAAGGGGAGGGAGCGGGGGGCTGGAAATCCTCCCCTCTCGTTTTTTTTTTTTTTAATTTTCCAAAAGAAGGAACAGAGAATTGGGCCAGGTGAGGGTAGTCCCTCAAAGGCTCAGTCCTCTGTTCTTAACGCTACCTCGCTAATGCGGGAAATGGCGAATAGTTTGAAAGAAAAAGAAAATATATATATATATATATATATATATATATATATATATATATATATATATATATATATATATATATCTTTTCTTTTCTTTCAAACTGTTCGCCATTTCCCGCATTAGCGAGGTAGCGTTAAGAACAGAGGACTGGGCCTTTGAGGGAATACCCTCACCTGGCCCAATTCTCTGTTCCTTCTTTTGGAAAATTAAAAAAAAAAATATAATAAATATATAATAAATATGCATTATACATGACAGCTAGAGACTGAGTGTGAACGAATGTGGCCTTTGTCGTCTTTTCCTAGCACTATCTCGTGCACATGCGGGGGTATTCATTCATATGTGGCATGGTGGCGACGGGAATGAATAAGGGCAGACAGTATGAATTATGTACATGTGTATATATGTATATGTCTTTGTGTGTGTGTATATATGTATACGTTGAGATGTATAGGTATGTATGTATACATGAGTGTGTGGACGTGTATGTGTATACATGTGTATGTGGGTGGGTTGGGCCATTCTTTCATCTTTTTTCCTTGTGCTATCTCGCTAATGTGGGAGACAGCGACAAAGTATAAATAAAATATATATATATATATATATATATATATATATATATATATATATATATATATATATATATATATATATGGGTTGCAGAATATCAATAAATGCAACAGTATAAGCTAGTCCATTGCACTGTCTGATACTATTTTCATATTTCATCTTCCCTGACAAGAAGTGTTGGTTTAGTCCAGGGCATTAATATTACAGGAATGACCACATTCATACCATATTGACCTCTTGCCATTGGAACACACCTCGGTCTCATGGTTTGTGATTTTGACTAGTATATTTTCAGGAGAGCTTATGATATAATGACAGCCACAAATAATTTTATTAGGGTCTGTTAGATAAAGGTGATCACTTAAAAAGACAAAGAAAATAAGTTATTTATAAAATGTAGTGTCAGTGTAAAATATAAAATGAGCATTTTTAAAAAGGTAGACAAGATATTAAGTCTAAAAAAGTATGTAGTGGAAAATTTATTAGAAAATGGTTTTATAGAAATGAGGCAAAATGCACATGATTATATTTTAATGTTAATTAGCTATAAAAATTTATACTGAGCTGCATTAATTTAAATGAATATTGTAGTTATGCATGTTGTAAGAGCCGATGGAGACTTACTAAGGGAAGGAAAGTAGGATGCAAAAGTTATACAGTTTTGTGTGTGTGTGTGTGTGGGGTGGAGGGAGGTCAGGTTAATTCATTGACTGAAAAAGTAGAGGAGAAAATGAATTGTAAAGGAGTTAGTTTAAAATAAATGATGTAGTACAGTACTGATATGAATATTTTGTAATAATGAAAACCCAAAGTAACTGAAGCTATTGAAATGAAGTCAATAAATATTTTTAGTTGTAGGAGAGCAAAGTAAACATGAGTTTGGAAGAGGTGTTTGAATGTATGAAATCTTGTCATCTTCATATGTAAAGCTAGTCCATCCTGACATGCATCTGAACGAGGGTATAGTTGTAAAGAAATAAGAAAATAACGAAGAAAATGCAGGCTATGAAAATTGTCTTCCAAGAAATGGGATATTGAAAAATGAGTGAACATAGGAAGGTGAAACAACATTGAAATTCTTGCATGAAAAAAAAAATGGTTATTAAAGTGAAAATTGGAATCCTGAAGTAGATTTTGGTTTGGAAAGGAATAACCATGAGTGTGTATGAGGTTTGAACAATAAGACCCATAAGGAGGTGGAAAGATCAAAGATAAAAATATGTAGCACTGTGGTGTATTGAAAGTGAAGAATAGCGTTTCATATCTTGCAAGAACAGAGGCATGGAGGGAACTCTGTATGCATCAGTTTGCTGTATACTTGGAAACATTTTGTTAGGTTTAAGTAGAAAAAGGAAGACTCGCAAAGGCATCTTTTAGGGTGATGAATTGTGATGATATAAAACTGACCATCTTAATTGTCATGCCTGTTAGAAAAAAATATGTCTGTCATTGGCCTTAATTGTTAATGGTTTCACATGGTTCCATTCCATTGAACATAAATATTCCAGTGTTATTTTGGAAACTAGTGCTCTTTATTTATGCTAGTTAAGTAATTTCCTTACAATAAGCTATTTGTAAAATTGCTTGCAGTAATTCTTTAGATCAGTAAATATGTACAGCTATAGATTCTCCTAATAGTTAAGCCTTGGTCTTAATTTTTTTTGTACTGCTTAAGAGATTGATGGTAATTCCCTAGGGAGTTGCTCAAAATTTGAAGTCTGTTATGGAATATAGTTAGCATTTACAGGAACCAAAGGGGAGAGAAAACCTCCTTTCCTCACAGCTGTAAAACTCAAGCTGAATCTCAAGTGTCAGTAGAGTTGGCAGTGGATTATGAACTAGCTAAACCCTGAGGCAGACGGCCACCCAAAGGCCCTGGACTAATTAACAGTTCTTACCCTTAAGTATACATCCTTTCATAATTAGAGTTTGTGTTCCTTTTGCGAATAAGTTAATGTACTTGATTATCAGAGAAGATAACCATATTGATTATTTGTCATATTTAGTTACAGTAAGATAGTATTTTTTACCTGATTCATTACTTTCCATATAATTCATTTTTTGTTTCTGTGAAGCATTGACCGAATCAAATTGACAGTGGTCATTAACTATTTTAATTGTCAGTTAACCTTTAAGAGTAATCATAAAGCTTCAGAAATTACATTAATTCAAGTGGAGAATAATATCTTTTAAAAATGAGATTTGTTTCAATTTCATTTTTGATTGTTTTGCTGTAAAGATTGAAAATATCCTGCATCTTTTTAGATCTTCAAGTATTAAGAAACATATATTTATATTGTGCAACTTTTATCATTAATAATAGTTTCCTTTATCATAGGTTACAGTTCCTTGGAGGCAAGAAAGGAATCGCGAGAAAATGCATGGCGTCATCCTGGGTGGGACGAGGTTGTGGCATACACAGTGCCACTTATTAAAGAGATGCATGCCAGGATCCTCGCACCAAATTACTTTTCCCCTGCACATTAATAATTGTGGGACAATTAACTGTACTGATCCCCAAGGGATATTGTTATTAATCTGGCACTGTGTATATACCTGATGTAAAGAGTTCCAAGATGAGTGATTTGTATAGTCTTGACAACAAATGGTACAACATATCTTTGTATCAGAGGCACAATGTACAAACCCCATATCAACCCACTCAAAAGTCACTTTTTCATCATATATGTTTTTTTATGTGAATCAAATGTGATTTTTCAGTAGGGTTGGTAACATACTCTGTGGTGAAACAGGCTCAGCATTTCCTAGAATTATTCCAGAGTACCTTCTGCAGTCAAGTAGCAAACACACTAAATGATGTGATATAGAAAGGAATATAAGAAAGTACACCATTATGATAAAAGATCAATTCAAATTTACACTGTTAGGTAAATCTCATTTTATCCTTTATTCACTTCCCAAAATATTTGGTGAAATTTGAGATGGATTTTGTTGGTGTATGAGTTACAAAATGTTTTAACATTCATCTAATACAGCAGGGCATATGTGCCTTGTGTAAAAGTAACCAGTAATATTTACAACTGTGTTACAAACATTTTTTTATCTTTGTTAAAAGGATTGCTACCATTATATAAAATATTGCATATATATTGACTTAAGAATTTAATATTTACATAGGTCTTTAATTATTGTTTGTTATTTTATCTTCAGTTCTGTAAAACAGCTTTCATTATTTTTCAGCAACAGAACTATCCCAATATTTACAAATTAATTTTTTTGTTTCTTAAATGTCTGTGATTGTGGCAATTATCTTTTCATTGTGCAAGTTTATAAGATTGTGTATTCTCTCAACAGTAGAACCATTGTTTTTAAATATAGTGCTGATTAAATATTGATTTTCAATTTGAATATATTGTAATATTATTAGGCAAACTAGAGATGGTAGTGCAATTTAAATTATGAATATAATCATGATGTAATAGATTTTGCAGTTATGTGTCTTGAGTTTTATCTGACAGTGTTTTTATGCCTCTGTCACAGCATATTATCACAGCAAAACCTTGGATCTTACATTCTGGAAATTTCCCTAGCACTTGGAAACTAGCAGATATCCTCAGTGAAATGTGATAAATTACTGTACATTTCTCTGTACCTAAAATACATATTAATCTTTTTCAGTTTACATATTTTTTTCCTTAAGTATAGAAATGCCGAGTCAGATGGCATGAGTTTTTAGGAGTACGGGAAATACCGCATCTTATACTTGATGTTTAAACGATATTTTTGGGCATTTTTTTTTTCCATGTGTGACATGGTCAGGTAAATGCTCTAATCATGGCCATCTCATCTAAGGCCACACACACACATCAAGGTCATGCTGCTTCCAATAGCTGGGAAATGTAAACTTTGGAGTGACAAGTTCTTTGAAGAGACTGCACCTGTAATAAAAGAGGAAAAATACATTAAAATGAAAGAATTTCTAAGTATTCATACTTCACCCATTCCTGGCACTACCCTGCCCCACAGTAAACAACATCACTAGCTCCTGCTTCAGAGAAGTAGCACCAGGAAAACAGGAAAAAAGAGCCACATTCGTTCACACTCAAGTCACTGGTGGTTATGTGTATTGCACCAAAACCACAGCTCCCTATCCACATTCAGGCCCTACAGACCTTTACATGGTTTACCCCAGACATTTCACATGCCCTGGTTCAGTCCTCTGACAGCACGTCGACCTCGGTATACCACATCGTTCCAATTCACTTTATTCCTAGCAAGCCTCTCACCCTCCTGTATGTTCAAGGAGAATGATATTTTGGAAGGAGGTATATTAGGTGCATAAATCAAGAGAAAAATAGGAACATCGGTGAGGGGGTCAAAGGGAAAGTGATGAGTAGTGAGTATTTTGAAGAACCGTTGAATGTGTTTGATGACAGAATGGCAGATACAAATTGTTTGGGTCAGGGTGGTATGCAAAGTGAGAGAGTCATGAAGAATGGTTTGGTGAAAAGAGGCTGTGAAAGCCTTGTGCGAGATGAAACGTCACAAGGCGGTTGAAGTAGGTGGTATTGCAGATGAATTTATTAAGAAAAGGGATGACTGTAGTGTTGACTGGTTGGTAAGGATTTTCAATGTATGGATCACAGTGAAGTGCCTGAAGATAGGCAGAATGCTTGCATAGTGCCCTTGCATGAAGGCAAGGGGGATGAAGGTGAGTGTTCAAACTACATCGGTGTAAGTTTGTTGAGTATACCTGGTGAGTTGTACGGGAGAGTTTTGATTGAGAGGGTGAAGGCATGTACAGAACATTGGAAGAGGTAGAGGTTGTGTAGAGGAATGTGCGAGAAATACTTAACAAACAGATGGTTTTAAATGTAGCATTCATGGATCCAGAGAAAAATAAGGTTGACAGATATGCCTTGTGGAAGATATTAAGAATATATGGTGTGGAAGGAAAGCTGCTAAAAGCAGTGAGGAGATTTTATCAAGGGTGTAAGGCATGTGTATAAGTAGGAAGAAAGGAGAGTGGATGTTTCTAAATGAGGGTGGGTCTGCAGCAAGGGTGTGTAATATCTCCATGGCTGCTCAATTTGTTTATGAATGGAGTGGTGAGGGAGGTAAATGTGAGAGCCTTGGAGAGGGGCAAATAGGCTGTCTGTGGAGGATGAGAGGGGTTGGGAAGCAAATCAGTTCTTGTTTGCTGATGAAACAACACTGGTGGCAGATTGAAGTGAGAAACTGCAGAAGTTGGAGACAGAAATTGGAAGCCTGTGTCTAAGGAGGAAGCTGAAAGTAAATGTGAATAAAAGCAAGGTTATTAGGTTTGAGGGACAGGTTAGTTTAGGTGTGAATTTAAATGGAGAAAAATTAGGGAAGTGCAAAGTTTTAGATACCTGGGGGTGGATATGGCAGAAATTGCAAGCAGAAGGGAATCATAGGTTGGCAGAAGTAGCAAAAGTTTTGGGATCACTGAAGAATGTGTGGAAAGAGAGAGATCATTATCTGGGAGAGCAAAAATGGGTATGAGCGAATGCGTAGTAGTCCTATGGATGTGAGGCATGGGGTATAGATAAGACTTCAGAGAAGGGTGGGTGTTTTTGAAATTAAATCTTTGATGAGTGGTTTGATCAAGTAAGTAATGAGAGAGTAGGAGTGATATATGATAATAAAAAGAGCAGGCTGAGACAGCTGAAGATGTGCTGAAATGTTTTGGACATATGGAGAGAATTAACGAGGAAAGGTTGACAAAAAGGATACATGTGTTAGAAGTGGAGGTAACAAAGAGAACGGGGAGACTAAATTGGAGATGGAAGGATGGAATGAAACATTCTGAGTGTTCATGGCCTGAATATGTAAGACGGTGAAGGGTAGAGTAAATTAGAATGATGTGGTATATTGGGGGCCACATACTGTCAATGGACTGAACCAGGGCATGTGAAACATCTGGGGTAAACCATGGAAAGATCTGTGGGACCTGGATGTGGATAGGGAGCTGTGGTTTTGGTGCATTAGACATGACAGCTAGAGACTGAGAGTGAACAATTGTGGCCGTCTGTATTCTTAGCGCTACCTTGCTGATGCAAGGGGTGATGATGCTGTTTCCTGTGGGGCAGGGTGGTGAAAGGAATGGATGAAGGCAAGCAAGTATGACTATGTACATGTTTATATAAGTATGTGTATGTAAACATGTATATGAGTGGATGGGTCTTTCTTTGTCTGTTTCCTGGTGCTACCTTGCTGATGCAGGAATTGGTGATCAAGTATAATATAAAATAATATGATATAGATATCTATTAACTCACACAGAAAATGCTTGCAGTATGTGCAGCACTTACAGAAAATAAAGCAGTAGGTATAAGAGGGGTACCAAAAGTATTACATTTAGTCCAGATGGCTAAAATACATACTAGTGCACCTTACTGGTAGTTAACTGTTTTGTCTACTTATCTGTTCCCTCAAGGAATTCCCTCAAATGGATGGCCACGGCAAAAGAGTTCCATACCTGGTGAACTCTAGTTCTGCTTCTGAGGACTTTAGTACCTCACTCTTAACAAACCACAAGCAGAAGGCAACTCTAGTGCAGTTTTTTTTCAGAGGCTTCTACCTAATGTTCCCACCAACTACTATTACCTGCTTTCCTAGCCCAAATATGATATAAATAAGCACTCTTGAACAAGTTCATGTATGTACCTATAGAAATAAACATCTTTCCAGATTAATTTGTACAATTTTGTAGCAGCTATGTCCCAAAACCTGCCTACAGCCAAACAGGAGATAGGTGGGTGTCAACATAATGTACAATACACATTTTTGGAGTGCATGAAAAAAGTGAGGATACGAGATGCAGCCCAATGTGCATATATATATATATATATATATATATATATATATATATATATATATAAAATGGTGATAAAACATGCACTTATTACATACCGGTGGGACACCACCAATTTAGTTAAGAAAGGAAAACCATTTGTGAAAAGTATCTACAGATTCAACAAGAAAGAACTGAAGCAAATTCCAAAATCGTCATTTTCCCCTAAATACTTTTAAAATGGTGATTTACTATTTGTCAATACATACGAACAGCTGCTTTGATATAGCACCAATTCATCTTTATCAGCGTTCTCAGATAAGAGAGATAAGGCGGTCACCCACCCTCACTGGCCCCACAGAGCCAATTCATTACCAGCCTCAACTGAAGGTATGTACAGTGAGTAATTGCCACATGAGCTGTTATTGTTATATTAAGTTTTGCTCCAATAACGTATATAAAGATGAAGTTAATGTTATCTTCTTGCTTGGCAAAAGTAACGACAATGACTTGATGATTAAAGAGGGTGATTAATTGAATTTTGCTTTGTTTAGGTAACTATTGCTCTTATAAGGTAAAGATGTAGGTTAATGGAATATTTTTGCCACGTAAATGTAACGAAACTAGCCTATGCTAACGTACCGGAGTTAGTTTTAAGTTAAACCTTGATAATTTAATATTACGAGGCTAAAGTAACATTCAAAATTCAACAAAGCTGGGCTAAAATATTCAAAATTCAACGTAGCTGGGTTAAGATATTCAATATTCAACGTAGCTAGGTTAAGATATTCAATATTTAACATAGCCAGGTTAAGATATTTGATATTCAATGTAGCTAGGTTAAGATATTTATCAGATTAACGATCTATTGTTCTTATGTCACCTTTGTTATGTTACGGTAAAGATCTTAGTCGAATGAATCTTGCCTGGTTAAAAGAATGATGTGTTATTAATAATCTAACACTACTAGGGTAAGTCGCAATGTAATTTCACAAGTAATTCGGTTTCTGATGAGAATATCACATTCCCAGTTTAATCTGAAGTTGAGGAACTGATGTAGCAAACAGCAGTCAATGTTTACACATTATACCATATCTAATCAATCATTGCTGAATCAAATGACAAGTGCTAAATATGAAGGTTTGACAACAGATAGACAAGGAGATACCATGTTCATGCCCTTTGATTAAAAGATAAGAGGAGACATTCTACTGTTTAAAACCAAGGAAAGAGACAAGTAACAACTACATTCTACAGCTACACAAAGTCTACAAAATCAGCTACTTGAACTTAAGTCTTCTTGATAAATGTATTAGTATCAACGCCATCAAGCTAAGTTGGATATACTTGTAATATCTGGTGAAATCCGTTGGGGGACAGCTGTAAACCTGAGGGGAAAAAACAGCTTTATAAGCCTTGTTTTCCTTACAGATCAAGATGAGCAGGAGTGGCACTAAATGCAATTGTCCTCCCTCCTCCAGCCACCTCCCTGAGGTTAGTAAAGGGGAAGACTAGAGGTGTGAATTGGGAAATGTGGAAACACGACTAGCATGTGACAATGGTGGAGTACATAACACAGTCTCATGAAAGAACTCCTTTTAGAGGCCATCCCATACCTTTTACGTAGTATGGCGCAGCAGCCTTGAAGAAGCAAGACCCCCACTGCATAAGGGTCCTATGTTATACACAGATCCAAAGTCCCGGTTCTATGTTGTAGCTCCAGAGTCCATGAAAAGGTACCTGGAACTGTGAAATAAGAGGGGTAACAATAGTAATTAAATGCGGTAGGAGTGTAAATGTTGAGGTGTTTGGTGTTAGTGTATTTACAGCAGACATGTTGGAGAGGTTTCAGAGCAAAAGTCATTCGTCTTAAATTTCGTACAGATTAATAATACTATGCAATCAAAGAATGGAATTATATAAATGTCCCATGCATAAAACGTCTGAAAAACTATACACACACACACACACACACACACAAACGCACACACATTATTTAATGTATGTATGATTCATGGTGAGGTGCCTGAGGATTGGCAGAATGCTTGCATAGTGCCATTGTACAAAGGCAAAGGGGATAAGAAGTGAGTGCTCAAATTACAGAGATATAAGTTTGTTGAGTATTCCTGGTAAATTATATGGGAGGGTATTGATTGAGAGGGTGAAGGCATGTACAGAGCATCAGATTGGAGAAGAGCAGTGTGGTTTCAGAAGTGGTAGAGGATGTGTGGATTAGGTGTTTGCTTTGAAGAATGTATGTGAGAAATACTTAGAAAAGCAAATGGATTTGTATGTAGCATTTATGGATCCGGAGAAGGCATATGATAGAGTTGATAGAGATGCTCTGTGGAAGGTATTAAGAATATATGGTGTGGGAGGCAAGTTGTTAGAAGCAGTGAAAAGTTTTTATCAAGGATGTAAGGCATGTGTACATGTAGGAAGAGAGAAAAGTGACTGGTTCTCAGTGAATGTAGGTTTGCGGCAGGGGTGTGTGATGTCTCCATGGTTGTTTAATTTGTTTATGGATGGGGTTGTTAGGGAGGTGAATGCAAGAGTTTTGGAAAGAGGGGCAAGTATGCAGTCTGTTGTGGATGAGAGAGCTTGGGAAGTGAGTCAGCTGTTGTTCGCTGATGATACAGCGCTGGTGGCTGATTCATGTGAGAAACTGCAGAAGCTGGTGACTGAGTTTGGTAAAGTGTGTGAAAGAAGAAAGTTAAAAAGTAAATGTGAATAAAAGCAAGGTTATTAGGTACAGTAGGGTTGAGGGTCAAGTCAATTGGGAGGTAAGTTTGAATGGAGAAAAACTGGAGGAAGTAAAGTGTTTTAGATATCTGGGAGTGGATGGAACCATGGAAGCGCAAGTGAATCATAGGGTGGGGGAGGGAGCGAAAATTCTGGAAGCCTTGAAGAATGTTTGATAGTCGAGAACATTATCTTGGAAAGCAAAAATGGGTATGTTTGAAGGAATAGTGGTTCCAACAATGTTGTATGAATGCAAGGCATGGGCTATGGATAGAGTTGTGCGTAGGAGGGTGGATATGCTGGAAATGAGATGTTTAAGGACAATATGTGGTGTGAGGTGGTTTGATCGAGTAAGTAATGTAAGGGTAAGAGAGATGTGTGGAAATAAAAAGAGTGTGGTTGAGAGAGCAGAAGAGGGTGTTTTGAAATGGTTTGGTCACATGGAGAGAATGAGTGAGGAAAGATTGACAAAGAGGATATATGTGTCAGAGGTGGAGGGAACGAGGAGAAGTGGGAGACCAAATTGGAGGTGGAAAGATGGAGTGAAAAAGATTTTGAGTGATCGGGGCATGAACATGCAGGAAGGTGAAAGGCGTGCAAGGAATACAGTGAATTGGAACGATGTGGTATACCAGGGTAGACGTGCTGTCAATGGATTGAACTAGGGCATGTGAAGTGTCTGGGGTAAACCATGAAAAGTTCTGAGGGGCCTAGATGTGGAAAGGGAGCTGTGGTTTCGGTGCATTATTACATGACAGCTAGAGACTGAGTGTAAACAAATGGGGCCTTTGTTGTCTTTTCCTAGCACTACCTCGCACACATGAGGGGGTAGGAGGTTGTTATTCCATGTGTGGCAAGGTGGCGATGGGAATAAATAAAGGCAGAAAGTATGAATTATGTACATGTGTATATATGTATATGTCTGTATATGTATATATATGTGTACATTGAGATGTATAGCTATGTATATTTGCGTGTGTGGACGTGTATGTATATACATGTGTATGTGGGTGGGTTGGGCCATGCTTTCGTCTGTTTTCTTGCACTACCTCGCTAACGTGGGAGACAGCAACAAAGCAAAATAAATATAAATAAAATAAATAAATATATATATATATTCTATGTTAAAGCCAGCATCCTAATTTGAATTTAGTGATACTCATTATAGCATTAATTCTTCGAATTTACAAAAATCTTGTACACTTACAGAAAAGGACCCTTGTTCAATAACCTTTTTGAGTTTACCATTTTTTTAACCATTAATAATTAAATATGTTATAATTAAATCTTACAATAGTTATGCCTAGCATTTACTATGGCACAAGATTCTGTCTCATAATATTTAATGTATCCAAGATACGAATGACCAATTGTATCATGCAGATCTAGGATACAAAAGACTAATTGTATCAAGCAGATCTAGGATAAGAATGACAAACTGTATCATGCAGATCTAGGATTCGAAAGACTAATTGTATCATGCAGGTCTAGGATACGAATGACTACTTGTATCGTGTAGATGTAGGAAATGAATGACTAACTGTATCATGCAGAAGCAGCGCATAGCAGCTCTCAACAGCCAGCTGGAGGAGGTTATTAACTGGTTAAACACAAAGGGCTGGATCTTTGGAATCTTTGGCAAAGGAGATGTGAATGCAGCCACAGCACATGGGGAGACTTTACTGGGTGTTGCCTGTGCCAGAGGCCACACCACCCTAGTGGAGGAGTTCCTGAGGTGGGAAGAACTCCATCTTAATATCAAAACTGATGATGGTATGACACCACTCATGATGGCCACTAAAAATGGTCACGTCGACTGTGTCCATCTACTCCTTGATGCCAATCATCCAAAGGTAATAATCTGATATGGTGCGGTGTTAAAGTTTGTTGTTAATTCATGTAACTGTACTTTTAATGTTACTTTCACCGCAATCAGTAGTTAGATTAATAATATGAGAATACGAATATCTGTAAAAATGACAATGAAAGCATCCACCTTTAATTCATAATTAGTAATCACCTTGGTATCTATTCTAAGGATGCTATTAATATTATCCACATAATATTAGAGACAATACTTTCATTATTATAGTAACACTTTTCAGTGTAAGTTAGATTTAACAGTGAGGAACAATGATGGTGAAACTGCTCTGACCATCGCGGCCAAATACAGACAATGGGACACCATGAAGCTCATCATGGACAGCCAACCTAGCCTCAACAGTGACCAGCCGCACATGGCACTCCTGTATGCTGCGAAGTACAAAGAGTGGGAAGTTCTGAAAACTATCTGTCAAGAGAAATTCGCCCACCATGCTCTCAAGTGGAGAGAAGTTATGAGCTTAGCTGTCAACGAGAAGCAGTGGGATACTGTGTGTGTCCTCCTCAACCGCTACAGGAATGAGACAATTGAGAAAAGAGTCTTGCTACAGGTTGTTTCTAACAATGAATGGGACGGCCTTACTTGCCTCTTGCAAAACTTCAGGTTTACGGATGATGTTTTCAATATCATCCTTGAAGATTTGGTTTTTGAGCAAAATTGGGAAGGAATGAAATTTATGCTGGAAAACCACAGTTATAGCAGCAGAACACTCCAATATGCATTTGCTGATGTTGTACACACACAGCAATGGGAGGGAGTGGAACTTTTGCTTCATAAGATAAGCAAGCATGCAACACTAAATGTGGAGCTAGCACAGAAGGCCCTCCAAGGTACAGAAGCAGTGCTACAGGAGTCTTTTGTAACCGAAACACATGACAGCAAAACTCTAAATGGTACCTTGCTGGTGGCGGCATCGGGAGGAGCAAGTGAGAGCACATTTCGGTGCCTTCTCCAACACCACAGCACCTACCACATACATACGCTAGACACTGCACTGCTTATACTAGTAAATAAAAAGTATTCACAGGCTGGTGACAGCACTCCTTGAGCACCAACTTCACAACTTCAAGTACAAGACATTGTATGAGGCATTGGAACTGGCGAAAAAGTTACAACTCAGGAATATAACGACGCTACTGGAGGCAGCCGTACAGAATCATGCCAAACTCATCTCAATGCAATCCATGGTAAGTGTTCGTGTGTCATGTGGCTCAGAACTTTATACAGAACACCTGCAGTATCATAATGCACCATCAGACAAAATTCATCAAACCCCTCACATATATACCACATGCCACACTTTCCCTACACCCAGTGCCAAATTAAGCTGCTATGCGTCCCCATGCAAATCGGAATTCTACTACACAAATAAATTTGTTGTTTTCCTTACTCAATATAAGTCAACTTAAGCCACAAGTGTACTGTATATCTAACTTTAAATCAGATGACTGGAAACATAAAACCTGCCATTGCTACCAGTAAAGGAAGCAACTGAAGACTATGATTTCTATTTCCTCAATATATCTACAACAGAGCAATGTCAACTGGACTGGAGATTTTTGTGATTTCATTTAATGGAACCCTTTGTTTTGTTGGTAATCAGCCAGACCCGTGGCAGACCACTCACCCTACACCAACAAGGATCATATATGCACTGAGAGCCTATATGGTCTCAGAACTATATTGAACATCTGTACTTATGATTAGAGCCAAAACAACCAACCAACCTACACCAAACCCTTAATACAAGTCTCCTTAACACAGTACTGTAAAACTTTTAACAGTGACATGAACCTCGTCAAAGAACAACAATATCTGGGATGAACATAAAAAGTTATTCACAATTATTCAGTTTACATATAAACACTTGCTGATAAGTTTTATGCTGATACTGAGGGGCAAAGAATGAGTTACAGCCTTTAGGTTCACAGTTAATTACATTCCTTGATATGTAGACCAACAGAGGAGATGGACTGTCATTATCCAGGCCTTACAGTACTTGTGATACTAGTACATGACTAATACCATTACTACCATCACAACCTTTTCTGCTACTGCTAGTTTAGTAAGTCTTACTACACCAATGCCAATCCAATCACTATTCAACCATGACTAGTTTCCCTGCTTCTGTTACCTGTGTTTGCATGCCAGTGCACCAGTAAATAACAAATATCATGTTGCAGGTGACTGGGGAAGGCCGGGGCCTGAGCCAAGCAACTCCCAGGGCTGGCAATCCTTCCCCAGCGATGCAGGTAGGTTTCCTTACCAAGTCAACAGTTCAACAAGATTCTCACTGGGACACAAGACATGCATGTTAATGAGACAAATATTTACAGCATGCTCTAAGAAATGGTAATAATGTTAGTTCTTTTCCACTCTACTAGCACAAATCCTTTATATCTTAATCTAATTTTGTTTACAAAGTCACCCAATAAGTTTTATCTCTTTACCATTTCTTATCCTATTCATCTAAAATAATGAATGTTGACAGTTTTTCTTGTGGATCCACAGTCTGGGCCACTGCAGCTGAAGGTACGTCGGGCATCACAGCCCACACCACCCGACCAAAATGTGTATGACACCACATATGACCCTCGTGGCCTTGTTCTCATACTCAACTACCGAGAGTTCAAGGATCGACCAGACCTTCTGAGAAAAGGCTCACAGTACGATGTCATCAACTTGCAAAACCTGTTCTGCCAGATGGGCTATGAGACACAAATTCACTGGGATCTAACTGAGGACCAAACACTCAACACTGTCAGTGCCTTCAAAAATCAAGAGCGTCTCCAATACACTGGGTGTGCTATCATTGTTGTCATGAGTCATGGTATTGCCAGGCAGACATTCCACACATCAGACATGCAATGCATCACAGTGGAAAAAATACTCTCAATGTTTTTGAACAGTGAATGTGTGTACTTAAAAGGAAAACCAAAGATATTCCTCTTCAATTTCTGCCGAGGCACAGATATTGCACATGTTCAAACTGATGCAGTTCGTGAGACACCTAAGGATATTTTGTGTATATACTCAGCTCCTGAGGGCTTTGTGAGTTACCGCTATGAAGAAAAAGGAACACCTTTCATCATCTCCTGGTGTCAAGTTCTGTCTGAGAATGCCCACAACATGAGTCTAGATGACCTACTTCGCAAATTCAAGAAAGTATATAGCAGTGTAGGTCATGGCATCACCCCAGACATACAGGATCTTAACTTTGCCAAAGTGTTCTATTTCAACCCACGGACATGATCACCTGTGTTCAGAAAAAGGATTATATACAGTTCATTAAATCTCATGCAGTGTACCTCTGAAATGTCTTTAACAAATTTAACTGAATGTAAAACATTTTCACCCTACATAATTTCACTCCCATACCATCCACTCTCTTATTTAAGTATGATACACATTACAGGAATCTCTCCTTTACTCTATGTACTACAGTTCTCATATTTCTGATATAATGCACACTTCATCTTTCATCATACATACCCCTACTATTTCAACTTGGCATAATTTTACAGCTATTCCTTTCCCTAATCCCCATCCATCTATTGATATCTCTGATTCCTATTCCCTTTAGGAACTCCCTCAAGTAGTGGCCATGGCAAAAGTCTTCATAACCGATGAACTCCTGTGCCACTTTTTTAAGTCATCGCCATCAAAAAACAACCTGTGTTAAAACCACTCTGCTCATGCCTGATTATTCTCTCAAAAAATCTACCACACAGTTTGCAATTTACTGTGGAGGTCAATTTTCATATCCAGATCAGTGTATTATTCCTATAATTGGCAAAAACGTATTCTGCTTTACTGTACTCCGTTGTCTATGAACCAATTCACACAGGGTGCAACGAGTGTATGAAGTCTCCAAACTCATTCAAATAAATATTTACCTCCTCAAGTGTGTGAAGTAAACAATCTTCTGCACTACCACAATACCTCATAAATATCTTTGATATCTTTTGTACTCAAGTTAGCATGTAAATGACAAATCCATATTTCTATATATTTTCAACTCTGAAAAATATTCATAATAAGCAAGGTTATTAGGTACAGTAGGGTTGGGGGTCAAGTCAATTGGGAGGTGAGTTTGAATGGAGAAAAACTGGAGGAAGTGAAGTGTTTTAGATATCTGGGAGTGGATCTGGCAGCGGATGGGACCATGGAAGCGGAGGTGGATCATAGGGTGGGGGAGGGGGCGAAAATTCTAGGGGCCTTGAAGAATGTGTGGAAGTCGAGAACATTATCTCGGAAAGCAAAAATGGGTATGTTTGAAGGAATAGTGGTTCCAACAATGTTGTATGGTTGTGAGGCGTGGGCTATGGATAGAGTTGTGCGCAGGAGGATGGATGTGCTGGAAATGAGATGTTTGAGGACAATGTGTGGTGTGAAGTGGTTTGATCGAGTGAGTAACGTAAGGGTAAGAGAGATGTGTGGAAATAAAAAGAGCGTGGTTGAGAGAGCAGAAGAGGGTGTTTTGAAGTGGTTTGGGCACATGGAGAGAATGAGTGAGGAAAGATTGACCAAGAGGATATATGTGTCGGAGGTGGAGGGAACGAGGAGAAGAGGGAGACCAAATTGGAGGTGGAAAGATGGAGTGAAAAAGATTTTGTGTGATCGGGGCCTGAACATGCAGGAGGGTGAAAGGAGGGCAAGAAATAGAGTGAATTGGAGCGATGTGGTATACCGGGGTTGACGTGCTGTCAGTGGATTGAATCAGGGCATGTGAAGCGTCTGGGGTAAACCATGGAAAGCTGTGTAGGTATGTATATTTGCGTGTGTGGACGTATGTATATACATGTGTATGGGGGGGTGGGTTGGGCCATTTCTTTCGTCTGTTTCCTTGCGCTACCTCGCAAACACGGGAGACAGCGACAAAGTATAATAAATAAAAAAAAATAAGCATAACAAGCCAAATTTTCTATTCCACACCAAATGTTAATCTTCCTTCATGCAGTTAGTAGACATACTGTATAACACATTAATTACTAATTAGGATTACTTAAATTTCAACTAAAAACAAGCTATGTGGTTCACTTATGCATAAATTACTCAGCTATATACCCAATATGTATATCAAACTGGACCTAACATTCTACAGAATGAAAATCAGCTAATCTGTACCCTCTACAAAATGCATTAGGGTCATAATGATCTTGGTTTGAATGACATTCTTTTTTTGCATTATTGTACTAAACAGCAACAAGCTGCTGCTTCCCAGTTTGTGTGTGAATACCAGCCACACAAGATTCCTACTTGAGCAGTGAAGCTGTGGAATTCTCTTCCTGGTTTCTTTCCCTCTTTCTATAACCTTTCCATCTTTAACATTATGATGTACAAACACCCTAAGATCTAATTAATCACTTCATTCATTTTCTCATTTTCAACTTTACAATGTATAATTACTAATGAGATATAATCAAAAAATTTCATTCATTTTCTGTTTTACAATTAACATGAGAAGACTATATATTGGGTGCGTTTAATTTACCTGTGCTTGATCAGTTACAACACCAGAAAGTATATGAAAATGCTATGAGATAAATGTACATGATGCTGATGTCTACACAATATACTATCAAACTGAGATCGTCATTGACCTGTGCTGGTGCTTCAAGTTTTAGCTGTAATGTGTTTTACAAGAGCATCATCCCCTTATAGTTCATATACTACAAACTTGATGGCTCTGACATTACATTTCAAGAAAACTTACAGAGTTACACAACAACCTGTAGCTTCACTGACACTTCCTGAGGCAAATTCTTATGCAATCTTCTAATGCTTATATAAGATAGACTTTTTACAAATGAATATGAATACTGAAGCATTCCTCTTACATAACTAATTTCCACCATGTCTTATTAAATGAAGACATTAATTCTTTTTAACTTTCTGCTCAATAAAAGTGGTTTAAGAAAAATCTAGGAAAGACATACCAAGTACTTAAACAATAATATTCAACAGGTTTTTCATTACTGAAAGAGAACATCTAACTATTTCCCATCATCTTCCACAATATGAAATTTCAAAAAAAGGAAAAATTATTCTTATATATATATATATACATAATAAAAATTTACAATTCTAAACAATATCTCTTGGAAAAATTGGGAAAATAAGTATGAAATTTTCAGTCTCACTGTGAGTAATACACCATATCCATATGCAGAAATAGAGGTCACTATCATTATTGCAGTGGTCTACACTCGAGGAATGGTTTGAATGTTGCAGAAGCTATGTAAAGAAGTTATAAGATTTCCCACATATAGTTATATGATTATGGACAATTCTGATGTAAAATCTTAATATTCATCATCATTTCTAAATTCTTTAGTAACTGAAAGATGGCAACAGTTTTACAAGTGAACAATGCACATCCATGACGAACATGGAAGTTTTTCTCTTCATCTTAACATAGAGAGAGTACAATCATAACCTAATGCAAAAACATTTAAAAATATTTTCATATGTGAAATCACCTGCATAATATGTTAATGGAAATACATTTTAGTATGTAGGCTAACAATGGATTATATCATATAAAGGAGATGAAAGTTTTCCCTGAACTAAACATGCAATATATGGCATCAAGCCATTATCTTTGTGCATAGGGTAATATTCTGACAGAAGATTTTAAGGTGTTAAACATATTGGAAGCTTTCTCTTCACTACAAACTCCATCACTGTTAATATATGATGAATTTACCTTTATCACAATATATTATAGAGGCTTGTACAAGTTCTGATTTCAAATTTTTTCCTAAACTCTGCCAAATCCGTTACTTCTTTGCTTAAGGTGTTCCCTCAAGCCAGCAAGCCCTTGTAAAAACAGTTTAGTTAAATAAGTTTCCTCATTATTACCATTCCTTGTTTTATCATGGCTAAATTAATCACTTAAAAATCACATGATTCAAAATCCCTAATTTCCTCTCTATGTACTAATAACATTTCTATGCACAGGAATGAGTACTTCTGGGGCAGCACAAAAACATCCTGAACTTGGCAGATACATATATTATTACACTCGTTAAGACTTAGCAGGTTTGACTTACAAGGCTGCTATAACGAGACATGACAGCTAACAATATCATTTTTAAATAAATTATTTACAATCTAACATAAACGAAGAAGGTAAATCTCCCATATTACATGAAATCTCCAATATTACATGAAATCACATGACTTTAAATGCCTCTCATGAATTCAACGTTTCTCTTACTTTTGCAGTCATTAACGGCACATTTTCCCTCAGCTTCGTGACCTTCCACACCACTTTGTTCGTTGTCATAGTTGGATCCAAATCATTCTATCTCATCTGCATACGTGAAAACCACCAATACTTCATGCAATTAGTCCATTTAAACGTGACTGCCGTTAATAATTACGGTCAATCCTGTAGACTAAATATTCGTTAAAATTTAGGAATTCTGTGGCAACCAAACTACTTTAATAATTAGTTGCACCCAACCTACACTTAGCATGCTTCGTATATTTCTATCACATATTTGTCATTTATACTTGCTGTTGTGACCAAGCTCCTACACGCCTCCATCCTCTTGTGACGACTATACTGGCGTTGTAGTCTCGTCAAATGTCCGCCATCTTCTTTATCTCCGTCTTCTACGTTAGGATAAACTGAGCCTCACATTGTCAAATACGTATAGCTCGAAAAATATAATAATGTACAGTACTCAACCTGCATTGCCAAGGATTTCTTGCCTTGTTTACATCGTGATCCGGGTAGGGGGGGGGAGGGGAAAAGGCCGGAGATATACTAAGAACCGTAAGTAGGGCGACTCTACGTACTGATGCATGTGATGTTGATGGCGACGTACTGCGCGCCATCTGGACGGGCAGAACATTGACTATTTCCTCGTCATAGAGAATGGTCCTCATTGGAAAACCAATATCCAGGGGAAATAATCCAATACCCAACGAATTGATTTTTTCTTTCTTATTTTGAAGTTGTGAATTGAGATTTTCCACAATTTTACACAAGGTGGAGTAGTTTAATCGATCATTTTAACAAGGGAAATAAAAGATTAATTCTCTAACAAGAATAACATCACGGCTCTGCATGCCATACATGAATATTCACACATACACCATATCATTTACACAAATTTTCAGTATGAAATGTACAGTCTTACATACAAGCCATCATATATGGTGTACAATCATCACTTTCTAAACGAAAGTAATATGAAAATGGTAGGGGACATGTGAAAAGACAGAGCTTCATAAATACTATGGTCCATAGCAAGAAAACATAAACTGAAATTTTCACAGAGCCATTATTACGGATCATTATGAAGCATCAACATTACACACCTTTTGACTGGTGGTGCCGATTATATGATAGAGTCACAAGTAAGTATAGTGCCTTTAATATCTAGTAATGGCCATACGTTGGTACTGACGCAAGGAGAAATAGTAATGAGGGGGATGTATCAAGAGATTTTGTATGATAGGGAATGCAAAAGAAATTAATTGTGGAGTGGTAGACTGGGTGAAAATGGGATACTTTGAGGTGTTTCGGCCATGTGGAAAGAATGCAAGATGGAGAGTTTACAAGAAGAGTGTATGACTGTTAAGATTAAAGGATTAGTGTGAGAGGAAGGCCCCCTGTGGCTTGGGAAAACAGAACAAAAGAGTACTGCAGGGAGAGAAATGGGGGAAGAATGTGTGGAATGATGTATGGGAGGTAGGATAAGTGAAGACTTTTGCCACAGCCACGCCAGAAGGAACAGGCATCAGAGATAATGGTTAGATATCCCTGCCAATACTGACCAAAATAAAGGTTGCTTTTCTTAAGACCTTCCTAAAATGTCAACTACGTGATCCCTCTCACAAGTTATTACTTGGAACTTCTTTCCACTAATCTAGTGGTTAGCATCTGGTCTATTCTCAACCCTTCCCACTATAACTAAAGATGAATTTCTTTATCCATTTATTTGACCACTGTTGAATTTTACTGAGGTCTATTTGAATAATGTGCTTTCAGTTAACTCATACTTCATGCTTATTTTCAGCATCATCAGCAAATATATAGATATAATTTGCTTTCTACTGGTAATTCATATACATAAAAATGACACATGACAGCTAGATAAAAGATATAAGCAGATGCAGCCTTTCTTCGACTGTTCCTGGCACTGCCTCGTTAATGCAGGAAACAGCAATCAAGCACCTGTGCTCCCCACTCTTACCTAGCTTGAAGAGGTGCCTTTAAATGCACTCCTTACCTCTTCTTTCTCAGGTCCTAAGACTTAAATTCTTTATCAGTGTTCTGTGATGGACAATATTCAAAGGCCTCCTGGCAATCAAACAACACAGTCTGCCAACCCATCACTCCTTTTCTAATGTATATTACTTACTCACAGGTAGAAATTTAAATTCTTTTGCTCATGATCTCAACTTTTATGCTGCCTCATGTAAGTGTTCATGCTATCAAAATAGTTGTCCACCCGTTTTTCATTTTCAGTAATTTGCAGTCCACACCTTTCAATGACACAGGTCTGTAAATCAGGATACTACTCTGCAGTCTTTCTTAAATATTCTACCAATTAAGATCTTTCTTTTAGTGGCAACTTATAAACATCCCTATCAGCCTTTCCATGGTTTCTGTACACTCTTAGGGAACAGGATATGAGATATTTTCAGGTCTATGAATTTTGTGAGGTTCTTGGTTTCTTTATGAGTCTTCTGCCCTGACTTTTATTATTGGTTAACAGATATCTCTCAACACACTATCCCACACCTAGTGTAGTAGTGTTCAGTAATTCAAGTCTTCTCAGGTAAATACATCCAAACCTTATGTAAAACTCTTCACTTATACCCTGATGCGTTGATTGTATATCTTGGTCTTTGGTCTATTTGACCCTTTATTGACAACTTGCCTTTTGTAAATTCTCGAAGCAGTATATGGAGTGATTGAGCTATCAACAGTATCTCTTTAATGTCTTTTCTTTATGATAGCCATCAAGTTTATGAGACAAGAATGCCACCCACACCATAGTTGGAGAAACAAAACTTTCATCAACAAAGAAATTTCTGTTTATTCCACAAAGAAACTATACAAATTTCTGTTTATTCAAAAAAGAAACTATACAAATTTCTGTTTATTCAAAAAAGAAACTATACAAATTTCTGTTTATTCAAAAAAGAAACAATACAAATTTCTATTCTCTAAACATTACATATAATTCTGAACTAGAGTGCTTAGTTGTGTAACAAATCTTTCTCTGCTACAACTCAATACCAGTAATAATGGACTTAAAATTACTTTCATCAACAATGGCAAGAGTTAATGTGTCTCAACACCAGAAGGTAAAGTTATTAAAGTACACTTGCAATAATACCTCCTACAATGAGTAATAAATTGACAAACTGCCTTCAGATCCACTTGGGAGACACTGAAATATAAGAACTGATCAACTAAAATAAAAAAAAATGCTTTATTCAGTCATATTTTACCATATGCTATACAAAAGAAAACAATGCATATTCAAATTGCACACATGGAGCAATTATTGTGTGTAAAATCAAACAAGTGTGTATGTGTGTGTGTTTGTAATTACATATTTGTACTGTATGGGTAAGGAAATTTTCACTTGTGGGGGCCCCATCTCTTGATCATTCTCTATCTATCTATCTATCTATCTATCTATCTATCTATCTATCTAGCTGTACCTCTGACACCCATTCTCGTTGGAACTCCCTCAAACTGTGGCCACAGTCTCCATAAGTAAAGAATTCCAGCACCGCTTCTCATCCTTTTGTGTGGCCACTGGCAAAAGGCAAGTCTAGTGTAGTATTTGCAGAGGCTCCTATCTAATATTCTTAATGACTCCTATCTAATGCACCTACCTACTGCTTCTACCTAATAATCCTGCTTACTAATTCTATCTGCTACTCCTACCATTTTGCCAAAAGGCAGGGCTAGTGCATAGTGCTCACTACAGGAAAATCTAGCTAGAGTTACAAGGAATGAGCTGCGTGAGTTAAAAGTTGTTAAGTGTTACACATAAAAAGGAGAGATTGTATGTTTGTAGACAGAATACCAGTAGTCCACATGTTAGTGAGGCAGAAAGAAAAGACAGCTACCTGGGTCAAAGGAGTGCAACTTGACAACCATTAAAATGCTGGCTCATGCACCACATGTCACTAACCCTCCTGATACCCAGGTGGGTAGTACTGGTAATGTACCTCCCTAGTTATTGGCTGCCTAGCTACTACTACCTACCTAATCATTCTCTACTATCAAACAACTTCTTAAATATAATCTTTTTTTTCTTCTTTTACTTATAATCAATTACCTATTAGTACTGTAAAAGAGGGAGTACAAGGGGGGGTTTCAACTCTGGTGCTCTATCTCTTGATATATGTGTGATTACTATTTGTGTGTTACAGGTTGTGATTTTTACACTTGTATTGCCTTGCCTCTTAACCATATATATATGTAACAGGTCTTTCCTCCTCTGTATGTATGAACACACACACACACACACACACACACACATACCCTAGCCTATGCCAAGTGCCTTTTTCATCAACCAGCCCCTATGAAATACCTAGATGGCCTGTAGACTTGCTGCTGTGCCTAGGATTCAAACCTGTGCAGGTTTGATCCCATGCAGCCTTTGCATGCATGAGGATCAGCAATGCTAACCACGACACCGAGGAGGTGTGCATGTGTGTGTGTGTGTGTGTGTGTGTGTGTGTGTGTGTGTGTGCATAATCACTATTTGTGATAATTATTTGTGTGTTATGGGAAGAGTTTTACACTCATGTTGCCCTCTCTCTTAATATTATATATATGAATTTCTTAATTTGTATGTGTATTCATATACACACAGCCCAGCCTAAGCCAGGTATCCATTTTTCAAGTATCCCTGAACTGCTAAATTAGCTGTGGGCTGACTGCTGCACCCAGGATTTAAACCTGGAAAAGACCATGTGTAATTCATGATCAGCAATGCTAACCGCTATACAGTGGAAGCCCACGCTTGTATGTATGTGTTTTCACTCAGTCCTGTGTAAAACTACATGAATGTTCACTATTTTGTGGTTATGAATGTCTTGTTGAACTGAACAGAAATACAATCTAAACTATCTCCTAAATTGTAGAAAAATACAATAATCTATGAGGTACTAGAAAATATGAAATCCTGCATTTACACATGCAAAATGGTTCATACATTCTGTACCCCTGGTATATCAACACTAACTGACCTATTTTACAGGTCATGCATGGGTTGTCAATAACTTACTCAAAATCACATAAACATGCTAAAAACAAAACAAAATTTTTTTGAAAATCATTAAACACATTATATGCTGTAAAAGTAAACTATTATGGATCTTTTCAACAGATTGCCTAAACTTTTAAAACTTATATCTTACATACATCTTAATGGATAAGTATCATTACAAATTCAGAGTTTTTACACTACATTTCTAAACTGATGGATTAACTTACACCAGTTTTCAGTGTACATAAATTGGTGCAAGTACCACTTAATGCAGCCTCTGATCCTCCCAAAGTCATACATCCTGTACAGGAATATTTCAAGAATATCTCCGAAAGCCATTTAAAGATTCCTGAGGAGGCAATTGGAGATTTCTCAAGTACAACACCCTTGCTCCATCTGTTCATGACTATGACCTTTATACATTGCACCATTGGTTGTTATACAGTCCTGTGCATCCAATTGCAAGCCTCTTTCTTATTCACCCAGTCTTGTGTCCTGCTCTTATCATCATGGACATACTTAAGCAGGGTTGCATTTTGGTTATCTATTAAATCTGAGAACTGAAGATGTAAAAATGTACTCAATTGTTGGGATTCCCAAAAGCTTGCTCAAGATAATTCTAACTGAAAAGTCTAAGAAGCAGCACTGGAATTCACCAGTTATGGAGACAGCTTTTGCTGTGGCCATCTCCATAAGGGACTTCCCAAAAGAAACAGAGATATAGATAGACAGACAGAAAGAGTTCCAAAAATATCAGGGTTCTTCCCAAAAGAGCAGAGATATAAATAGATAGAAAGAGTTCCAAAAATATCAGGCTTCTTAAGGTTCTATGCCTTATGAGACAAACTTGTACCTCTGAGCTTTCTGACAGTATACAATGATTTCATTAACAAACCATGAAGCAGGGAGTTCTAATAAAATGTTTGATTTCATTTCCAAAGCATGTAGATATCATACGTGCGTAATCTTTACAATCTCTTACTAGAGGTACGTGCCAAATGCTATGTCTCTCCTGATTTTGACAATGTCTATGCATGACTCTACACATGCATGAGGAAAGTGACCATAAGTGAGTGTGGTGCTTGAACTAATATACTCATAAAAAATGTATTGCACCTGATTCTTACTTCACTACATCATAAGGCCTTGAACTGGTTATTTTTTTGTGAATCTGCAATGGGTGACTGGATTTTTTCATAAAAAGCAAGCAATGCTGGGCCCAGCCTGGACAGTGGGGCTGAAAACCCACAAAGATTGTACCAGGAATGCACCAATTTAAGCTTGAGATGGGCTAATGCCATCTATCAGCAAACTCTTGCAGCACTGGGAATCTTTGCTTACATTGTAAATTAGTAACTAGAAACTGATGCTTCTTTTTATAAATGGTGGGAACAAAAACCTTGATTCCACAGAAAATTTTCTAAGCAGTACTTTGTCCAATCAAGATGGATTAAGTGTTCAAAGTTCTACTACACTTGATCACCCTCCATCTGAAAAAGGGATGAATTAGTCCAGCAAGAGAATCCAGAGCTATATTTGACAGATTCAGAAACAAAATCATACTAAGGACTTTCAAACTTATCCAAGGAGCAGTAATTCTAAATTGGAAGAAAATCATAATGCTTTTGTTTCCGTTCTGCAGGAGTGGTGTGATCTACCTGCACAATCAATTTCCCTTGAGATATATGTAACCACTAGTAAATTAGTACATAATTTGTTTGACAAAGCATAGTCTACCTGATTCACAGAAATATGAATTGCTACATAGATATATAACAGCTCTTCCCTCTAGATCAGAATGATGCCATTTTTCAAAATGAATCTCATGTATTCTGATTTTGGCATTTCAGGAGTTATGGGCATTACTAATGTGAGACAGTAATCCTATAACCCATGAAAGTAAATTTTCTTGAAGGTATTCATGTGAATATCAAAGTACTCATATCCTGGTGAGGTTTACATTAAAAAGTGTCTAGAAATTATGTGTGGTAAATTTGTCCTTGGATAAAAGAGGTTGCAGTAGACATGCTTACAGATCACTTGATACTTCTCGAGGAAAAGGCAAAGAATATCATTTCAGGAATGCAAATGGGTATGGTTTATTACTTTCTAAATTTTGATAACATGGGCAACATTCCCACTAACATTTAATGCCTGTAGAACTACTTACTGCTGTAATTTAAGGAGCTTTCATGGGGAAGTATGACATATGCCTTCAAGACCAATGTGAAGGTCCTTGTGCTTCTTTATATAAACTGAAATCAACTGGCAATGTTAATCCTTAAAAGCAATATGGAAGAATCTGTGATTCTCTTAAGAATATCATCTACCAATTCAGACTTAGTGGCAACTACACTCTACATGTCTAATAAAGTCCCAGATGCAGCAAAGGACTCACTTGTACAAAGAAATTCTTCTGTTTATGTACCTTTTAGAGCTGCTGACAGCAACCATAGATTTAAGTTTAACAAAAGTATTTTTCTCTAAGTCTGAGCTTTTGATTTAATCATGAAGATGTAGATGTGGTACTGGGATTTGATGATGTACATAAATAAAGAAAAATCATTTTAGAATGCATCCTACTGTCTAGATCAAGGCAACAAGTTTTAAGGGAAGCCTGTTCAGTGTGACTGAAATTGTATGAAATATTCACAAGAGTCCAGGTTGTGGACATGAGTTATTTGAGAGAAGTAAATGGTATGACTAAACAGAATGAAGAAAATAATGAGGGGGTGCATGAAAAATTTGGTATGGCAGGGAATGCAAAGTAAATGAACTGTGGAGCAATAGAGTGGGTGAAACATAGTACAGTGGAATGGTTTGGGCATGTGAAAAGAACTTGAGACAGGGAGTTTACAAGGAGAGTGTAAGATAGTATGATCAAAGGATTGATATGAGAGGAAGACAACCTGTGACTTGGGGAAATAGAATGGAAGAGTACTGGAAGGATAGAAATGGGGAAAGAATCCGTGGAATGATGTATGCAAGGGAGGAATATAAAGACAGGGATACATGGAGACTCAATCACTGTGGCCAGCCCCTTGATGGGAATGCCTGGAGGGAATAGACATCAGAGATATGGTTAGATAGATACAAATATAAACAAGATCCTGAGAGTTATGAGATGGCAAGACCTTGGCACTATTTGCTGTTACAAAAAGAAATTTCTTGAATGAATCATTTGCTGAAACTTTACTTGTGCCCTTTTTTGTGTGTTGATCTTAAAGTTGTTAATTACATCTACATTGTCTATCTTTACATTTTTTTGTCTTTCATTCCTTTTTCATGGAGAATCTTCAGAAAATCTCCAAGGTCCAGTGAATTTTTTTGAATATTTATCAACTTTCATCATATTTAGTACAGTTAAGGGATGGACATATTCAAATGAGCCTAAAAAAGATCGTTTTTTCCCCTGTGATGAAATGGATTTGTAATTTGGCTTTTCACAAATTTCTTCAAAAGATGTTGGCAAATGTGGGATCAATATATCATCCTGTAACACAGTGACTAAGGAGGAAGGGCAAAGAGCAAACTCTACATCTATTTCATTATTTCTGGTTTGGGTGAATTTTTCTAGAGCAGAGGTGTTCACCAGCATAGTTTTTGAGCCAACAGGCTCCAAATCTACAAAATCACTATGAGAAGGTTCTATATGGTGCACAGATGTAGAACCACCATGATTGGGAATCAAGAAATTTCCATCCTTAGATTTCATCACTGGCATCTTACCAACCTGCTTAACTCCAAACAACTCATCCTGCTTTGTGGCTTTATCACAAGTTGAATCTATTGATGATGCACTGTTTAACTTGTTTATCTCTGTCTGTCCATCATATTCTAAGGGTGTCTGTCTTTTAGAAACACATTTCCCAAATACTTTAGGGTTATTTGGGCTACCACTTGGCAGTAACCTGAAGGCCGTGAAAGAATAATCATCAGAGGAAAAAGGGTCACATAATGGTGATGGTGTTTCTGAATTAGCTGAAGAATTTTCCTGATTTGTACTTGAACGTCCATTTGATGATAAACTTGCGATCCCAGTATGAGTTTGAACCGTAACAGGAACTATCTTTTCAATGGAAGATATTTGCTTTACAAAGCTGTGATGTTCTGTGATTGGCATGTTTCTCTGACTATTTTCTTTTTCTGGTGTTTTGTCAAAAACTGAGGTGCCCTTAGAGGTGCATGGCCTTTGATTTGAACAGTTCTCATTTGAAAGTCTTGAAGAAGAAAAGCAGAGCATCTGTAAATATCAGAATATGAAAAATATCAAAATATCTCATAATGCTTCCCCTGGCCAACAGATAACATGATAAATATGAAGCAAGTAATCCCAAAATCCTTTAAAGATGTAACCATTTAAGTGCTTGACTACTGGGCTTAATAGCCCCCCAAATAATTCAAGGCTAGATTTGTAATCGGCATGAAAAATAGGTGATATAATGAGGGTCTAAACAAAATTTATTTCTCTAAGAAAAACTGAATAATTACAAGTAATAGTTCTGGGTATTTTCCTCAAAAAAATTTGCTTTAAAATTTAAATGTAACATAATGAAAGGCTTCTATACTTAAGATGATCATGAACATACCTCATAATGCTTCCCCTATGCTAGCAAATACCCAATAAATACAAAGCCAGTAATCACAAAACACTTTAAAATGTAGTCATTTACATGATCAATTACAGAACATAATGGCCACTAGAAAACATCTCAATCCCAGAATAAATATTCACCAAAAAAATAGGCCTCATAATGAGGTTTTTAAAACATCTATTTCCCCAAGAACATTATAAAAAATTCAGGGTATAGTTTACCAAACAAACTTTTGTTATGAAATGAAACATAACAAAATGAAAGGTTCCTATACATAATCTGATCATGGAAAACATCTCAAAATGCTTCCCCTGACCAAGAGATGACTGATAAATACAAATTGAATAATCATAAAATTCATCAAACATGTAGTCATTTTATAAATGCTTAATTACAAGCATTAATAGTCCCCAAACAATGTTTCAACCACAGATTCATATTCAGAATGAAAAACAGGCCAAATATTTATGTTTTAATAAAATCTATTATAAGTTCACCATATTTCTTAATATTTTTCTTCATATTTTTCATGATCTGTTGGTCCTAAGGAACATAAAATACATTTAGTTATTTTCTCAAGTATATAAACTTGAAAATATCATTACTAGTCATATTATGTATGCTTAATAAGATTATGGATCTGATATCTTGCGTTAGGATCATTAAGTTTTGGAATGATTAAAAGTTTGATTTGTTAATTATACATATTTGCCATTTCCCGCGTTAGCGAGGTAGCGTTAAGAACAGAGGACTGAGCCTTAGAGGGAATATCCTCACATGCCCCCTTTTCTGTTTCTTCATTTGGCAAATAAAAGAACAAGAGGGGGAGGATTTCCAGGATTTCTTACTATTTTTCTTCGTATTATATGCCATCTGTTAGTCCTTGGAATTCTGCTAGATTTATGCATTCTTTACAGGGTGGAGTTTAGAGCACTGGCTTAATATCAAATTGTTTTATCTTTTATAATACTATCCATCTGCTTATGTATGAGCCTTATTCATCTGCAGATCAACAAACCTGGCAATATGATCCAGTTACAACACTCAGTTACACACATGACACATAAATCATGAGAACTGTTAAATTTGGTTAGATGTACTAGAAAAATAATATTACCCACCCTAATGTATATATCAATGTGTTTATATGAGCAATGATCAGCATAACAGATGCAACTGTGAGAGATTTCTTAAAAGGTGGTTGATGAGTGAACAAAGTCAAGAAAGGAGGGAATTACAAAAGACAGAATAACATGGAGTACAGTAAAGACTGACCAACAGGCTGAAAAATGAAATCTGAAATTATAAGCATGTGGAAAATGAAGATTTAAAAAATCACCAAAACAGAATGGGAAGTGAGTAGAAAAAAGAAAGGTAAACAAAGGTAAGGTGAAAGAGAGAGCAAGGAACTGTTTACTTAAAAATGCAGCAAGTACAGAGGAGTCTGTGGAGAGGTGGAATACTCATTGTATATCGAAAGACATTATGCATGTGAACTACCTTTGTGCAGTGCATGAAATAGGTGTATTAGACACTACTAAAAATCTATTCTGATATCAAAATCACTTGGATCAAGAACTCTGACCTTATTGGCTGATTTCCTACAGTTTGTGTATACTTTGTGTTCACTTTCCTTATTCAGTGTTGTCTTCAATTTTCTTTTAAGTACCTTTCCACTCACTCCTGAGATTTTTCTGCGTGTTCCTACTTTCATTGTGACGATACTCCTTCCTTGCTTTTCACCCTTTGTGATTTCTCCAAGCCCTTTTTCTTTCATCGTCAATGCTGTCTGGTCTTTAGAGATGAACTGGGAATAAAGGAAGAAATTTTAAATAAATCGGGCAATATTAACATGTATGCTTATCTGACCAAATACCGACCAAATACAATGTTTAAATGTAAAGAGATCCTAATTTACCTTCCTGTGTAAAGATGTAACAATAAATCTTATCTTTTCATTGAATGTATCACAGATGCTTGAAAGTTCTTGAAATGTATATGAGGGAGGCACTACAGAGAGGTCATCAGTGCATCTGTTAATGCAACAAGCATCATAAAGGGAACATATGAACGTGTTGTGTGGCGGGGTGGCGATGGGAATGAATAAAGGCAGACAGTATGAATTATGTACATGTGTATATATGTATATGTCTGTGTGTGTATATATATGTACACGTTGAGATGTATAGGTATGTATATTTGCGTGTGTGGACGTGTATGTATATACATGTGTATGTGGGTGGGTTGGGCCATTCTTTCGTCTGTTTCCTTGTGCTACCTCGCTAACATGGGAGACAGCGACAAAGCAAAATAGATAATAAATAAATAAATAACGAACTTGTCACTGCTGAATGCTTAGACTCTGTAAGTTGGCTAAATTTTGTGACCTACAAAACACAAAGAACAAAGAGGGAGTAAACAAAAAGTTTCACGAGTGCAAATTACACACTGTACTTGAATTCAAGTTGTCTAAAAAGACACTCAGTCAACAATTAATAACTTAGACTTTCCTTCTTTCTTCCAAGATCTTCATTTGTTTTCCTTTTACCCATATTATATGTACCAACTTTTAACATTTTTAATTACATCATCATTTTTCATTACTATTACTATTATCACTATTATTATCATACTTGATCGCCGTTTCCCGCATCAGCAAGGTAGTGCCAGGAAACAGATGAAGAAAGACCCATCCACTCATATACACACATATATATATGCCATTGTACAAAGGCAAAGGGGATAAAAGTGAGTGATCAAATTACAGAGGTATAAGTTTGTTGAGTATTCCTGGGAAAGTATATTGTAGGGTTTTGATTGAGAGGGTCAAGGCATGTACAGAGCATCAGATTGGGGAAGAGCAGTGTGGTTTCAGAAGTGGTAGAGGATGTGTGGATCAGGTGTTTGCTTTCAAGAGTGTACGTGAGAAATACTTCAAAAAGCAAATGGATTTGTATGTAGCATTTATGGATCTGGAGAGGGAATATGATAGAGTTGATAAAGATGCTCTGTGGAAGGTATTAAGAATATATGTTGTGGGAGGCAAGTTGTTAGAAGCAGTGAAAAGTTTTTATCGAGGATGTAAAGCATGTGTATGTGTAGGAAGAGAGGAAAGTGATCGGTTCTCAGTGAATGGTGGTTTGCGGCAGGGGTGCGTGATGTCTCCATCCACATCCACAACAGACTGCATACTTGCCCCTCTCTCCAAAACTCTTGCATTCACCTCCCGAACAAACACATCCATAAACAAATTAAACAACCATGGAGACATCATGCACCCCTGGCACAAACCACCACTCACTACCCTTTCTAATCTGCCCACCTCCCATGCTTCTCATGCCACAAGCATCTTTTACACAAGCCATCACTGCTTCCCCAGTCTTCCCCCACTGCCCTTATGTCCTTTGCTCTCACCTTTTTCCATTCTGCACTGGGTCTCTCCCAGCACTTCCTCACACATGTCTCTTTCCCATGCTCACTTACTCTCACAATTCTCTTCACCCCAACATTCTCTCTTCTTTTCTGAAAACCAAGCATCACCTTCGCCTCCACAAGATAATGATCAGACGTCCTTCCAGTTGCACCTCTCAGCACATTAACATCCAAAAGTCTCTCTTTCACGCCTATCAATTAACACATAATCCAATAACGCTCTCGGGCCATCTCTCCTACTTACATATGTATACTTATGTATATCTCTGTTTTTAAACGAGGTATTCCCAATCACCAGTCCTTTTTCAGCACATAAATCTACAAGCTCTTCACCATTTCCATTTACAACACTGAACACCCCATGTACACCAATTATTCCCTCAACTGCCACATTACTCACCTTTGCATTAAAATTACCCCAACATTCTCTCTTCTTTTCTGAAAACCAAGCATCACCTTCGCCTCCACAAGATAATGATCAGACGTCCTTCCAGTTGCACCTCTCAGCACATTAACATCCAAAAGTCTCTCTTTCACGCCTATCAATTAACACATAATCCAATAACGCTCTCTGGCCATCTCTCCTACTTACATATGTATACTTATGTATATCTCTGTTTTTAAACGAGGTATTCCCAATCACCAGTCCTTTTTCAGCACATAAATCTACAAGCTCTTCACCATTTCCATTTACAACACTGAACACCCCATGTACACCAATTATTCCCTCAACTGCCACATTACTCACCTTTGCATTAAAATTACCCATCACTATAACCTGGTCTTGTGCATCAAAACTACTCCCACACTCACTCAACTGCTCCCAAAACACTTGCCTCTCATGATCTTTCTTCTCGTGCCCAGGTGCATATGCGCCAATAATCACCCATCTCTCTCCATCCACTTACAGTTTTACCCATATCAATCTACAGTGTACTTTCTTACACTCTATCACATACTTCCACCACTCATGTTTCAGGAGTAGTGCTACTCCTTCCCTTGCTCTTGTCCTCTCGCCAACCCCTGACTTTATTCCCAAAACATTCCCAAACCACCCTTCTCCTTTACCCTTGAGCTTCATTTCACTCAAGAGCCAAAACATCCAGGTTCCTTTTCTCAAACATTCTACCTATCTCTCCTTTTTTTCTCATCTTGGTTACATTCACACATATTTAGACACCCGAATCTGTGCCTTCAAGGAGGATGAGTACTCCCCGCGTGACTCCTTCTTCTGTTTCCCCTTTTAGAAAGTTAAAATACAAGGAGGGGAGGGTTTCTAGCCCCCCGCTCCTGTCCCCTTTAGTCGCCTTCTACGACACGTGAGGAATGCATGGGAAGTAGTCTTTCTCCCCTATCCCGAGGGATAATGGTAAATAGGCAAAAAATCTAGCGTCCTCAACCCAGTCTAGCTGGCTTCCTTAACCTTTGTGACATTTTCATAGCTCAGCAGGAGAAAGTAACTGAAAACCCATGAAAATTTTTTAATAACAATTAGAGAAAAAAAAACCATTGAAATACACAAAAGATCGATTTATACCATCCCTAGCTTCTAAAAACTAACAGAGGGCAAGTCATACTTCCCATAAATAAGACAAAGTTCATGGGTAGGGATACACAAAGCCTGCAGAGCTACAGAATTAAGGCTCTTAAGGATATAGCACCCAACAGAAGCAACTGATCCAGAATCTATGCAAAAGTAGGAATCTCCTGGCAATCAACAACACTCTCAAATTCATATTAACAAACTATCTGCTCTGTAAAACCACACATATGAGTAAAACTGAAAAATCTTATACAAATGAGTATGCTACTGCAATCATTACAAGAACAATAGAAAATGCAATACTTGCAAGATCCATATATCCTAAAAAGGCTGAAACGGTAGCCATCTAATTTTTCACTTATGTGAATTCCAAAATCAAAAGAACCAAAATCACCAGCTCCTTGCCATTCCTATCAATTCCATGACTCATATTCCTGACAAAAATCCACATCATCTAGGTTAGGTTTACCAGTGGATATGATAGAGTGTCATCCTATAGCCATAGTTCAGAATCATACCTAAGAGAACATTAAATACACTATTCAACAACTGTCTCAATACCTGCATACTGTATTTCTAAAATTATCTTCAATTTTTATGTTGCTATTCATTCCTTCATCCCTAACTTATATACTGAGCAAATATCTTATCTGGTGTTGCCAGACTCTGCCTGCGTAAGGTTATACCACGAGTGAAAAATCAATTTTGACAAGGCTGTATCATTAGGAGTACAGTCTCAACAAAGAACTTCCTTAAAAGGAATGTAAATTTCCCTGCTGCAGAAAGTAGCATAGCCTTGGACTACAGGAATGTTTAGAAAGGTCCCGGGTAAAAACAGGAATCTGTCATAGAAATTGGTCCTGGGGTAATTTTAAATAAAAACATAAATTCTCAGCATTGTCCATCTCCTTCTCCCTCTCTATCCACTTTCAAATGAAAATTCCTTTTTCTCACACAAAACAAGCAATCTTATTTTCATAATATTCTAAGTCTTCTTATTTTCTATAATAGTTATTCATCTTATCTATGCTGACTCTTTTGTTCAAATCACACCTGCATACAACTGCATCATCAGTTTCAGTGAGTTTCCATTCTTTTTAGAGGCTTTGACATTCACTATCTCCTTTCCACTTACCATAACATTTCCTATTTTGGTGTGTAATAAATTCATCTTTACCACCATATCATGAAAAATATTACCTTACAACCATTTTCATTTACTTTCAACCGTTTCTTATTTATTCCTTTTCTTGGTAAATAATCATTTCTTTTACTCACCTCTGATTTGCTGGTTTGATTCTTATTTTCATACTTTTCTTCTGTTTTCCTTGACTTAGGTCTAGATGTATCAGTTAGGCTAGTTTCTAATTTTCTTGCAAATATCATCTCATTCTCCATTCCATCACTTATTTCTTCCTCCTTCACTTCTATTTCATCTGTTGTGTTCCAGTCCTGTGAAAGAAAAAAAATATTATCTTTTTAACTAATAAAACTAATTGTAGATTTTCAATCATATATGCATTCACTGAGAAAGAGATGTACAAGTATGAATTCCCAGAATGAGAAATAAAAAGAATGATATTCACAGACTGTAGACATAAAGCTAAGTTTCTCATACTTTCTTACTCTTCATAAGTGGCTACAACTTTAAATATGATGAGGAGAATGCTTGCGTATTTTGGGTCCAAGAAAAATCAACAAAAAATCCAAAATCTATAGACAGTAGGAGAATAACACTGAGTTGAGAGATCTAAACTTTCAACAAAATATATTGGACTGGAAAAAAATCATTGAGCAGCAAGCATCTCAGCTGTTTTCCTTATTAAGACCCTGAAGATAATAGCATAACTCAGTGATAGAAGCAAAGCAAAAGTACATCAAATAGCATATGTATCACTAATAGAGAAAACGTGGACAAAGCTGCAATCAAAACAATATGCAGGCTAAGCCAGTAAGCAAGTAAGTCATTAAGTAGTAGTAAGTAAATAAGTATTAAGTCACTACGCACCTATAAAACAATCAAGAAAACTACCTCGTTCCACAATAATGTTCAGGTAAGAGTCCAATTCATTTGGCAAGTCATTTACATAGATTAAGAACAGCAATGGTCTCCAAAGCTGATACTGTAATATGCCACTGATGACCCCCAACCAATTTGGAGAATGTTCCTCTAACTTGTACCCTTTTTTTTCCTCATGTGAGGTAATCTACTTAGAGAACAAGCCTGTCCCTTGGTCTATGAAAATTCATCTTCTTAACTAACCCCCTGTGTAGGTACAGTGACAGATCTTTTGGTAGTCCTGAAACACAAAATCTAGCTATCCATATCTTTTGTCTAAAACAAACATTACAGTTACAAAAGTCTAAAAGATTTGCTAAGCATGACCTCCTCTCCCTAATTTCATGTCGTCTCATTTTATTAGTTTCTCTTTTGCAAGTAGTCATCCATTTGCTTTCTGATTAACTTTCTCAGTGTTCTATATGGAGCTGACCTGTAGTTCAGTGCAATTTCTCGATCTCCTTTTGTTAAAGATCTTTGCTCACTTCCACTCCTTTCACTCTACACCTTCCTCTGACAATACAATAAACAATGTTTTGAATAGTCTATCAAGTTTAACTACACACTTCCTCAGCACATGGATCATGAAATAAGAGTAGTTGTATTGTCATCTGTCCTCATTTGATGCCTCTTATTTTTTGCTTTCTGACTGGATTCTTTAGCTCTCTCTTGGTTTACCACTTCTATAACGAACAACTCTACTGAGTTGATATAATTTGGCAAGTTTCTTAGGCTAACTTATCACTTTCTGGCTACACATCTCCATATCAAAGGTAATCCTCAGGGGTTGTCCTCTATGCACTGCATGTAAAAACCAAATCTCTTAGCTTTTTTCTTAGGATTGCCTATCACAAGCCAAATGCATTAAGTAGTTTTGGAATTTCTCCTGTTCTTTAGCTTTCCTTTCCTCTTTGTTGGGTGGATGTTCTTCTTCTAGCCCAACGACTATCATCAACTTCAGGTGTTAACCTCAACCTGCACTGTCTGTCTCAGCTGACAAGCAGCCCAATTGATATTCTGTACTTGATACCTACCTGCAAATGTTGGAGTGACCACCAAGGAACCATTTATGTGAGTGATGCCTCACATAGCAGTTTAAAAATTGTTTCAACTGTGAGCTGTAATAATTTAGGAAGGAGCCATTAGATTGCTTTCTAAACACAGGTATCAAGCCATTTATCCAGAAAGCTTGGAACTGGAAGCGGCCTGGATTTCAGGATTTTCTGGTTTTCTGGAGCACAGCCTAATATATATGTAAAATATATACAAGGAAAATAAAGAACCTTCTAAAGCAAGGTCTGTTTGATCTATGAAGCCCAAGACATTCAAATCTTGCCAGTTTCAAAAATATCTGTATTTCTGGAAATTCTGGTTTTCTGGAATCAGGATAAATGGTTCGGTATCTGTACTGTGCATCTTCACAGACATGCAAGTCACCAGCTCTTCAGTGTGCATCCTTTAGTATCAGCTGTTTCTTAACTCTTCCTGTAAACTCATCTGTGAGCAAGCGGACTTAATGTCACTGCAAGGTAATTGTGTCAGCTGGAATAAGTAGGGCTGTGTATGATCAACTATGCTAAGATGGGTAACTCTTTGAACCAAATCCACTCTCAAACTTTGGACTAACCACCAAGGCAGCAATAGTGTGTGCCAGTGAAACCTCATAATGCAGCATGAAGAATTTGCTGCAAGCATGTGTTATCATAATAAGAGGAGTAAGTGATTGGTTATTTCGTAAATACTGAGCTGTGTGTGCTTGTCAGATCTGTACGGTTTGGTGTTCCTAGCCAGTTAGTTACGGTGATCACCTTGAGTCCTTCACCTACTCCTGTTCATTTTCTCTTGAGTTTATCATTCTTTGCTATGAGTGATGTGTTTCTTGAATACACATCAACACTTCTATACTGCTACTGGTAATTTCTATAATCTACAAATTGCCCTCTTGCCAGAAACTTAAAACCATTCATAAATAATTACATCTACCAAGCAACAAGCATATCTAATAAACGTTATGTCTTATTGCTTAGGAGCTATCAGACTACTACTTTGTACATTATACTTAATTGCTTGTTCAGTAACTGGTCATTCATTACCCTATCTCTATTTTGACAACCACCATTCTGGACAATTTTTTGCACATCAACCTGAGTAACTGATCCCTTTATGTAAGTGAATCATAGTTTCTGTTGTGAGTTGCTTTGTGGTCAGTTTTACTCTGCATGGAACTGAGATGTTTTGATAATCACATGACAAGCCACTAGCTATGTGGTGCCTCATATATTGCCAAAAGCTTCATAACTTCCTTCCCTACTACCTGTGGTATCTACCTTACATTTAGTTGTGCTTAGTATTCAGTTCATTGTTCAACCATCCTTGTGAACTATTTTACAGAATTTTGTGCATACTTGATATATCATCATAATGCAGTATAAATCACAATGTGAGTGAGAATTGCAAAACAGTAGTGTCCAACACTAACATGAAAATACCAAAAGAGGAAGTAAGGTGTTAACACCCAACTGAGTTCATGACCCTGTGTAATATCGATGCTTACCATATCAATAGAAACTTGAAACAGATACATACAGTACCATCATTTCACATTCTGTAAGGAAAATATCAAGACTAATTCATGGTAAAATCTTTTACAACTCACTACATGGGGATTATCATTCAAATAATTTGAAGTTATAAAGAACTCATGAGAAAGATTTGAAACAAAAAGTTTTTACACATGAACATACATCAGGAATTCAACTCCAAAACAGTTACCTATCCGTCACTCCCACTGACAACCAAAATGCACACAAAACCAGAAAGAACTCCTCAGCAATTGGCCCCAACAACACACCAAATTCCCACATAAAACACCAATTGTAACCCGAGTACTTACATATATAGTCAACCACTTTAGACTTCACAAAAAATGTCCAACTCGAGAAGCAGGTCAACATACTATCCATCCTGAAACTTCCCAAGCCACTCAACTCCTCTTTCTCCTATTGCCATGTATCACCTCTGTCATCAGTATCTACTATTACTACTGAACATTTCACCAGAAATTGTAATTTCTTATGGCAGTGCAAGTAAGTCAGACTATAAGTTCAATATTTAAAAAAAAAAATTAATTCTATACCCTGAGGTACCAAAACATTGGTGAATATGAGAAAATCCACTTTTTCATCATGGATAAATGGTCTTTCAAATGAACAGCTATAACTGGAGCTACCAATACAATATATAAAGTAAGAAATACAGGACCATTTAAATGTATTGCAGATTAATGTTCCTAATCCACAAAAGAATTCATGTTATAATTGTGCACCAAGGGGAGACAGTTCTACACTCATGAAACCCCATCTTTTGAGCTTTCTTTTCTTCAACTGACTTTTTAAATATTTGTTTAATGCCAGCATTCACTGTATCATAGTTTAAAATACTCCAATCATCCACCAACTTTACATTGAAACAATATTTCTTTGCGGCCTTTCTAAAAAGCTTTTTGCCTGGCTTCTGCTCAGTCTTTGGTTACTCCAGTAGTGCATCAAATGAAACTATTCACTGTCTGTATCATCTAATTTATAAACTTGAAGACTGAGACCGAGTCATCTCTCTCTCTGCTCTCCTCCATGGTGGACAGATTTATATCCCTCAGCCTCTCCTTGTAGTTAAGCACTCTTACCTCATATACCATTTTAGTTGCCCTTCTATGGATCCTCTCAATTTGATCTTTATGGTTTCCTAGGTGCAGTGACCAGATATGAGAGGCATAAGCTACTTCTGATCTATCAAATGTTAATAGCCAAAAATCTCCTTATCTATATATTCAAATATTACTGTAATATTTGCCAGCAGAATCTGCCTCTCAAATTTCTTCAGGTATACAGAGCTGTTGCTAGGCACAATACAAACCTCTCATTCCCTTTCACATTCAGACTCCTAATGTTTGCTTCTCACTGAGAAATAATTGCAACATGGCCTTCTTTCAATGTGACCCATCCTTATCACTTTACACAAATTAAACTTCATTATATAGTTATCATACCAACTCTGTTGTCTGTCCAGGTCCCCCTGTAAGGCAATGTAACTTCATTCTTTATTCTTCTCAAGACTTGGAACCACCCATAAATATATTCAGTTGAGTCCAGTCCAACAGGCATGTCATTTTCAAACACCAGGAATACCAGTGATCACAAAACCAGGCTCTGTAACACACGACTGGTGACCCCAGAGCATTTACAGAATGCTCCTCTGAAATACATCTTTTCTTCTCTAAGGAAATCTTCCATTCAGTGAAGGAGTCTACTCCCTGTTCCTGTCTGTAGCTTATTAAGCAATCCAATGGGGTCATATGTCATAATCTTTCTGGGAGTCTAGGAGTACACATTATACATATCCATCTCTTTAATCTGAAATGGTGTTTACCCTGTCATAGAAGTCAAAGATACTTGTTATGTATGACCTCCTTTCCTTGAATCAGTGTTATCTCCCAATTAGGTAGTTTCTCCTTTAAAAGTTGTCATGCATTTGCTTTCTGGTTATCTTTTCTAGCATCTTACTGACTACACCTGTTAAGGAGATTAGTCCATAATTTAGTGGTTTCCTGATCATCTTTCATAAATATAAGCATATCTGCCCTCTTCCACACCTTTAGAACTACCCCCTTCCTCTAGGAACTTGAGCAGTTTTTTGAGTGGCCTACCAAGTGCCTATGGACATTTTTTCAGTAAACATAGGGAAACTTAAACTGGGGCCCTCACCTTGACGTGGGTAAAGTTGTTCTAACAGCTTGACTGCCATTTACTATTTCTATACCTTCCAAGACTTTTTTCCTATCCCTTGCTGGGGCATTGGTGCCCTCCAATGTAAAAGCACTTCCAAACATACCACTCAGCTCCTCACCTATTTCCCTATCCTCTGTAGTTATCCCCTCTCAATTCCTTAGCCTACATGGCTGCACTTTAACCAAAAATTTGCTCTTGATAAACCTTGAGAAAAACATTTTGGGTTGTCCTTTTTTTTTTTGCCCTATATACCTTACCCTTTTCAAAGTTTCTCTGTTTCACCTTCCTAATATTGCAGCACTCACTTCTTGCTCTCTCATATCTTTCACATGCTGGCTGGCTACACATTCATTTGTAACTCCTCCCATGATATATCTCTAAGATCTCATTTTTAGGCATTCTTTATTGAGCCATTTCTATCTTTTTTTTTAAACCTCTCCTCTATTTTCATCCAATGGTACCCATATCCATGTTCTTGATCCTCCTTCACTGCAGATTTCACAGAACCTTATATAGCATTGGTCTATCTTTATATTCTAGAAATTTAGTGTGGCATAATGAAGCTAATCCCTCCATATTATCCAATTATCCCATACATAAGTCACTAAACAATGCAGCATGTGAATAAATTTCACCTTACCTTATGATTACACCAAAAAATCTGCTATGTCAATAAAAACTTTTTTTAACAACAAAAAATAGTTACTTTGGGGTAATGAAATCACAAAGAGCTCAAAGACCTTTAATGCATCACTACAATATCTAGTACATATAACCATTTCTCTGATATGTAAGACTCACCTATAATCAGTCTTCTAAAGTCATCCTAAAGATAAATGGTTTTACAACAAGCTTTTCAGTAGGTTGTTCACAAAAATGCAAAAGAATGACTGTACCAAGATAAGCCTACATGTTCTTATCTTTGAAATGCATCAGTTGGCTATCATTTCTGTTTTACACGGTGGTAACATTTGCAGATATGCTGCACCAATAAATCATTAGATTGATTAAGGAGGGGTGAATTTGCCCAAAAAGATTACAGAAGTTATATCAGTGATGTGGCTCATTTAAGCCATAAACTTACAGGGAAAATTACCCAAATGCCTCTCATTTCAACAGACAAATTCACAGTATCATATTTCTTTGTTTGCCAACAATAGATGAATAAATGGTTACTTAAAATTTAGATACAAAAACTTTTCAGTCATAAAGCTGTATCCATCACTTGATACCATATAGTACAGAATACTAAATATCATATTTCAGTGGAATATATGAAAAGAATTAACTCCCTAATAATCGTTGATCAATACTGTTTATAGATTTGATAATGGTGAATGACTATGTAAGCAATCCTTTATGTCTTCTTGTCCCCCATTTTCTTCCAACAAATCACTCTGTTATCAATGCAACAAGTGACTAGAATTCTTAATTCTTAAAGCTACTGTACATCACCTAGGCTTACGTATTTAAGTTTATGGTCTGACATATGGTGTCTTCGCATATGTGAATTAAGATTACATTTCTTTGCACATTTGAAGTTACAATGAGGACATGAATGTGGCTTTTCACCAGTATGAGTATAGATATGCTCTTTTAGAGCAATCTTCTGTGTGGTCCTGAAGGGGCAGTAGTGGCAAGCATAAGGTCGTTCACCAGTATGGACCCTAACATGTGTCTGAAGATGGCTTAAACATCGGCTAACTTTACCACAATATGGACAAACTAAGCTGGATGTTCCTTCCATTGTGACAGCACCTCCTTGTTGAATGGACTTTAGAAAACCTTGGGAAAAATCATCTGATGACTCTGATAATGCTTGAGCAACATTTCTTCCTATCACTGATGGTGCAAATGTGGTATTACTTGGTGAAATCGAAAAAACTGATGAAGGCGAGGTCCCGCCATCAAGACATCTTGGAGTGGACAGGTTGTGGGCAAAACTAGTAATTGTATTGCAGTCCAAGGTAGTCTGAGAGGTATGAGTTGCAACTGCTTGGGACCGGGGATGTTCTGAGGTTATGATGCTGGTTACTGTTCGCACATCAACTTCCTGAAGAAAGAGAGAAAAGAAATTGGGCCTCACACCATCAAGGAATCTTACTTTTACTATATTTCCAAGCAAGAACTTTGACCACTAGCAGCCAGTCCTTATTCTACAGCCAGAACTATTTTACAGAAGAAATTATAATAAGAAAGTCATGCAAAGAAATCTTAATTCCATATCCATTTCACATACCTTCTACTATAAGACACCAAGTTCGTGCTACATAAAGTTTGACTGAAATGCAATAATTTATACCTCGGCTGGTGCTAACTCCTCTTACAGCTGTCATTACAATACCTGAATAATGCCGATTCATTATTTTGCTACCATTCAAAGCACTTACTCCAAAGCAAATAAGATTAAAATGTCTGTGTCATATCTGTACCCATACATCTATAAAATCTCATTCAAAATTCAGCTTTAAAATTACTGCACACTTACTTATCATTCCCTACATGTTCATTATGCAGTAAAAACAATTAACATCATATTTTCTTGATATCTATGTTCATCAAAGCAAAGCACTAACAAAGACATGTCTTTCTAATAAAATAACTGATGTAAACTCAAGGCACCAATAGTTCATATCAACTTTATTGATCACATTCATTGGGACAAAGATGTTCTCCACTGTACAAAGGAAAATACAACATCAAGCCTTAACTTTATAACATAAAAGTTAACAGTTTAAGAAAGCATATATTGTACTAATTCCATTTAACTGGACACCTCTTGAAATATGCTTTTTTAAGTCTACTGAAATTAATAATCAAATTCAAAAATTTTCTAAAGGAACATCTTTACCTTACATCCATAATACCGATACAATATTATATTATACAAGGTACCTTTACAGAACTGGTTTTAAATACCTGTAATTACACTATCTTCATTGTAATAGCCTAAAAATGGGGGCGAAATTAATCAACAGCACAACACTTTATCTCACTGTTCAACAGAGATATATCATCCAGCTTACACATGTAAGACTAATGTATTACCATTAACTAAATATCATAATCTATGCAATATATTATTTTACAGCTGTTCGACAAACTTATACAAAAATCCATTCAAAGATAAACCCAGCCATAATCATAAATAACATATACACACTGAGAATCACTTGTCAAGATTCATATAAAATGGTTTTTAATATAAATGTAATTACTGACATTTTACATTCCTGTGTGTGTGTGTGTGTGTGTGCGCCTGTGTCTATATGTGTGTGTGTGTGTGTGTGTGAGGGGGTTAACCACATGCATTTACATATGAGCAGACCTGTACAAGTCAGTATATACAAACAAGCACTTATGAAGTACTTAAGACAGCATCATTGAATTCTTGGAAGTACTGAACTATGGGAGATGCAAAACTATTGTAGAAAGGAAATCCCTTTTATTTCTCACTCCTTTTCTCCCAGTGATACTTCTCTTTCTTTTACCATATAAATAAATCAGTCCATCTCTTTGCTTAATACACATTTTCACACACCATATTCTCAAGAAAGTAGGTATTTCTTTGTCTCATTTTCTAGTTTCTTCAGTCTCTTCTTATCCTATTCTATTTATCTCACTAATGGAATAGTTTTCATACTCTTAAGTGTATTCCAAATTTCATAAGTACAAGCTAGTTGTCACAGACTCCCATAAATTTCAATTAAACCAAAAATAAAAATTCTTTGGCAACTATTTTGAGCATTGGTGCTAAGTATCTTACAAATGAGTGTGTGAAATATTATGTGACTATATCTTAGATAATCTTTATGAATCATCCTCTTTCTGAATGAGAAATTTGGAACTCTTACTTTGACATGGGAGATATTTCTTTCCCTGGATGCTTGGACAGTCTCTAATCTAGTTCATAAACTACCTGTTTCAAATGCCTAATGTATACATGAGAATAATCAGGTACAATGAGGTACATGTGTATCTGTGTCTGACCATATTTTCTAAATCTGTACATTTCTGTGCTGTTTCTTCCTAACAGGAATCAACCAGTAACCAAGACAAATGAGAGAGCCCTGCTATCTTTGGAAATAATTAATCAATGTAACTCCAATAACAACCTGTGAGTATCTTCACCATCCGTTCCTTTGGACAGGATCTTCGTAACATGACACTCCTAACCACTATCTCCACTCGAGAAAAGAAGCTGCATCATAAGCTCAAATTCAAATTTGGCAAACACCATCACACATTTCTATTTAAGACTATTATGTCCTTCTATTGGATCGCTTTCTCTCAACTTTTAGGAAGGGGGTGTGTTTTGCAAGTACAGATGAGTTTCTTTGTTCTTAATCCATTGTTACGGTGCAGTGTCCTCTTCCATTTTGTTCACATTCTTTATTTTGCCTATCTTTTTTCTTTTTTATCTTTGCCTTTAGGTTTCCATCTTTGAACTCTGTTACAGAGCAGCTTCAGGATGGAGGAGTCCAATTTCTACCCAACCTGATTCAGCAAAAGAAATGCCAAAGTCCTCAGCAAGAGAACCAGCATACCTACACAACACACCAAGCTTTTGGGAAGCAGACTTTGTAAAGTTAATTGTATGTACTTTTAATGACAGAGTAGAAATGATGATTATGCCTATGTTTATATTATTACAAGGTTGAATTGCAGCATTGGCAACAGAGCAGAGGGGAACAAATGACTATTGGAAAGTGATACAGGGAGAAATGGCACTTTGGCATTATCAAACTTCACAAGGTTACTGCTTCCTCAATCCAAGGAAATATAATTCAGAATGCGAAAGAAATCAGTACTAAAGGGAGGAGGGGAGGAAAGGTGAGTTGAAGTATGTAAAGAGGAATCATTAGCATAAGAGCGAATAGGGTTAGAATTAGAAGAGAGATGATCATATATTGAGAGAAGAAAGAGAGCTGGTGATAGCAAAAAACCATGAGGAACAGACTATTGATAGGGTAGGAGGGGGAAGTTGCTCCATCGATGACTACTTAGACAGACTATCCTGAGAGGAAATTTCATTACAGAATAGAAAGAAGCAGCAAAACCAAAGGAAGGGAGTTTAGAAAGCAAAGATTTATGCCACATCCTGCCAAATGCTTTTGAGATATTGAGGGCTAAGACAAAGTTATCAAAATCCCTGAAAGAGGAAGACCACAAGTAAGTCACATATACTCTCTCTACTTTTGAGGCAAAACACTATGCTACAGAGAAAGAAAGCTTGACTTCATTGGTCTTTTTCAGAACCAAGTAACAATTTTCATCAGTTACACAACTTGGAGGAGAGTCATCATAAAAGCAACAGGGCCAATGCATTAAAACATCCTTTTTCACGCAATAAAAAGAATTCATGAAAAAAAAAAGGATGATCCTTTACCTGTCAGCATTCTACAAATTCATTGTTCTACAGAGATCTAGGATGACTACTATTCAGCAGGTAAAACAGGCCCTTCCATCACATTCCTAGATACTTAGCATCATCTTACAGGATACATACTAGCATGTACCCATCTCCCTAGGTTCAGGGTGTACATACCAAGGCTTGAAGATGGGAATAAAGACTTGGATTTTCTATTCATTTCAGTCAAATCTTGAATCAACATTTTTCACAAGCATAGTAAAAACTGTCACCTCAATCCTTCATTCTCTCATAAAAGTTTTATCCTAAGGTGACCAGACATGGTTTCATCAGAGTACAAATACAAAGCTAATCAAGGCATGGAATCATCTGTTAAATCAGACAAAGACTGTCTTATAACTTCAGGTGTGGCCAGATCGCTAACTAGACACATCCCAATGTTAAGTTGACCAGCTCAGGGACAAAAAATTCTTTTTCTTTCCCAAAAGTTCTTCCCTCCAATATTCTTAAATAAGCCTAATATTTCAATTTGAAAGCATTACAGAAAAAAAGACTTCATCAGCTGTGAGGGCTCTCTATCTCTTTGTATCACTCACTTCAAAAACTTATTCTTTCCAGCCTCCAGGAGGGAACATCTTTAACATCTTAGTAACAGGAGTAATAAGGAGGCATTTGCTAAGATTGACATCTTGGGTAATTCTGCATTTCACTTATCCCCTGCTTTAAAACCTTCCTCCAGACCTTTAGGTTTCAGCAAGTACCTCCAACAGTGATAAAGTTGTCACATCAAAGGGTCATGTAAATATGAAATATGGATCCGGGGGACTTGAGGAATCTTAACCTTCACATTACCTTAAGGAATTTGTCACAACAAATATGCTCCCAAACATCAGTTTGTTTCCTTGGAAAAGAACATATATTTCATCATGGACAACACAAAAGCAATTCAGTGCACTTCCTACTTTAAGAAAGTTTCAAGTTCTTTTTAATTCAATATCTTCTTCCTCATTTTCTAAATGAAGACTTATTTCACAAGTCCCTCTTTCTCACTAGGTAACCTTAGGAATGGAAAGTGGATGTGATTCATCATCATAAAAACCTCTTGATTTGTCATAAAGAGCTAGACAACTCTATCTCTGTGAAGGAGAAGGGCTATTATTACAGTTGCTGTTTGGTGGGCATCTTGGCACTGCACATAGATTTCAAGTCTGACCATTTCTGAAACCTTGTTTTTATCTCTCCTTCCTTCAAACTGACAACGTTGTCAAGGAACACTATTGCATATATCAAATATTTCATCCTGAAGTTCAAGCCAGTGTCAAACACATATGCCTGATGTTAAAGAAGTGGCCTCCACTCTAGCCTACCAATAAAAACTCACTGAGGAAGCCTGGGCCTACACTGAGGAACTCTACCAGCAATTATGTTGATTATCATCCAAGTCTGAATATGTAGGACACCCCCAATGTGCAGTGCATGGAGTCTGCCAGGCACCAATTTCTCACCTACTGCTCATAATCTTATTTCTGCAGTACATTCAAGTTTCCTACCAGCTTTTATCAAGCTATGCTCTTATATCCCTTGCTCAGTGGCTGATTCCTGTCAGGAAGATTCTAAATTTTAACCCATATAAAGGTATTTCTTTCTACAAAGATGACCAAAGAGAAACCCTTGATTATTCTTGCCATCCCTCCTCCTGCTCTAGATACTCTTGTAATTCCTGTAATATAGCTTGGGGTTTGCAGATGTGGTGGTTTAGGTCTTTTCCTAACAGCCAGATTTGAGCTTGTGATATATCTTTCTTCCATGGAAGAAGAAAGTGGTTAGCAGAGGTTCACACAAGGTACTCCTGTCCTTAGGGACAGATGATATTACTCACAAGTTATTATTAGGATCTGGCCAATTACTCTCAAAGTGCAGGAGGGTTCTTATCTTTCTTGCTCAGAGGCATCCTCTATAAGAAATAACTTTACAGAAGAAAACTTGTTTATCTGATGAATCACAAATGAATCCTGATAATACAAGCATTTCAAAGTAACTTTGCTTATGAGTATCTACAGTTCTCAAAGCCACCATTATAGCTTCCTTCGCAAACAGTGCATGATTATCATTTGCAAATTCAATTTCAGTTCCCAAAAATGACTTAACTAATTCTTAACTGATATTTCAGTTATCTTATATCCAAATCATTCGTCTCTCTGTAAAATATTCAGTAATTTTAGACTTATACGGTTGAACTATTGTCCTGATGTTACCACTATTACTTTGTTTTCTTTCTTATAGAAAAGTGAAACATAATAAACATAAAAGTAAGACAAAAGAAAAATGGAAATAAAAGTGGGCAAAGATACACCAAAATAATCATTATATATAACCCACTTATATGTGACTAAATTTGTAAAATCAACATTGAATTCACAATTAGTGCTCATTTCAAATGATTGATCCCACTTAAATGTGTCTGATCTTTGTATGCCCGATTAGAGCAAGTTTATTTTTGTTATGATCATGAGTGCTATCTAAGAAAATACAAAAGGAAATGATAGTCTCAGTTATTCTGTGATGAAAATGAATGAATGTTACTGACACTTCTTCAAAAAGTGAAACATTTATAATATTTACCTTAAATTTTCCAAGAAAATTTTTTTTGAAACAAAACTTTTTCACCCTTTGCACTAGCTTTACCAGTGTTTGTTTTCCTCCGCTTTGTATAAAAAACACTATCTCCAGTAATGGTTCAAGCATATTACCACAGTTAGATTTCCAAAATAATGATTTCTTATCATTAGCCTTTTTCTAAAAATTAAACAATTACTAAAAATTTGGCTTCACATTACATTTCCAGTCACCTTAAAACTGCAATCCTCGCCAAGCTGATCATTCAATTCCATAGTTTCCAGGCAATTTTCACAATCTGGATGAACAAGTAATCCTTAATTATGCCAGCAGTGATGAATCACAGGCAACCACACTAAGTTCCTGTCCTGGATGCTTGATGAAAACATGTTTCTCTGCCATGTCCTTCCTTGGAGCACGATAGTCGCACAGCTTACAATAGTAAGGCTTCTCTCCAGTGTGAGTTCTGATGTGTTTTCTCATATTATTTCGATGACTCATAGTAACTCCACAGTAAGGGCACAGATACCTCCGTAACCCTTGTGGTTTCTGATGATATAACTGTTGATTGGCGTCCTGGTGGTGTTGCTGCGATAGGAGGGTAGTAGGGGGCATGAGGACATCCCAGAATCCCTAGAAGAGAAGAGAAATCGGCTTGAGTCTCTGTGATCTTGTTTTCTGAGATTATTCCAACTTTGGCCTAGCAACTAGCTAAGTGGCCTACAGCTGAAAACCATATCCGAATGAAAAGGTTTTGCTCCAGCTGCAAGTCTTCACAATATTTGTACAATTCCTTAAAGTAAGATTTCAGAATTAAATGGAAAGTTACAGGGTGTTACAAAAACTGGCAAACCCAATCATTACAAAGGGAATGTGTAGATATCTTATGCATGGCACAAGCTAACTAGAGAGATGTGGACTATACATTATGCTCAAGCCCATACCCAGCTTTTTCTTTGGGAGGCACAAGTCTGAAAGGTGGACCTTCATATAACATGGGCCCTGCAACCTTCTGAACTTCTAAGCACAACTGAAATGGTTTAATACTGAAGCCTAACAAATACTGGCACCATCTGGGAATGTTCCAATTGCAACATTGCACATGACATTCATGTAAAATAAAAATCCAATATATCCTGTTCAAAGAATAGTATACATCTACATGCCTGAGTACCACACTGTATTGATTACATTTGACTCAAAATGAAAGTTCTGACCTATCTTCACCTCTTAATTCAGCACAAATGATATTTCTAAAAGTTAACAAAATGTAATCTTAAACCAAGATTACAGAATCCTTTTCATCTATAGGCCTGTACAAAAGGTAGAAAATGTGTTTTCTGGTTATAATTTCTGTCTGCATGAAGAGCTGAAGCTTAAGCAAATAAGGGAGAAAGATACATTCTAAAGGAGACCAAGGGTCATCCACACATGGAAATCATTTGTAACATAGCCTAATGATGCTACATTCTTGTGCACTATGGATCTACCATGTGAATGATAGTTCTTATAATCAAATTTAAATCTTCGAGATTTTCTCCATGAGTAACCTTAGACACTAAAATGATACAGTCAGATACACTGTATAATGAAAAATCTTTACAATTTACTAAACCTTATTCAGTACTTTTACTTAAATCACCTGACTGCATATATAATAGCCTAGAACTTCTTAAGGTTCTTATACAGTTTCTCTGAAAAAAGGCCTGAAATCAAGATGAACACTTATACACTGACACAATTTTCACAATTAACCCATTCATTGACTCTGCCTGCAGTGCAATTCTCGCTCCCTTTATGGCCATTGACTCAACATGCATCTTGCAAATTTCACCCCATTGTTGGCTGATGATGTTATAAGCATCATCAACAAGGGGATTTAGTATTCCTTGGTTAGGTTATGGGCGAACCAAGACTTACTTTGCTTGAGGATATGCAACATACACAAGATCAAGCCTGCCAGATCTAAGAGGTATCTCCATGCTAATCCTGGCTGAGTTAGGGTGTAATAGAACATGCAGCAACCTGAATTCGAGATCTTTTTGCTGTCAGGTTCTGGGTGAAACAAAACATGCAATAAATGCTAGCAAATAAACTGCTTGCCTGGCTAACCTCCTAAAAAACTTTTTGTACAGTATCAAGCTCTCCTCCGAACAAGAGTCAGCTGGTAAACTTGCATAAAAGGAGACCATCTTTTTTTGGGATGCTCACCACTGGCATCTCTCAAGGAACAAGACTTGCATCAAAGCTAGAATCTTGATTTTGGAAACATACAACCCATTCCTGACTCTGTATTCACTTTAGTACCAGCTTTTGGGTTGTCATTGTTTGGCACCTTTATTCCTATAAATTACTTTCATCACACCTTCTCTTCAACAAAATAAATACACTTTTATCAAAGCCTCTTTTTGTGTTAAGGGGAACATTTAGTTAGGTCATTCCCTCCAATTAAGGTATTAATCCTTAGAAGGTGGCTGGCATCATATGAGAGGAAAGTAAGTGGTTCTCAGTGAATGTCAGTTTGCGGCAGGGGCGTGCGATGTTTCCATGGTTGTTTAATTTGTCTATGGATGGGATTGTTAGGGAGGTGAATGCAAGAGTTTTAGAGAGAGGGGCAAGTATGCAGTCTGTTGTGGATGAGGGGGCTTGGGAAAAGAGTCAACTGTTGTTCGCTGATGATACAGCACTGGTGGCTGATCCAGGTGAGAAACTGCAGAAGCTGGTGACTGAGTTTGGTAAAGTGTGTAAAAGAAGAAAGCTGAGAGTAAATGTGAATAAGAGCAAGGTTATCAGGGACAGTAGGGTTGAAGGACAAGTCAATTGGGAGGTAAGTTTGAATGGAGAAAAACTGGAGGACGTGAAGTGTTTTAGACATCTGGGAGTAGATTTGGCAGCAGATGGAACCATGGAAGCGGAAATGAGTACAGGGTGGGGGAGGGGGCAGAAGTTCTAGGAGCAGTGAAAGCAAAAATGGGTATGTTTGAAGGAACAGTGGTTCCAACAATGTTATATGATTGTGAGGTATGGGGTATAGACAGTGTTGTGCGAAGGAGGGTGGATGAATTGGAAATGAGATGTTTGAGGACAATATGTGGTGTGAGGTGGTTTGATCGAGTAAGTAATGAAAGGGTGAGAGAGGTGTGTGGTAATAAAAAGAGTGTGGTTCAGAGAGCAGAAGAGGGTGTTTTAAAATGGTTTGGTCACATGGAGAGAATGAGTGAAGAAAGATTGACAAAGAGGATATATGTCAGAGGTGAAGGGAACAAGAAGTGGGAGACCAAATTGGAGGTGGAAGGATGGAGTGAAAAAGATTTTGAGTAATCAGGGCCTGAACATGCAGGATGGTGAAAGGCGTGCAAGGAGTAGAGTGAATTGGAACGATGTGGTATATCGGGGTCGATATGCTGTCAATGGATTGAGCCAGGGCATGTGAAGCGTCTGGGGTAAACCATGGAAGGTTTTGTGGGGCCTGGATGTGAAAAGGGAGCTGCGGTTTCGGTGCATTATACATGACAGCTAGAGACTGTGAACGAATGTGGCCTTTGTTGTCTTTTCCTAGTGCTACCTCATGCGCATGTGGGGGGAGGGGGTTGTCATTTCATGTGTGATGGGGTGGCGACGGGAATGAATAAGGGCAGACAGTGTGAATTGTGTGCATGTGTACATATGTATATGTCTGTGTGTGTATATATATGAGTACATTGAGATGTATGGGTATGTATATTTGCATGTGGGGACGTGTATGTATATACATGTGTATGGGAGGGGGTTGGGCCATTTCTTTCGTCTGTTTCCTTGCGCTACCTCGCAAACGCGGGAGACAGCTACAAAGCAAAATAATAGTAATAATAATAATAATAATATATATATATATATATATATATATATATATATATATTTTTTTTTTAGCAAAAAAAAATATATATATATATATATATATATAAATATATATATATATATATATATATATATATATATATATATATATATATATATGTATATATATATATATATATATATATATATCCCTGGGGATAGGGGAGAAAGAATACTTCCCACGTATTCCCTGCGTGTCGTAGAAGGCGACTAAAAGGGGAGGGAGCGGGGGGCTGGAAATCCTCCCCTCTCATTATTCTTTTTTAATTTTCCAAAAGAAGGAACAGAGAAGGGGGCCAGGTGAGGATATTCCCTCAAAGGCCCAGTTCTCTGTTCTTAACGCTACCTCGCTAACGCGGGAAAAGGCGAATAGTTTGAAAGAAAAAAGAATATATATATATATATATATATATATATATATATATATATATATATATATATATATATATATATATATATATGACGCTCATGAAACATCTGGGGTAAATCATGGAAAGGTCTGTGGGGCCTGGATGTGGATAGGGAGCTGTGGTTTTGGTGCATTACACATGATAGCTAGAGACTGAGTGTGAATGAATGAGGCCTTTTTATCTATTCCTAGCACTACCTCGCTGAAGCAGGGGATAGCAATAATGTTTTCCTTGGGGTGGGGGTAACAACAGGAATGGATGGAGGCAAGCAAGTATGAATATGTACATGTGTATTAATGTAATGTCTGCTTAAGTGTGTATGTATATGTGTGTATGTGGGCATTTATGCATATATATGTGTATATGAGTGGTTGAGCCATTCTTCGTCAGTTTCCTTGCATTACCTCGCTGACATGGGAAACAATGACTAAGTATTATAATAATAATAATAATAATAATAATAATAATAATAATAATAATATTAATAATAATAATAATAATAATAAAACAAAGACTTCCCACGTATTCCCTGCTTGTCGTAGAAGATGACTAAAAGAGGAGGGAGCTGGGGCTGGTAATCCTCCCCTCCCATTTTTTTACTTTTCCAATGAAAGCACTTGCTGCTTCACCCGTGACTTTAACGTTGTGCAAGCTATATCTTCTTTTAAATCTACTGAACCAATGATGACTTGCTGAAGTTCTTGATGTAATACTCTCCCACTCGCTCGTTCAAAGTCTCAAAAAGACATCTTCCCTTCACCTGAATTGTAAGTAAGCTAGTGGTATATGTTTTTGAATTTGATCTTCCATCCACAGCATCAACAACTTTTCGTGAATGGGACTTTGTCATTGCTTTGTTATCATTGTAAACTTCATACCTGCCAAACCTTTCACTGCTTCACATATTTTTTGTCCTTTAAAACTGCGAAGACCATCAAACAGGACAACTGTAGATCATGCGCAATTATATTAACTTTTTTCCTCCTTCATGTTGGGTGATTACCTTTATTTTCAATTTTACAGAATGTATTGTACACATCGAGGTATATGAACATGAATATAGAGCATATGAATGTACACTTTTCATTATGTATTCTTGAAAAGTGTGCCAGCATAGCTTACTTTTTGCTGAATGTTTAAATGGTAGACCTTTTCTAAACAGAGGTATAAAGAGTTGCCCTCAGACATTCTCCCTGGTTATGGGACTGTTGCATATGGGCTTAGAGTATTCCTCACAATTCAAAATACAAAATACACTTTTGTAATCTGAAAAAACATAAACCATTCTAATGTTTACCTGTTAGCTTCATTTCTGGTTAAGTTTCAGAAAAGTGGACTTTGTTCAAAACTTCTGGACTAACATAAACAGAGACATAGTCATACACACATGCCTGCACATATGCTTCTCAAGTTTGGTCTCCATATGCAAAAAGGCAAGGGAGCTAATACAGAGGGTCCAGAGGAAAGAAAGAAAAAAAAAAGAAGTTTCTGAAATAATCGATGGATTACAGTAAGAGGTTAGTTGCCATAGACTTCCTTATCAAAAAAAAGAAAAGAGATAAGGGAGACTTAATGACAACCTTAAAATTTCTAAACCAGTTTGATGTTGATGGTGAAGAATCCTTTGAAAGATGCAAATACAAAGCAACTACAAATCATAATGAGAGAATAAACAAGAAACCCCAGAAAAAGATGTAAAGAAGTGCTTTCACAGCATAGGAGTGAGCACAGAATGAATGGTATAAGCTAACTGATGAAACTGAACATTCTGTCTATAAAAAGATTAAATTGTATGATGAAGAAAGTTCAAGAAATGGAAGCCCAACAATGTAGAACTCACTCCCCACTCTGCATCAATAGGTACTTATGAATATGTAATTACTTACATACAAACACACATGCATGCATCAACTCAAACATATAAAGTATATTGATAAAGAAATATTGAAAAAAATTTACAGCAAATATTAGACCCAAATTAAAGAACAAACTGCTAATATGGTGAACCTACTTCAAGAAACACATAGACCTAATAGAGCCAGTCCAATGGAATGTAATGAAGACTACCTGAAACATATGAAACACTTATAGGGAAAAGTTAGCTTTGAATATGTCCATGCAAAAAGAGGAGAATGAGAGGAGACATGATGAAAACTTTCATAAATAAATTTCACAATGTCAATAGTTGTTGACTCCTCAAAATCTGCAAAGAAAGATCAACAGAAGGACATAGCAAGCAAGAGAATATAACACATTCAGAAAAGCTAAAAACATGTACTTCTGCATTAGTGGAGTGGTAGTAGAAGGAAGTAAGCTAAATGATGAAACAGGGCAGAACGCAGAAAATATCAAGAAATTCATAACATGGTATGTTACTGAAACAAGAGCTAGGGTCTAATGACTTCAGAACTCCCTTCCAAAATTGTTATGTATCTTAAGTACAAGTAAGGAAGTACACACTTTTTGGTTTTGGAGCAACAAAACAGAAAGGGAAACATGGTCACATCTTCCAAGTTTCTGATCTGATATGTCAATGTCAATACTGGGCATCTAAAAATGGAAGACCTCTTTTACAAGAGAATGGAACACAAAGCTAAGCAAAACAAGAGTCAAAAAAATAATGTGAAAAAGTACTATAGTAAAAGAATGAAACCAGCTAAGTGATGATACAGGGAATGCAGACAGCATTTAAAAGGTCCAAAAGATTCTTGATAGAAAAGAAAATCTAAGAGATATATTGAACAACCATCTTTCACTTATAAGATCTTCAAATAATATTGAAAATTTGATTATACTTAAAAAACTGAACCCAAGCTCTGACAGGTAACATGAATGCAGAATCCCAAAGCCTGGAATTTCATCTAATTTACAGTACATATACTTTATAAAAAATGATCAAATGAACAAGCATCAAACAGTGGCAACTATGAGGTAAAGCAAGTACAGTGATTACTCAGTGAAAATACCCTACTAAAGGTTATGAACACCTTACTTCTGATTCATGTGAGGCCTTTTTTTTATTTCTTATTTACAAGGTTTGCTTTCAGAATTCATGGTTAAGAAAGATACCCATATTGCAAATACAGACTATAATATTAGTTAGATAAATTCAAGTCATGGCAAAGATGGAATGTACCCCAAGATTTAAAAATAGGAGCAAATTAAATTATCTTAAGGCCTCTTGGTCCATATTTTATTTGATTTAGCAACAGCTACCTAATTCATACCAATGAAACCATGATAAATAGAAAAGCACATCGAAGCAGTTACTTATGTAAACTTGTCATATTTACTTAATAAAAGTTGAAACTACACACCACAACTATAATGCAACAAACAGTTACCTTAATATTCACAAAAAGGTGTTGTTGGTAGACGTCTGGTGTCTAGCATTCATATGGTTCACAACTTGAATCTTTTGGGCAGCTGTGTAAGGACAAAACAAACAATGATAAGGTTTTTCTCCTGTGTGACGTCGAATGTGAACCTTCAAATTTGATGCTTTGGAGAGCACTTTTTGGCACCAAGGACACTCTAAAGGATCTCTTGCTGGCCAGAAGGCTGTTCCAGATATTTCTGGCAGTTTTACTGCTCTTACAGCATCATTTTTTACTTTTCGTGTGGATGATTCATCACCGTTTGGCCCCATCTTTGGCGTTTCTGACAATGAGCCATGTCCGGACTCAGCCACAGTTGGGCTGCTGGGAGCTATACAAGGGTATGTTTCTAGTAGATTTTCTAGGTACATTATATTTCCCTGTGCTCCTTGACCAGCTGAGTCAACAGCATTGCTCTGATATGAGAGTGATGTGGGTGATGACTTTGATGTACGAGCTGAGATGATGGGCAAAATGGTGGAAGTCTGATTTTTGGAGGTGACCCAAGAAGAGGTGTTGCCGAAGTCTGCATACCGTGTAGCTTGAGGAACACGCAATGCAGCACCCAGATGTCGCTCCTACAAGAAAACAAACACAGCTGTTGACGCTGCTAACTAGAAATCCTGCCAGAATTGCAGTTTAATGCAAACAAACACAACTCATCACAGTTAACATATGCGCAAGAACTAGTCATTAAATTCATGACAATAGTTTTAAAAATTCAGCATAAACAAATATAAAGCAAAATATTTTTGACAAATAATTCAAGAAAATTTCTTTATATTTTTTCCCTGAAATTCTGTCATAAAAGAGGCTTATCTTATGACTAGAGATTTTAATGGTTGCTTTTGTCAACAACAAGTGACCTAATCTCTCAAATATCAAAGAGAAACGTTATGATATAATCTCTAAATAAATAGTTATCATTTATCAAAAAACTAAGATAAGAAGCATTTAATCAGTACAAATAACATGCATAAATTAATGAATTGCTGCTTTGCAATATCAAATGTCATCTAATCTTAATCATCAAATATAAAAAAATGAATACATCAAAAAGATAATAGCAAACATCAAGTCTCTTTATACATGTCCACTACAACTGTCTTTAAATAAGCCATCAAATAAACATCCCCATAACACAAGTTTCACTAACTGTTCTCAAAAACTTGTCTTCACATACCTTTCATTTAGTATCTAAAAACTATTCATTCTAAACACAGCAACCAACATGATGATCAAAATATTTCATCACATGCACATACAATACTTGTTAGTACTTCCTATGATATCCATAAGGCATTTCTTATAGAGAATTTACTTGTGTTTTGCTGAAACCTGTCACTCAACAGACCAATATAAAGTAATCATTCCAAAAGCCTCTCTCAATTTTTCTTACTAGCAACAGTAATATTCTAGAGAAGGTACTCATATTATCAATGAGCATGTTTACTTATATGAGAGCATAACTATAAAGAATCTGTATGAAACAAAAAATTTCTGCCAAGTGAAAGTGCATGGTGTCTGGTATTAAAAAAGACAGATTTGGTTCCCAAAAGCTAAAGTCCACAGTTTAATTCCCAAGAAGGTATTGATTGTTGTGTTTAATCTGGTTCTATTTGCATGTTTATGTCAAAAATTCTTACATTTCATATCTCACAAGAAAATTTATAATCTTTTTACTATCAAATACATTACATTTACTATTCAAATACATTTGAACTGATTCTCATTAAGCAAAGCTCTTATATTGAACAGATAAAAACAAATTTTTCAATGTAACTCTGTTCCATCTGTAATGAAGACTGACTGTGACAGTTTATACCAACACAAAGATGTGACTGTATGAAAACAAATCAACAGTAAACATTCTAATAATGTACAAAAATTATGAAAATTGGCAGTGATAAAAATAGAGCTAGGATGGAGCCAGAATCAATATTAAATTTAATAGAAATATTTATAAGTGACAGGAGTTTTTAAGTGACCCAGATGTATGAAGCATGTATAAAGAAACCTGACAGATGAAAATACTCATTACAGGGTGAGAAAATTAAATAGGTCTAGCTGTTCAGTGAAGTGGAATATACTTCATAAAACTTACAGAATTGCATATGTGATGACTGCTAACTGAAATTTTTAGTTAAGATACGTGTCCATGCCATTCAACCAGAACAAATAACAATAATGACTGATGATTAACTCTTTAAAGGCCAAATTCATCATCCAAAAACTTTTTGATTATACATGATTTATTATAAGGTTCCATACAAATATGCTAATAACCCCTCAGAAGTTAAATACATAAGGAGATTTAGTTCAGCAGTTAAATCACCTTGATCAGTAAGAGCACCATTTCTGACACATAGAATGTTACGAAAAGAAACAAATAATGCTGGCTATTTCTAATATGTCTACACATATCATTCTTTAAAATAAACATAAAAGTTTTCTTCTAAATGATCAGAAAATAACAAGAGGAAAGTGCAATACAGGAAATGCCTCAATCATCTTAATCTTGCTTCTTGCCTTATTTCTCAATATTCATTTTTCTGTCCCTTTATCACAAGTAAAAATAATCAAGGGGCAACAATGACACCATAAACTTTCACTACATTTTGCTGTACCAGGTATATGCAGCTTCTTTATAATACTCCCTCAAAACTGTTATGAAAGTTCATGTAAACTTTATTATGAAGCCAGAAGACTAAAATAGTAAACCTGGTCTTTTCTGAATAATGTAATATACTGTTTTAACTTGAACCATGAAGTTACCTACATGAATTAATGATAAATAACAGCTCATCATATTGGCATGGAAAACAGATACAGTGCAGCCCAGGCCAACTGCACAACTGCAACAGCATAATATAATTATTACCACTATATATCCCCAGGACCTTCTTTTTGGTAAGGTAAGCTCATGCAGGTCTGAAGGCTGTCCTACAATCAGCAACAAGGAAATGATGGATTCCCCTAGAAGGAAAATTTTCTCAGTGAGACTGTAATCCTTTTGTCCAATGACGATGGTACAACTTCACAAAAAGTGACCTTCCACTTGCAGTGCAGCCTCATGTAAGCATAATCCAAAAGCACTGCACAATATAATTGAGCTTATAACTGGCTACGGAATTACCCAGATATACAGACTTAATATATGATCAATTAATGTGAATATGAAGGATAGGTTGTACAAACTTTTTTAAAGTGATTGATATGATGGGGCTAAACAAGCCCCAGTCAAAGACCACATCAGAGTGGAAAAAAAAAGATCATGGAGGAGGTGGAGACCGTTTTCTACAGAGGGAAAGTTAGATTTGAGAGTTCATACGTTGTAAAAATGAAGAGGATGAGCCAAGTCTGGAAGCTGTGTCCAGAAAAGTGAAACAGGTTCCAGTGGCTTAATCTTCGTCAATTGGGAACTGGGAACCATCTACCCCTACTCGACCAGTGGCAATGTTCTGATTCAGCACCAGAGAATCTAAATGAAAATGTTCCATTATGAATTTTGTGAAAAAGAAAGGAAAATCTGGAGTGGTAAGTAAACAGTAGTATGAAGTATGTGTTATCAAGTGTTCTGTTTAAGATGGAATGGGTGTGAGATTGTGGAGTAAGTGCTAGTATCCTACATAAAATTGAGGCAAAAAGAGCAAACAAAACAGTGACCTGGGCCAGGGGAAGGGGGCTACATAACAAATGGCTCAGTGATGGCTCACTCCACTGCTATTGCTAGCCTTTCCAATACCCAAGCAGTAGTACTTCCCTGAACAGTGGATGCTTGTTACATTCAACTAAGTGACATACACTGATAATCAATACAGCATACATACTTAAGTGAGTAACTCTGAGGAATGTTTATACAGTGAGTTTTCTTTACACAAAGGAGTAACTCTCAGATACAATGAGTTTTTTTAAACCACACCTTAAATGGATTAAGTATTTATAATTACAAATTGCTATTGGAAAATCTTAGCCTCCTATCTTGATGACACTATGAAATGGTATGCCAAATGTTGAAAAAGATAAAATGATGATGTGCAGTATCATACTAGCCGACTTTCATACGCAAGAACAATTTAGGGTCCCAGACTGTGAAAATGCTTGAATTATGTCAGAATGGCCATTCACTTGAAATTCACCTTGTGCTTTCATGTCATGTACCACAAATCCCAGATAAAACGTGGTGTAACCGGCTTATATTGCACTTTAGTCGTAAGCCATGCCTAAGAGTGTCTTCTCAATTTTGAAATGAATAAAATTCTGCACGTAAATAATCATCAATCCAGTCTGTCTTGTGGGTTCATAACCAATCTTTATTTCCCCAAGAGGGTATAATGCATTTAGACTTTAACTAATGATGCACAGAAAACTAAGTGTTCTCAAATTTTTTGTCAATTTGCCGATACATTGCGTTATGCTCTTCATACTTATTCATCTTACAAGGATCAAAGGGGCATGAGTAATAAAACTTTATAAGCTAATTCATCACAGAAAGATAATCAGGAATGTGGAAATGACTACACATGCAATGAATGTTTACATGATTTTTTTGATAATTGTCTTTCCCATCTCACTGAGGTAACATCATTGTCATTCTCAAATATGCATTTCCTAGTTATCACACATACTGCACCAAAATCAGGGCCTGTAATCCACAGCAAATCCCACAGACTAACTCCAGGGTTTATTTCAACTGCTTCTGTTTTGACTTAGGCCACTGACATGTCAACCCTACAATTACCATATCGATCCAATTCATTTTATTTGATGCATACCGCATGCCCTTCTGAATGTTCACTCCTTCTTAGTCTCCACCTCCCTCATGCTCTGTCCTTTTTTGAAATAATGATCCTCTTAATTCATCTTTCTTCATGTATCCACTCTATTTGTTCAAAACATTTAGCTCAACCTGGTTGACACACTCAAATCTGACTGCACTTACTACCACACCTCTCTCTTAAGACTGTCAATCCTTACACGATCAACCCACATCACACTACATATTGTCCTTAAACACTTCATTTCCAGCCAGTTCACTTCATCTTCCTTTCTTTTGTTTTCAAACCCCTAATACATACATCCATACAACATTGCCTGTACTACTATACTGTCAGACCTATATTTGTCATTTCAAGCAATGACCTTTCCTTCCTAACACTCTTTAATGCAGCCAAAATCTTAACTCCCTTCCATCCTATGACTCACATCAGCCTCCCTGTTCCATCTACTGTCATATCCACTTCCAGCTCCTTAAAGCAATCCACTTCCTTGAAGTTCTCTGCACCTAAACTTTCATTGCATATACTGTATTGCTTGCACTCATCTTGTCTCAGGCCCCTGCTGTAACTTACCACCTTATCTTAATCATGTTTGTATTCCAGTACCTTTACTTCTCAAACATTCTAAGTACAAAACTCTAAAAATATAAAGTATGTGAACTTTTATATCCCTAACATTTTCTATCATCACATTTCCTGCTTATTGCAGTTTGTTTAGATTGTCCAACCATATTGAATTTTATACATACATTACCTTTTTAGCTTTATGTTTATCATAAAACATTTGGGAAGGGTTACAAAGTATATCTTCAAAGTAGTATTTAGCAGCTCACTTTTGATATGTTCCCTGGCATTGCTGTTCACAAACTAAGATGTTTCTTTAGCCTAATGATCCACACTTCCCTCATTCTTAAAGGGTTCCACCTAAAACATTCCCATGTCACTTCAAACTCTGATCTACTCTCTTGCCCACCAGTTTCTATCTCGTATCATTTCCTCGTTCAGTGGTTTCACCCTAAACCAACACCTTGCCTAGTATTTCCTGCTCCAGAACACCTTGCCAAACATCCCTACTTTGAGCTGTTTACTATTCCAAGTTTCTGCTCATTTTCCACAAATGATTTCTTGACTTAGAGATGGCTGACTTACTTCAATCTCAAATCATTAATATTCTATATATTGTCTCCTTCCTTATTGTTCATGGTCCCCTCTCTTTTGAACCATTTAAAAGGAAAAATGGGTCCTTCCAACATAAATCTGGGAATTAAGCACTGATTAACAATATACTGTAAGGCACATTCCCATCTCTCCTGGGTTCAAAAAGCATACATCCTTCAAGGTGGGACCCAAGACTCGGAACTTCATATCCATGCCTTTCTCATAGCTCTAGCCTTGTTGCACAGATTAAATGATTTTCATAAAATGTCTCATTGCAAGGACCCCCTCAATTTTCATGATATTGGGTAAGGATTTTCCCTAATCCCAAATTTCTAATGAAGGATAATATAGCAAATTCAGCATTCAATTACTTGGGTAATCAACTTTTTATCTCCTTTGCTTCCAAACTTCCTTTCATCAGTGAACAATACCACACACATTACAAAGTCCCAAACTTTCTTAGATGCCCTTACCCCTGATGTTACTAACCTCCACTCAAGCCTTTTTGGGAGTCTCTTGCTGAAGGATATTGGTCACAGAGGCCTGTGGAGCTCTGCCAGCAATATCATCCATTAATACCCAAGTCAAGCTATGCAGAACACTCCTTATGTGGCTTTAAGAGGTCTACCAGGCTTATCAAATTCTACAATATGTTTGAGTTTTCCAGTGGCCCCCATGCAGCTGTGGCTTCTTTTTTCTTGCTCTGTGGTTGATCCCTCTAAGGAAGAAATGAGTTCTTGAGTTTCTGAAAAACTACTTCCATAAGAAAGGGTCAGTGAACAAATCTCTCTTATTCTTTCTAATGAGTCCTTCAATTGTTACTCTCTTCAACTTCCTCTAATGTATTTTGTGGTTAAGAGAATGATTTAGTTCTGCCCATTTATGTATATTTTGACTATATTTGTGACGTCAGCCACTGGCAAGCAGTGGTCTATGTAAGGCGATCCTAGCTTTAAGGTAGGACGATGGGTTTACACACAAGGTATTATGGGGATACTACATCATTTCCAAAAGAGAGTAGGCCTCTCTTACTTCTCTCTCTCACTTGCTTCCTCTGCAAGAAAATATAACTATATATGAGTTGAAAAGTTAGAGACTTTTTTTGGAGGTTCAGAACATGATCAAATAACAACAGCTACTGCTTATTCATTTGCTATTTTACTTATTTTAACAAATCTTTTTTCAATGAGTTTTTGAGGATCAGTTATTTGAGACTGGATATAGTAAAAGAATCTCAAACTGTACTGATAATAAACACAAAAAAAACACTTTCCAATAATTTTCTATTATAACTTTGTTGGCACTGCCTTACTTGTCTTTAACAAAAATTTTTCTTACCTCCACTGAATTCATAGACTGAACACATCAAGCAGAAGCAGTCAGTATTCTTAAGTTATCATCCTTACTTAAAACAACTAAAAACTCTACCTTGCCTGTACTTCTATGAACTTTAATATAAAGACATTAGTCAGCTACAACTATGTCAATAACAATATGTCTAAAACTAACACCACAGTCAGAACTAAAATCACTACCAATGGCTGTCTCTTAATACCACCAACCACTCTTCCCTGGAAATTTCTTCTACTGTTTCGTAACCTTCAACACACTCTTTATATATCAAATATCTACTACAATTCTGGAAAATATTTTAGTGCACATTTACTATTTATACATCTAATTCACACCTTATTCACATTCGAAGCAGATATCATGTACAGTCCAAATATATTCAGCTCATCTTAACTAATAAAAGTTATTCATCTAAAAATCATATAAATTATACATGAGTTCATGGTAAGCTGTACTTACTGACAACACATATGACAGTAAAATGAGTTTAACAGACATAAATAAAAAATGCCAATGAACAACTTTTCCTGAAAGCTAGAAAATACAAGTACAGCACTCAACTGGAAAATATCTAAGTAACTACACACTGCTTGTATACTATATCAAAAAAACTTTGAATGTGAAAACATATGCTTACTCCATCTAAAATTTCTCACACAGGTTAATGTAATTCCTTATACTCTGCTTTCAATAAGTATCTTTTAAGCATATTCTATCTTTTCATTGGGCCAGAAGGTACAAGGATATCATTTACATTTATATTATTATGCAACAATGCTCTCATTTCATCCCTATGTCGACTTGCTAGGTGCTGCACTACATTAGCTTTCTGTGTGGCACGGTAGTTGCAGTACAAACACTTAAAAGGTTTTATACCTGAGTGGAGGAGAACATGGCGCTTCAGGTTGGATATCCGGTCAAAGTTCCTTCCACACCACTGACACACATACTTAGAGACACTCTCATAACCCATCAACTGCTTAATTTGTTGATGTTCACCTGAAGCATTTTCTGGCACTGTTAGGTTTTCCCCTGGTTGATCAGTAATAGAACTGTGTTGTTGAGAATATCTATGAGGTGAGCTTTCAAGCAATATGTGGTTATCCAGGGAAATCTGAATGTCTTGGGAGCTGTTGGAATTCTCACCCAAATTTGTGCCTTTAAAAAGAATGTCTGCACTATTTTCATTAGCCTGAGCAGCCTTATAGTGAGAAGCTTGCTGAGTTAAACCAGATTCATCCAACGGCCCTCCTGCACTTCTCATCAGATCTTCCATTATTTGATTAGCACTCTGGGAAGCATTATTTCCTAGTCCAAGAGAGCTGGATTCACTGCCCTTCTGAACATCACTCTGCTCTGAGACTATTCTAGTTCCTTTATGAGGAGGATCAGAATGAGTGTTGCCTCTTTTAAAAGATAAATGAGGAAGAGAACTTCTTTGATTCTTTGGGTGATGCTGTTCAAGTTGACGCTCAGTGTGTTGGGCATGCCGATGTTGGATGTGCAGTCCCACGAACTGATGTTGGTCACCTACGCCATGCCGTGTGCCCTAGAACAGACAGAAGGGCAGGACTTGAGAATCCAGCGCCACTCACGTCAAGAGGGAAAACTAAGACATACGACCACATTAAACAGTCACATGAACTACCTTCTGCATATCAATTGAAAAGAAACAGAAAAAGAAACGGTTTAGAGTGAATGAATAAGCCAGTTACTTTCTACTTCCAAGTACCCAATAAAATCCTTCTATAAATAAGTGAGCAACATATGTGTGCAAACTTCAATGCATTTATCAATACTAAGCTTTATCACACACACCTTCATCAAAAATGCTAAGTTAATAATGAAATGAAACATATATACATTAAAAATAAACACAAGTTCAATAAAATCATGAGGTAGATACAACATTATGCTCTTACAGAATACAGAATTAAAAAATATGTAACTAATAAATTTCATTCACCTATTGCAAATGGTTAATTTCATTCACCTATTGCAAATGGTTATGTCTAATAAGTCAAGAAACTGCATGGTAAGTTCAGCAGTATATAAAAACATTGCAATCTATTTAATAATTCAAAATATTCACAGTGAATATGAAGATTTACAATAAGTCAAATCAAAATAAATAAGTCACAATGCAATCAATACAGTAAAAACAGTCTTCACCTTTAGTAAATATGGATTAATGTAATTCTAAAAAAGATACTATGTCCCTAAGTCATTTTTTTTGGGGGGGAAGGGAAGACCTAGTAGAATGTGTTACCTAATATTCCACCATAAGTTAACCCCCGCACTGATACTAGTATCAATTGATGCTTTACACAGCTAAGTGGAAGTGGTGTTAATTTACACGGGTAATTTTCTGTCAAGTTGAATTCTGTGCACCATGCAGGCTCTGTTCGTCGGCCACAGATGGCAAGCCAAACATAGGATAAGTCATCAGAATTGCCTGTAGGCTCCAGTATCCTGCTAGTGATCAAGATAGATGGTCACATACCTCTCAGAACTCACCTCACCTGTGGAACCCATCTCTGCCCATAAAGCCCATTGCCATCTTTAACACCCACCATCATGTACCAACTATGCCCCCACTGCTTCTATCCAGGATTGCCAAATCCAGTAAATAATTTTTTTTCTCAACTCGAAACAATTAATTCATAATTCAAAGAAACAACAATAAGTTTGATTCTTTATGTGCACTTAATCATTCAAATAATGAAGCCAAATTTTTTGCATACTTAGAATTGGCTAATTCAATAAATAAAGTTTTCCTAAACTAGAAATAGTGAAATTTTAACTCATTAAAAAAATGGGTTTTATCCTTTGCGTTCTCCATAAATAATAAAGAAAGGCTGTTTTCTGCACACTAAGTGGGACAAAAAAAAATCAGTTACACATGAAAAAGGTTATATATAAGGAAGTAAATAAACAATACTGTGTCCATTAATTTGCAAAAATTTGTCATTACTTTTCTTTTTTTTCATATATGTTAGGTATTTCAATTTCTAACAATTAAGCACTCCTGACATATACAGCACTGGAAATAATTTGGTTTACCTACTTGTTCAAATCTATGTAACTATGTTCCCCAAGACTGATCTCCGGATGGTGTACTTATAGCATGAGCATGAAATTTCTGTCATTTCTTATTGTTGAGTTATTACAATACGCCCACAGACAGACAGAGACACATGGGAGAAGACAATATCTCATACATGCTGAATGTGGTGACAATACATTTCCAACTCAATACAAAAACTCAAGCAACTTTATGCTCCAATATCTTACGTCCATCACCTTCACTTCATACGAGGTACCTACAATATATACACATAACATTTCACCATATATTGTGCCTGAGATACCATGATAACAGGAATGAGTTAAAAGCCAGACAAAGAGACAGACGGACCTAAAGGGTGATGGCATAAAGCCTTTCATATGCTTCATGTTGTGGCAAGATGTGAAAATGATTTCATGTTAACCTAAAGTTTGACAAGAACTGTTTAGAATTATGTTGCTTGAGGTATACATAATCAGTAAGATGTGACTGTGGGTGACAATAAGCAGTAAGATGAAACAAATACTTTTAGGGGCTTTGAATCATCAAGATTCACTTATGAATAACCCAGAAAAGTCAATGTAAAATATGCTATATGTGTAAAATCAGTTAAACCTGCTTTAAATAGAGTCATTGTGAACAAAAAAAAAATTATCTTTTCTATAACTTGTGGTCATGTATTTCATCTAACAAACTGAGATATATTAATGGTACCTATGATACTGAAATAACTTTTTTTCATTGCATAAATCAGAACTAACAGAATTTTACATACTCTAACACTGCACATGAAAGGGATCTGAAGCAAAATTATCTCCAGTGCAAAAGGACCCTCAACAAATGGATAAGAATTCAACCCACTACACTTAAAATATATTGGATCCCATCATGCCCATTGATGAGAGGATGAAACCAATGAAAACAAGGAGTGAGTAATCACAAATAATTCAAGACATCTGACCACCATTCACAGCCAAGACTATACTCCCAGAGCTGTGAAAATACATTTCTGGGGACGTATTACGATGAAATTCACAATTACACAAAAGTAAAACGTACACTTTGCTTCAAAAATGACTATATTGTCTACAGTTGGAAAGAAAAAAGTTTCCATTTTTCAAATAAGGTAATATTTTTAGTGTGAACTTCAACTCTTCTCCTGAAAAATCATCAATTAAAGGTAAATGAATAATATTACTCGGAGTAATGAAATAAAACCCACAAGCAAAAATAGTCTCAAATTTCATGCTATTTAATTCAACATCTGAATATGTAACTTAGAAATAAAGAAGAATTCTTGTCCCATCATTGGACGATGCAAAGTGAAACAATAGCATTTTGATGGTTAACTGGAACTATTTTCATTTCCTATTTTTTTTACCCTTCATAATTGGGAAAGTTCCCTATACAAAAATAGTCTTTCTAGTACCATGTCACCATAAGCTAGTGGTAAGGGAATCAATCTCAGGTGCAAAAAATTTCCATATTCAAAAAAGCAACATCATCACAGGATTATCTATTTATGAAATTAAACATATTTTGTTCACTGTACTTCCTGTTTATTTCATTTTGGCATAGAATTATGAAAAAGTACACCATTGGGGTATCATTCATAAATCGACAATAAAACAAATAATTATTTGAAATTTATTTTTGTCAATACTGTATATCATGCATATTTGCAAACAAAGTACAGGTAGATTAACACAAAATTTAATGACAACATGCTGTTTTTCATAATCAAACGTCTCTTTGACAAAGTTGCATCATCACACATTCATCAGTTATAAATTCATGGAAATGCTTATCAAAATGTTCCTACTGCATTCTGCAAAACTAAATCAAATAAGAAATATAATATAAGATTCTTAGAAAATTACCTAATTCTTTAACATTCGTAACATTAATCTATTCACAACACAGCTGAATCTTATTACATGTTGTAACACACAACACACTTTCTGCGTATTTGCATTTTTAAATCATACAAATTGATATTAAACTTGTAATTGACAAAATTTTCTTACATTTCTGGATGCACTACAAAGGAATATTTGAGTCAACCCAGATTATGTGAGTTATCTTTCTAAGAGGGATATTTTCTGTTTTGTAATACTCAATTATCTCTAGATTGTTCGGCTAAGTTACCCAATTTACTTTTTTCAGTGTGTTTGCTCCTTATGTGCTGGACAACTTGAACCTTTTGGACGGCACGGTAGGGACAGAGAGGGCACGCATAAGGTTTCTCACCAGTGTGTGTTAACACATGTCGTTTTAGGTTACTGCTCTTGGAAAAAACCCTCTGACACCAAGGACAGGTATACTGTGTCTGATTCATTGTGGATGAAGATAACGATGAGGAAAATGATGATGACAAGGGTGCTTCATATGATGTGTTGCTTCCATGAGATCCAAAAGCACCTAATAGTGAATCCAATTCTCCTGAAGCTGGTAAAGAAGCTACAGAATAGCTGTGACCTGAAGCAATTCTAGATCCACCTCTTGAAGTCCCAAATGCTCTAGCTGTTGGAGATGCCCTTTGCTGTGAAGACCCAAAGCCTCCTGAAGGTGCTAGAAGCTGTCCTACAGTTTTGCAGTAATCGCTGGAGAGTCGAGGGACAGCCTAAAACAAAACAGAAGAGGAGGATTTGTGTGGGTGTTCTGCATATGAGTATTTCTTTCTTACTGTACTTTCTATATTACTCTATAAAGCTGATAAAAAAAACTTCATGTATACTATAGGAGAAGTATGATGTTCATCAAAAATTGTCCAATTTCTGATTTTGAAACATATTCATGTCATACACAGATCTTCCTTTCAAAAGATGATAATTCATCAGAAATTTCTAAAATTCAAATCAGTTTAACTTCCACTTCATTACAAAGCCTAATGGCAAAACGACCTCAACAACTTAACTCCAGAGTTCTCTCTTCATAACTAGGTCTTCCAGTTTCAAATGTTTCCATTTTTCATGCTAAAAAAAAGATTCACTGATGCCCAGACTCTCCATATACTGTCAGAAACTAATAGCAAAGTTTTCCTTAAGACATAATGAAAAAAATAGCAACATATTTCTTTCGCACACCCATTGCAATTTAAAAAAAGATATTCACTCTTACACAGACAGTGTGATCAAAATACAGTGAAAGAATCTTGCCAAACTATTGGGAGAACCATATTTACTCCATACTTCACAATAAATCTGCAATACAGCAATTGTAATACAAAAGTAAGTCAAAAAATATCATTACTTTCACAAATTTCAAATGTATAATATTACAAAGAACACAATAATAAGTAACCTATTCCTGAATAAATAATGATGGAACTAACTAATAACTAATTTACTTCCTGTGTGAGATAAGGCACAGAATGACCAGGGCACTATACCTATATGTATGTCATAATGCCTTTTTCTACATTAAGAGCAAGGTAGTGCAAAAGGCAAAGTGTATCCATACAGTAAGGACATGCATACACAACTATGAAAGTAAAATCATCTGAGACATTAGGAAAACAAAATAATAATAATGGCACTGGGGTAAAAATTACAAGCTCCATGTTGAGCAAAAACATTATCAGTAATTCCTTAAAGCAAAGAAAAAATGCATAAATTCATGGTACATGAATCCTTCACACTTACAAGTGTTATTTTCATGCATTCTGAAAGAATGGAGTACAGTGCTCAGGACATTTGTCTTATCAACCTTCCAACTCTACAAGCATATGTCTTCTTGGGTCCATCAACATCTACAGGCATGTATCTTCAGTTTGAGAATTTCTGGCATTATTTCAAGGCTATATTCTGAGTAAGGGTAGGGAGTGGCTAAGTATAGGTGCCAAATGCATCCACTCTGTTATTCTGTAGACATGACAGAGAAGGAAAAAGCACAGTTTGTGTCAATGTTGCCATATATGCCTTGCAAATATTTGCAGGCATAAACCATATCTATAAAAATTTCACTAATTAAGTTAATAAGTCAATTCATATATCCTTTTGTTTAAAAGGGAATAAAAGTGAAACTATAATCATTCCATCAACAGTAAAACAAAATAAGTAACTATTAAGATCCAGGTGAACACAATACTGTCCTCTCTCATCTCTGATATCAACTGAGCAGTAGCCCCTTTGTAAGTAATAATGTCAAGAGTTATTTTCATGCTGTTTATTCTCATTCTGTAAGGATAAAAACATCTGTACAAGTACAAAACCTTGGATGTTTTGGAAGGGAAAAAAATGTGTGAACATCAATGGATTAAGAGTTCACATTTTATTAAACACAGGTGATATTTCATTAAACACTGGCTAAATCAGTAAAGATACTGCATTATGCTATGAATTAAAAACAACTTTTGAATTTGTAGAAATTACTCATATGTAATCAATTACCTTGTAAGTTTTATACTTGTGAGACCCCATCTCTTATTTTTTCTATATCAGCAAGAAGACTTCTGTTTGCATTCGCCATCTTCTTGGTCACAATGTTCCACCAACCATAACCCTCACAGTATAACTGTATTTCTTTATATCCTTCTTGACCACTCATTTTCTAAGCTTCTAATCGTGGCCTCTGGAAATTTTGTTACTGCACATCATAAAAGACTGTTTACGATCAACATCATCCCACTGATTTACGAACTTAAAGGGTGATGTTAGGTAAACCCCTCTCTCTTCTTTCCTCCAAGAGGGAAAGTCGAGTCATCCTTGACCTTTAATTGTAGATTCATTCTTAATTCAAGTACCAATCTGGATACTCTTCTCTGGACCCTCTAAATCATATCTTTATGGTTCTTTAGATGCAGTGTTATGGCCCCCACCTCATGGCAGAAAATTGAGAAAATAAGAGAACATAAGAAAGAAGATTAATAACTCTAAATATGCTGTCATATTCAATTCTATGTGCATTAAGAGAAAACCTGCTCCAAGCTTACACTAACATACATATATATACAAGCTCTCACCTCCTTTTGACCTATGTGGCTCATGACCATCCATAGATATGAATGGAAAAGAATATAAATTAAAAAACATAAATGATGAAACATGAACTAAAGAATCTTAAAAGGTAAAAAGAAACTACAGAATCATATAATGAAGCTGGTTAATAGAAAATAAGGGTTAATAGAGAAAGAGATAATCTCGATAGAAATTGAGTAGGATGAAAGAAAGAAAGATGAACAGGTATATATATATGCACAACTCTATAGATAGAGTTGTGCGGAGGAGGGTGGATGTGCTGGAAATGAGATGTTTGAGGACAATATGTGGTGTGAGGTGGTTTGATCGAGTAAGTAATGAAAGGGTAAGAGAGATGTGTGGTAATAAAAAGAGTGTGGTTGAGAGAGCAGAAGAGGGTGTTTTGAAATGGTTTGGTCACATGGAGAGGAAAGATTGACCAAGAGGATATATGTGTCAGAGGTGGGGGGAACGAGGTGAAGTGGAAGACCAAATTGGAGGTGGAAAGATGGAGTGAAAAAGATTTTGAGTGATCAGGGCCTGAACATGCAGAAGGGTGAAAGGCGTGCAAGGAATAGAGTGGATTGGAATGATATGGTATACCGGGGTCGACGTGCTGTCAGTGGATTGAACCAGGGCATGTGAAGCGTCTGGGGTAAACCATGGAAAGTTCTGTGGGGTCTGGATGTGGAAAGGGAGCTGTGGTTTCGGTGCATTATTACATGACAGCTAGAGACTGATTGTGAACGAATGGGGCCTTTCTTGTCTTTTCCTAGCACTACCTTGCACACATGAGGAGGGAGGGGGTGGTTATTCCATGTGTGGCAAGGTGGCCATGGGAATAAATAAAGACAGACAGTATGAATTATGTACATGTGTATATATGTATATGTCTGTGTGTGTATATATATGTGTACATTGTGATGTATAGGTATGTATATTTGCGTGGGTGGACGTATATGTATATACATGTGTATGTGGGTGGGTTGGGCCATTCTTTCATCTGTTTTCTTGTGCTACCTCGCTAATGCGGGAGACAGTGACAAAGCAAAATAAATACACAAATAAATAAATATATATTTCATCATTATTATACTTTGACGCTGTCTCCAGCGTTAGCGAGGAAGTGCAAGGAAACAGAGAAAAAGAATGGCCCAACCCACCCAAATACACATGTATATACAGAAACGCCCACACACGCACATATACATACATATAAATTTCGACATATACTTACATATACATACAAAGACATATAAATATGTACACATGTACATATTCATACATGCTTCCTCCATCCATTCCCATCGCCATCCCGCAACACATAAAATGACAACCCCCTCCCCCTGCTGTGCGCGTGAGGTAGCTCTAGGAAAAGACAACAAAGGCCACACTCGTTCACACTTAGTCCCAAGCTGTCATGTGTAATGCACCGAAACCACAGCTCCCTTTCCACATCCAGGCCCCACAAAACTTTCCATGGTTTACCCCAGATGCTTCACAAGCCCTGGCTCAATCCATTGACAGCATGTCGACCCCGGTATACCACATTGTTCCAATTCACTCTATTCCTTGCACGCCTTTCACCCTCCTGCATGTTCAAGCCCTGATCACTCAAAATCTTTTTCACTCCATCTTTCAACCTCCAATTTGGTCTCCCACCTCTCCTCATTCCCTCCACCTCTGACACATATATCCTCTTGATCAATCTTTCCTCACTCATTCTCTTCATGTGACCAAACCATTTCAAAACATTCTCTTCTCCTCTCTCAACCACACTCTTTTTATTACCACACATCTCTCTTATCCTTTCATTACTTACTCAATCAAACCACATCACACCACATATTGTCCTCAAACATCTCATTTCCAGCACATCCACCCTCCTCTGCACAACTCTATCTATAGCCCACGCCTTGCAACCATATAACACTGTTGGAACCACTATTCCTTCAAACATACCCATTTTTGCTCTCTGAGATAATGTTCTTGCCTTGCACACATTTTTCAACGCTCCCAGAACTTTCACCCCCTCCCCCACCCTATGACTCACTTCTGCTTCCATGGTTCCATCCGCTGCCAGATCCACTCCCAGATATCTAAAACACTTCACTTCCTCAAGTTTTTCTTCAATCAAACTTACCTCCCAATTGACTTGTCCCTCAACCCTACCGTACCTAATAACCTTGCTTTCATTCACATTTATTCTCAGCTTTTTTCTTTCACCTACTTTACCAAACTTGGTCACCAGCTTCTGCAGTTTCTCACCTGGATCAGCCACCAGCACTGTATCATCAGCGAACAACAACTAGCTCACTTCCAAAGCTCTCTCATCCACCACAGACTGCATACTTGCCCCTCTTTCCAAAACTCTTGCATTCACCTCCCTAACAACCCCATCCATAAACAAATTAAACAACAATGGAGACATCACGCAACCCTGCCGCAAACCTACATTCACTGAGAACCAATCACTTTCCTCTCTTCCTACTCGTACACATGCCTTACATCCTCGATAAAAACTTTCCACAGCTTCAAACAACTTGCCTCCTACATCATATATTCTTAATACCTTCCACAGAGCATCTCTATCAACTCTTTATTATATGCCTTCTCCAGATCCATAAATACTATATACAAATCCATTTGCTTTTCTGAGTATTTCTCACATACATTCTTCAAACCAAACACCTGATACACACATCCTCTACCACTTCTGAAACCATATTGCTCTTCCCCAATCTGATGCTCTGTACATGCCTTCACCCTCTCAATCAACATCCTCCCATACAATTTCCCAGGAATACTCAACAAACTTATATCTCTGTAATTTGAGCACTCACCTTTATCCCCTTTGCCTTTATACAATGGCACTATGCAAGCATTCTGCCAATCCTCAGGCACCTCAACATGAGTCATACATACATTAAATAACCTTACCAACCAGTCAACAACAGTCACCTCCTTTTTTAATAAATTCCACTGCAAATACCATCCAAACATAAATGCCCACATAGCACATATACACACATATACACATCAACATATACATACACATACACAGACATTACATACATACACATGTACATATTCATACTTGCTTGCTTCATCCATTCCTGGCACTACCCCGCCCCACAGGAAACAGCATCACCATCTCTTGTTTCAGCAAGGTATATATATATTTTTTTCATTCATATTCGCATTTCCTGCATTAGCGAGGTAGCGTCAAGAACAGAGGACTGAGCTTCAGAAGGAACATCGTCACTTGACCCTGTTCTCTGTCCCTTCTTTTGGAAAATTAGAAACGGGAGGGGAGAGTTTCCAGCCCCCGCTCCCTCCCCTTTTAGTCACCTTCTACGACACGCAGGCAATACGCAGGAAGTATTCTTTATCCCCTATATATATATATATATATATATATATATATATATATATATATATATATACTTTTTTTTTCTTTTTTTTTTTTTATACTTTGTCACTGTCTCCCGCGTTTGCGAGGTAGCGCAAGGAAACAGACGAAAGAAATGGCCCAACCCCCCCCCATACACATGTATATACATACATCCACACACGCAAATATACATACCTACACAGCTTTCCATGGTTTACCCCAGACGCTTCACATGCCTTGATTCAGTCCACTGACAGCACGTCAACCCCGGTATACCACATCGCTCCAATTCACTCTATTCCTTGCCCTCCTTTCACCCTCCTGCATGTTCAGGCCCCGATCACACAAAATCTTTTTCACTCCATCTTTCCACCTCCAATTTGGTCTCCCTCTTCTCCTTGCTCCCTCCACCTCCGACACATATATCCTCTTGGTCAATCTTTCCTCACTCATCCTCTCCATGTGACCAAACCACTTCAAAACACCCTCTTCTGCTCTCTCAACCACACTCTTTTTATTTCCACACATCTCTCTTACCCTTACGTTACTCACTCGATCAAACCACCTCACACCACACATTGTCCTCAAACATCTCATTTCCAGCACATCCATCCTCCTGCGCACAACTCTATCCATAGCCCACGCCTCGCAACCATACAACATTGTTGGAACCACTATTCCTTCAAACATACCCATTTTTGCTTTCCGAGATAATGTTCTCGACTTCCACACATTCTTCAAGGCCCCCAGAATTTTCGCCCCCTCCCCCACCCTATGATCCACTTCCGCTTCCATGGTTCCATCCGCTGCCAGATCCACTCCCAGATATCTAAAACACTTCACTTCCTCCAGTTTTTCTCCATTCAAACTCACCTCCCAATTGACTTGACCCTCAACCCTACTGTACCTAATAACCTTGCTCTTATTCACATTTACTCTTAACTTTCTTCTTCCACACACTTTACCAAACTCAGTCACCAGCTTCTGCAGTTTCTCACATGAATCAGCCACCAGCGCTGTATCATCAGCGAACAACAACTGACTCACTTCCCAAGCTCTCTCATCCCAACAGACTTCATACTTGCCCCTCTTTCCAAAACTCTTGCATTTACCTCCCTAACAACCCCATCCATAAACAAATTAAACAACCATGGAGACATCACACACCCCTGCCGCAAACCTACATTCACTGAGAACCAATCACTTTCCTCTCTTCCTACACGTACACATGCCTTACATCCTCGATAAAAACTTTTCACTGCTTCTAACAACTTTCCTCCCACACCATATATTCTTAATACCTTCCACAGAGCATCTCTATCAACTCTATCATATGCCTTCTCCAGATCCATAAATGCTACATACAAATCCATTTGCTTTTCTAAGTATTTCTCACATACATTCTTCAAAGCAAACACCTGATCCACACATCCTCTACCACTTCTGAAACCACACTGCTCTTCCCCAATCTGATGCTCTGTACATGCCTTCACCCTCTCAATCAATACCCTCCCATATAATTTACCAATATATATATATATATATATATATATATATATATATATATATATATATATATATATATATATAGTTGTGCGCAGGAGGGTGGATGTGCTGGAAATGAGATGTTTGAGGACAATGTGTGGTGTGAGGTGGTTTGATCGAGTAAGTAATGTAAGGGTAAGAGAGATGTGTGGAAATAAAAAGAGTGTGGTTGAGAGAGCAGAAGAGGGTGTTTTGAAATGGTTTGGGCACATGGAGAGAATGAGTGAAGAAAGATTGACCAAGAGGATATATGTGTCGGAGGTGGAGGGAACGAGGAGAAGTGGGAGACCAAATTGGAGGTGGAAAGATGGAGTGAAAAAGATTTTGTGTGATCGGGGCCTGAACATGCAGGAGGGTGAAAGGAGGGCAAGGAATAAAGTGAATTGGATCAATGTGGTATAACGGGGTTGACGTGCTGTCAGTGGATTGAATCAGGGCATGTAAAGCGTCTGGGGTAAACCATGGAAAGCTGTGTAGGTATGTATATTTGCGTGTGTGGACGTGTATATATATACATGTGTATGGGGGTGGGTTGGGCCATTTCTTTCGTCTGTTTCCTTGCACTACCTCGCAAACGTGGGAGACAGCAAAAAAAAAAAAAAAATATATATATATATTATCCCTGGGGATAGGGGAGAAAGAATACTTCCCACGTATTCCCTGCGTGTCGTAGAAGGCGACTAAAAGGGGAGGGAGCGGGGGGCTGGAAATCCTCCCCTCTCATTATTTTTTTTTTTATTTTCCAAAAGAAGGAACAGAGAAGGGGGCCAGGTGAGGATATTCCCTCAAAGGCCCAGTTCTCTGTTCTTAACGCTACCTTGCTAACGCGGGAAATGGCGAATAGTTTGAAAGAAGAATATATATATATATATATATATATATATATATATATATATATATATATATATATATATATATATATATATATATATATATATATATATATATATATATATATTTTCTTTTTTCTTTCTTTTAAACTATTCGCCATTTCCCTCGTTAGCGAGGTAGCGTTAAGAACAGAGGACTGGGCCTTTTTTGGAATATCCTCACCTGGCCCCCTCTGTTCCTTCTTTTGGAAAATCTAAAAAAAAAAAACGAGAGGGGAGGATTTCCAGCCCCTCGCTCCCTTCCCTTTTAGTCGCATTCTACGACACGCAGGGAATACGTGGGAAGTATTCTTAATCCCCTATCCCAGGGATAATATATATATATATATATATATATATATATATATACATATATATATATATATATATATATATATATATATATATATATATATATATATATATATATATATGCACTGTAATGAGTGTGCACTTCCCTAGAACTCAGCCCTCCTAGGTAATTTATACATGGAACCTTTTGGAAGCAAGATATTGTGTAACATCTTACCTATTAATATCAAAGTGCACCAGCATGGTGATGATATTCTTTGTGGTCTCTAATAAAGATGAAAATGTATTTCTAACCAATCTGAATTGTAAAGATGAAAATGTATTTCTAACCAATCTGAATTATAAAGATGAAAATGTATTTCTAACCAATCTGAATTGTTTGGTAGACTCAATAAAGTTCACTCTTGAAACTGAGACAAACAATGCACAATGCACTGGCATTCTTCGACTGTATTATTCATAGGATGGAAATATAAAATTTAGCATATATCATAAACCCAAAAATGTTTGTTCGTATATTCATTACAACTCTACCCATCATATGTTTCGCATGTGTAGTCCAAAATTCATTGATTATGAACTCCGCAATATCTATGACACTGGTTGTAAATTACAGTATCCAAAAAATTTCCTTAAACTCAGCTTATAATCTTGCTAGAAAGTCTTTTCACAAAGTTCAATCTAAAGAACCATTTAAAAACACTAAGGAAAGTGTTATAAGAAAATTTGTAGCTGCTCAAAAGGGTTGTGTGTACAATATCCCCTGTGCAATCACTTTTACACTGGTCAAACTGGTAAGGTTCTTAGTGTTAAGATTAAACAACATAAAAATAGCACTATGTATGGTTAACAATCTAATGCAATATTTGTTTATCTTTGCAATTCTCATTATCAGTATGACTACAGCAATGCTAAGGTTATCATATACAATACTTCAGCAATGGATAGAAATATTGTTGAATCTTCTCTCATCAAACATAGTAGATATTAATGTGGATTAAAATGTTGTTTTACACAAATCAGTTAACTTTATTTAACCCAAGACTGTAACTTGAGAGGGGTGCAGTTGTTGAGGATGACCTGTGCCTTAGTCCCATTCACCTGTCTTTTAACTCATTTGCCTGCCCCACCCAGTGGTAGCTGGTGTCATACACTCTGGTTCTCTATATCTCTACTCAGTCATGACAACGTAATTATGTGAAAGCTTTTGACACCTTGTACCTTGTATTTCTGTTTCCATGTGGTTTTACCTGTGTATGTATATTGTAAGCGATTACCACTTGTGTGCTATTGGGAGACAGTCTTACACCTCGTGTTCCCCATCTCTCAAGCTAGTATATATGTACTACATTTTCTATCTTATATGTGTATAACCACACACACGCAACCCACCCTAAGTCAGTTATCCATCTATTGACAAACCATGGGGGAATGATGAACATTTGGGTTGGATGAGAGCCAACTGCCACGCTCAGAATTCAAACCCATGCAGACCTTACCCCATTCAGGTCTGTGCTGACTCACAGGCAGCACTACCTACTACACCACAAAGGCATATATGTGTGTGTTTATATGCACATATATACATATAAGTAGACAGAATGTGCTCAAAAATAAGAAATTCTCCTTCAACTTATAAGTCCACAACTCAAGACAAATAAATTAAGCTTTAAGATAACTGCAAATTCCCCATCATCTGTAAAGGATACAATGTAAAATGAAAGAATCAAGACAGAAGTTAAAAAGAAAGTTTTCTAGTAAAGATGCCAAGCACCAATGTTACTGATCATCTTTCTTACAAAAGACACAAGAAAATTTCCTTAACACATTTCCTTAGACATAACCAAACTTAGTGCATATTCTTAACTTATGAAAGCATTATATTAAATAAGTGGAATGTTTTTCATCTGATCCATGTTTCTGATTACAAAGATCATTAAAGTATATGGGAAAATAATGAGCAAAAATCCCTCTAAAATAAATCACTTCTTGAAAGATACAACACATTCCTCCACCAGGAGTTCAGTACCTCCTATAAAGCACAGTGATAGTGGTAAAGGATACCTGTAACTGACTACCGTTTACAATTTCTTTTTTCAAAATCCATTCTCTGAGTATTCTTTTCAGTATAACTACAAACTTCAACCTCAAAAAAAATCATCCCATTCACATATTTCACCATAAGTCTGTCAGTGATACAAAATCCATTTACCACAAATATAAAAAAATCCAGTGCGAATAAGGAAAATGCTCCAGAAATTCTTTTTAAGATTTTGCAATTAATCACGAAGAAAAGATTTTGTAATCCTATAACACAAATCTGAATGATTCAAAGTCACAGTTAGAAAGAGAAACAATTATTTGCAGCTCTGTATTACTCTCATTAAAATATACATTAATTATAAAATATTTTTACTATTTCTGATCTCAACACATTATTTTCATGTGCAGTATAAAAAGCACTCAGTTTAACAAAACATATTTTCCCAACATTGTACTAAGGATATACTATACATCTGTGTACCATGTTAACAAAAGCAGCACATTAATGAATGAAGGTAGTACAAATGAATATCTATGAATCAATTATCTTTCATCCATACCTGGAATAGGTTTTTCCTTTAGGTATTCCTATACCTTGGATTCTAACAATCTCCCTGGTATTCATGCCTCTTCATATGTGATGATAAACCTGAGGCTGATCTACACTTGAGGGTGCAGAAAGAGCACCAGTACAAGCGTTCTGGCCCCTCCTCACCAGCTGAGTGATTGATAATGTGATTTTCAATGGCACTTCGGCCTTTTGCTTGTACATTACAGTAAGGGCATTTAAACACCTTTTGTTCTCGTTCTTCCGAGGTCAGCATTCTAGATGATACAGGCTGTTTAGAATGTGCTTGCTGACGCTGCTGAGCATGGTCCCAGTGATGAGTTTGTCGGTGAGTTACCAAATCTCTAACATTTCTGGCAATGTAGGAACAGAATGAACAGATGAGGGAGGATGATGAACTATCAGTAAGTCTTGATGAGCCATTACTATTCACACAGATACTTGTGCTAGTACTACACTTGCTGCTGCTTAGGAACAGATGCTGAGATGAAAACGATATGGTGGGTGAAGCCAAAGTTGTTGTACTGGTAAATACTCCACCAACAGCATCCGAAGACGATGAAGCTGATGATCCAGAATCAGCAGGAGCTAGGAGTCGCTCTTGAGTGTGGGGCTTGTCTTCCAGACGACGCAGAAAGTCCTCAGCATCACCCAGGGGGCAGTCTCGCGACCTGGGCCCCTAAAAAGGAAGTAAAATTGCTTAATCCTTGTAGCTTTATCATTTTTTTTGCAATTCCTTTAGCACGCAGAGCCGTTTTTCTCATATCTCTTCAGTCAGTATCATATGTATGTTTTCCTTTTCTCCTATAAATCTGGTGTGAGAAGTTCATCACAGCCCACATCCAATAAGCAAATACCTTTTGCATATTTACATAAAAGCATTAGTTGAATGGACATCTATGGTGCCATCCTATACAGCCACCATGAATTTATTATTGTAATTATAGTATGGTACAAAGAAGAGGCGTTCTTCCAAATCAGAATGCCATCAATACAGTTTTTGCTACTATTATACATGATTTTCAGTAATTAGTTGCTTAGATACTATTTTCATTTTTCTTACACATAAGAATTATAGGTAAAATATGAAATGAAAGCATGAGATGAGAAATACAACATATAACCAACACAGTGTAGCAAAAAAAGAAAAAAAAAATAACGAGGTGTGAGCTTATAATCAATACATAACGCTGTAATTCAACAACACCCATATAAAAATTTATGTATCTGAGGTTATGGCTAGGACTATGAGAAATTAGATTTCTAAGTCCATTCCATGCATTTACATCTCTGTCCCTTACATTCATATCTCTGTCTCTATGTCCAAACCTGTGAAAACCACATTTCACAACGAAAAAAATACAATGAGCCAATTTCCGTTCTGCAAGTGCACATATTCTCCATACTCCACTGAAGATATTCTTTTTAAGATATCATTTTGTAGTAAATATACATGAATAATTCAATTGTTACTGTACACATAAAGTATGCATGGATGCCCATCACTTCCATAAAACAACAAACTGACTCAACTAAGTAAAATATCAGTCCATCCTACTTTACTTGTATTACACTCTGTTCAGGTGCATAACCTGTACACAATCAGGATATGCAATCACCACCAACTTAAACACCTCGATATCAAATTCATTTATCGTACAAATTGACTTCTTAGTATATCAATCAATGAGGCTTTGTTACTATATCAATCAATGACACTTAATACTAATAAAAAGTCTAATGGATGGTAATTAATGTTTCAAAGCAAATCATTTTCATGAGGCATCAAAAAAAATTCTATGAGCATTCAGTTATGAAATTCCCAGAAAAAAATCAGGAAGAAAACAAAGTTCATAAAAAATGTGAAGAAAAAAGGGAGATCACACCCAAATTTGCATGAAAACAAAGGGTCTTTAACTATACTAAATCTAAACCGGATACTTTTAATATCTTCAACAGTCATAACTTTAAGACATGTATTACCACCACTTAGTTCCAAATATCATTTTATCATAAAGTCAGTGAAAATAAAAGAAAACATCTTGACATGAAAAGACATCAAGGTAAGAATGTTCTAAAACTAAAGGCTAAATAAAACTTATGTAAAACAATGGTGAACAATCTATGCCCTATGTAATGACTAGTGGAAACTTAATGTGTTTATTCCCTGAGAACAAAACAATCCATAGACGTGCATAGCCCATACCATATATACTCATGTATAGTTCAAGCTTTTAAGATAAATTTTTTGGCAAAAAAATTTCATTAGGTTGAAATTCGTGCATGATGCGAAGGGCTAAGAGCAACTTTTAGCTTCAGACATGAAAAATATTTACCAGTCACTGCCAGTAGACAATGGAAACGTAAAACATACACCGATTAGTAATGAAAAGCTGCACAGTGCCTTCAGCTGATGAAGCTCACCACTTTACAGCAGGCTAACTTACCTTACAACTTGTCGAAGTTCTTAGCTCAGGCTAACTTATCATATCATATACGATAGCATAGTACCTATAGATCTACAAAAAATAATGGTACTAAAAACTTTTCAATATTTCACACCTAACTTATGAAATTCAATAACAGTCTCATACAAAATATTTTTTTTCATAAATCTTGTGCACCACCATGGTTTGCCTCAAAATATGTGATGCCTAATTTCCTTGTTAGTTTCAAGGCAGGGATTCCAACTGATCCTCGGGAAACACCATATCCATTCTGTCAGTTTTCATTGACATACTTTGCCACTTTAACCTCCAACTGTGGCCACTTGTTACAAATTCCTCTCTTAGCACATTTGTTTTTCAGCATATGCTTAAGTTGTGCAGAGAGCTTTCTCCGCTCTTTAACATTTTTTTTTAGATACCTTAAATTCACTTGCTGCTGCACAGCTGTTAGTCTGTTCTGCATATTCAATCACTAGGAGCTTGAATTTTGCTGTGAACATGTTTCTTCTTGAATCCATGAAGAGAATATGGGTCATGCACATTTGGCCTTTTCTGGCGAGTCACGCAAATACCCGTACTAGTATTTGTTTGGTGTGTCATGTATGTTTAATTATTAATACTTGTAAATTTAAAAGTGCTGTAACATTGTTATATATAAACTTGTCATATGTCTAGAAAATAAGAAGCAAGACAATAAGAGTATAAACACAATTTCAACGTGATGTAATATCAAAGGCTACTAAGAAAGGGCCGATGCAAGGGCAAAGCCTCCACGACCAGGGGTCTGCCACATCAGCTAGATGGTACATGTTTTTTAGTTAAATCTTTACATCAAGTACATTTTACTTTAACTGAATATCTTTCAGAAATAAACAGTAGTTTTGCTGAAATGAGATCTATTCTAATGTAACACATTACAAAACTAATGTTAGACAGCAGGAACCAAGTGTAATGTTGGGATTTAAATAACTTTGTTAAGTACTGGCACCTGATGAGGTGGACTGTCTCCACGCAAAATGTCGTGCCACATGTATAGAAAAATTACCTTAAATAAATCATATGAACTACTGAAGTAAATCATAGGGTAAATCATAGGGTGGGGAAGAGGGGGAAGTTCTGGGAGCATTGAAAAATGTGTGGAAGGCGAGAACATTATCTCGGAAAGCAAAAATGGGTATGTTTGAAGGAATAGTCGTTCCAACAATGTTGTATGGTTGCGAGGCGTGGGCTATGGATAGAGTTGTGCGCAGGAGGATGGATGTGCTGGAAGTGAGATGTTTGAGGACAATATGTGGTGTGAGGTGGTTTGATCGAGTAAGTAACGTAAGGGTAAGAGAGAAGTGTGGAAATAAAAAGAGCGTGGTTGAGAGAGCAGAAGAGGGTGTTTTGAAATGGTTTGGGCACATGGAGAGAATGAGTGAGGAAAGATTGACCAAGAGGATATATGTGTCGGAGGTGGAGGGAACGAGGAGAAGTGGGAGACCAAATTGGAGGTGGAAAGATGGAGTGAAAAAGATTTTGTGTGATCAGGGCCTGAACATGCAGGAGGGTGAAAGGAGGGCAAGGAATAGAGTGAATTGGATTGATGTGGTATACCGGGGTTGACGTGCTGTCAGTGGATTGAATCAGGGCATGTGAAGCGTCTGGGGTAAACCATGGAAAGCTGTGTAGGTATGTATATTTGCGTGTGTGGACGTTTATGTATATACATGTGTATGGGGGTGGGTTGGGCCATTTCTTTCGTCTGTTTCCTTGCGCTACCTCGCAAACGCAGGAGAAGGCGACAAAGCAAAAAAAAAAAAAAATATGTATATATATTTCATCCTTGATAGCCATTTCCCTTATCAGCAAGGTAGCAACTAGAGGAGATGAAAAAAAGTCAAATTCGCTCAAATCTATTCTTATGCTGTTGGCACAAAAACCACAGATATCTATCTACAACCAGACCTCACAGACCTTTCACTTGGTTTACAAAGACCAATTCACATACCCTGGTTCAGTCCACTGGCAGCACATCGACCCTTGTTTATACCATATCATTCCAATTAATTCTATCCTATGCACAACTTTCACCCCTCTCTCTGTTCGGGGCCCAATTACTCCAAATCATTTTCAATCCACCCTTCTATTCCAGTTTGGCCTCCCCATTCTCCTTGTTCCCTTCTTTTACGATGCACATATCCCCTTCGTCAACCTTTCTTCTCTCATTCTCTCCATATGTCCAGACCATTTCAGCACAACCTCTTCAGCTCCCTAAACCACACTCTTTTTATCAATACACCTTTCTCTTACCCTTACATTTCTCACTCAATCAAACCACCTTACACTGCATATTGTCCTCAAATATTTCATTTCCAACACACCCACCCTCCTCTGCACAGCCCCACCTAGAACTGCCTTGCATCCATAAAACATTTTTGGGACTACTATATCTTCAAACACCCATTTTTGCCCTCCCAGATAATGATCTCTTCAACACATTCTTCAATGCTCCCAGAAATTTCCCCCTCTCCCCTAGACCTCTAGATTTATACATATTTTACACCATTTTAGTCTATTACACTTTTTTAATTTACACAGGCTTATGTTTGCCATGCAAGAAGTGCACATACACATAGCATGGATACACTCTATTATAGTCACTGAGTGCTATAGAATTTTGTGCTGCAGTATACTGTATACTGCACATGTTTTGGCCTTTTCATCATACCACCAAAGTCTTTTAAGTTCTCAAGGTACTAGAGCTGCTAAGAAGCATAAAGCCATCACCAGGGAGGTTAAGATGGATGAGCTCAAAATTTATGAAATACATGAAAAACAACTGATATTAATAATAAGGTGCCTTTGAACTTAATAAATCTACTTTATGGACTATTCATGATAATGCAGAGATCAAGGAGAGTGCCAAAAGTGGAATAGTAATCAGTGCATTTCAGACCTTGTATTCCCAAAGTTCGATTATGGAGGATGGAACATATTTTGAGCACGTGGATCGAACACCAAACTCATGAAACAGTTCCCATCATCATACTTTAGATACAAGCAAAGGTCTGGAGTATATATGATGGCAAGGCAGCTGAAGGAAGAGAAGCAAGACATTTCAAGTACGTCCTGCTTGGTTTATGAATTTTAGAAAACTTTACAATTACCAAAACATCTAAATGACTGCTCCTGCTTATGTCAATGTTGCCAAAAACTTCCTGGTAACCCTCCAGGCCATTACCGAAAAGGTGGTTATTCTCCTAAGATTTTTAATATGGATGAAACTGTATCATCCTGAAACTGAATGCCTTCTAAAATGTGCATTTCCCATGAGGAGAAAACTGCACCAGGATTCACAGTTTGCAATTTTCGTTTTTTTCAATAGAATTCAATGTAAAGTAGGTATTTGATATTTCATATTTTCTGGTACATGTATACAGTAGTTTTTCAGAGATGATATTCAGTACTATCTTAAATCAATAATATTTATTTTCATTTATTTTATTTATTTTACTTTGTCGCTGTCTCATGTGTTTGTGAGGTAGCGCAAGGAAACAGACGAAAGAAATGGTCCAAACCACCCCCATACACATGTATATACATACATGTCCACACACACAAATATACATACCTATACATCTCAATGTACACACATATATACACACACAGACACATACATATATACCCATGCACACAATTCACACTGTCTGCCTTTATTCACTCCCATCGCCACCTCGCCACACATGGAATACCATCCCCCTCCCCCCTCATGTGTGCGAGGTAGCGCTAGGAAAAGACAACAAAGGCCCCATTCGTTCACACTCAGTCTCTTAAATCAATAATGAAACCTCTTAATCCCCATTACTTACATTATTTGATTTAAGCATTTTTGATGGTCATTAACATGACCATTTTCAAGAAAGGAACTATCATTAAATTGAGTTTCCTGTATAAATCATTATTTACTACTCCAGATACCATTTCTATAAAAGAGTCCTAGTATGACCCACAACCTCTTTCAAAAGGCTCTTGCAGCCCAAGGCCACACTACATTAAGCAGCAAAAAAAACCTGCCTATAAGTTGTAACATTGCAAGTAAGACATCACCTTTAAAGAGGTTGTATCACTGTCAGAGGACAAAACAATACAGCAGTGTCAAGGGCCCTCTCACACAAAAGGATCACACCTTACTCTGCCTCTGCATGGAGCAGTCTCAAAGCTACCAGAGCCCTATAAATGGGGTCTTAGGGTCACATGATAACAATAAAAATAATAATAATAATAAAAATAGTAATTGAGTGGGAGAAGTATAAAAGAAAGAGACAGGAGGTCAAGAGAAAGGTGCAAGAGGTGAAAAAAAGGACAAATGAGAGTTGGGGTGAGAGACTATCAGTAAATTTTAGGGAGAATAAAAAGATGTTCTGGAAGGAGGTAAATAGGGTGCGTAAGACAAGGGAGCAAATGGGAACTTCAGTGAAGGGCGTAAATGGGGAGGTGATAACAAGTAGCGGTGATGTGAGAAGGAGATGGAATGAGTATTTTGAAGGTTTGTTGAATGTGTCTGATGACAGAGTGGCAGATATAGGGTGTTTTGGTCGAGGTGGTGTGCAAAGTGAGAGGGTTAGGGAAAATGATTTGGTAAACAGAGAAGAGGTAGTAAAAGCTTTGCGGAAGATGAAAGCCGGCAAGGCAGCAGGTTTGGATGGTATTGCAGTGGAATTTATTAAGAAAGGGGGTGACTGTATTGTTGACTGGTTGGTAAGGTTATTTAATGTATGTATGACTCATGGTGAGGTGCCTGAGGATTGGCGGAATGCGTGCATAGTGCCATTGTACAAAGGCAAAGGGGATAAGAGTGAGTGCTCAAATTACAGAGGTATAAGTTTGTTGAGTATTCCTGGTAAATTATATGGGAGGGTATTGATTGAGAGGGTGAAGGCATGTACAGAGCATCAGATTGGGGAAGAGCAGTGCGGTTTCAGAAGTGGTAGAGGATGTGTGGATCAGGTGTTTGCTTTGAAGAATGTATGTGAGAAATACTTAGAAAAGCAAATGGATTTGTATGTAGCATTTATGGATCTGGAGAAGGCATATGATAGAGTTGATAGAGATGCTCTGTGGAAGGTATTAAGAATATATGGTGTGGGAGGCAAGTTGTTAGAAGCAGTGAAAAGTTTTTATCGAGGATGTAAGGCATGTGTACGTGTAGGAAGAGAGGAAAGTGATTGGTTCTCAGTGAATGTAGGTTTGCGGCAGGGGTGTGTGATGTCTCCATGGTTGTTTAATTTGTTTATGGATGGGGTTGTAAGGGAGGTAAATGCAAGAGTCCTGGAAAGAGGGGCAAGTATGAAGTCTGTTGGGGATGAGAGAGCTTGGGAAGTGAGTCAGTTGTTGTTCGCTGATGATACAGCGCTGGTGGCTGATTCATGTGAGAAACTGCAGAAGCTGGTGACTGAGTTTGGTAAAGTGTGTGGAAGAAGAAAGTTGAGAGTAAATGTGAATAAGAGCAAGGTTATTAGGTACAGTAGGGGTGAGGGTCAAGTCAATTGGGAGGTGAGTTTGAATGGAGAAAAACTGGAGGAAGTGAAGTGTTTTAGATATCTGGGAGTGGATCTGTCAGCGGATGGAACCATGGAAGCGGAAGTGGATCATAGGGTGGGGGAGGGGGCGAAAATTTTGGGAGCCTTGAAAAATGTGTGGAAGTCGAGAACATTATCTCGGAAAGCAAAAATGGGTATGTTTGAGGGAATAGTGGTTCCAACAATGTTGTATGGTTGCGAGGCGTGGGCTATGGATAGAGATGTGCGCAGGAGGATGGATGTGCTGGAAATGAGATGTTTGAGGACAATGTGTGGTGTGAGGTGGTTTGATCGAGTAAGTAACGTAAGGGTAAGAGAGATGTGTGGAAATAAAAAGAGCGTGGTTGAGAGAGCAGAAGAGGGTGTTTTGAAATGGTTTGGGCACATGGAGAGAATGAGTGAGGAGAGATTGACCAAGAGGATATATGTGTCGGAGGTGGAGGGAACGAGGAGAAGAGGGAGACCAAATTGGAGGTGGAAAGATGGAGTGAAAAAGATTTTGTGTGATCGGGGCCTGAACATGCAGGAGGGTGAAAGGAGGGCAAGAAATAGAGTGAATTGGAGTCATGTGGTATACAGGGGTTGACGTGCTGTCAGTAGATTGAAGCAAGGCATGTGAAGCGTCTGGGGTAAACCATGGAAAGCTGTGTAGGTATGTATATTTGCGTGTGTGGACGTGTGTATGTACATGTGTATGGGGGGGGGGTTGGGCCATTTCTTTCGTCTGTTTCCTTGCGCTACCTCGCAAACGCGGGAGACAGCGACAAAGTATAAAAAAAAAAAAAAAAAAAAAAAAAAAAATAGTAATAATAATAATAATAATAATAATAATAATAACAATAATAATAATAATAATAATAATAATAATAATAATAATAATAACAATAATAATTATAAAAATACTAACACAAATATAATAACTATGATTATTCATAAAACAATACAAATACTACTACTACTACTAATATACAGAAAGACAAAAATAATAACACAAATATAATAACCATGAATATTCATAAACCAATAAAAATACTACTACTACTACTAATATACAGAAAGACCAACAGAAAGACAAATTATTACACTACTTTATTGTGAAGTTCACTTACATTAACCATCTGAAAAACATTATCGTTGTTAATGCTTCCATTTGTCATACATATCACACCAAAGGAATTCATATCAATATCTCTTATCATCAAAGCTTCATAGAGATTTCAAATCAGCACTCAATATTCAAAAACAGTAAGTTCTATGTTAATAATGTAGAGTTACTGTACTATTCTCCATAGCTTTGAACAGAATGATCAAGATATATTCAATATACTGCTAATACAATGGACATCAACATCACATAAAATTTCAGAGGTGCTACATCAAAAACTATGATTAACTTATACAGGACAGTACTATCAATAGTTACTATGCTTTCAATTAATTTCATATAATAAACATGCCCCATAACATTATGAAGATTACACAAAATATGTATATATATATATATATATATATATATATATATATATATATATATATATATATATATATATATATATATATATATATAAAAGCTCTAGATTAGCTTTGGTTACCTGAACACAGTTAAAATATTTCATAATATCTAGAAAACAAAAACACATACACACAATGTCTATGAAAATACCTGGCTGTACTACAGGGAGATGGAACCCTATATTCATGGAGCCCAATTAGAAAAATAATGATTTTCTTATAGTGTGCATTCATTATCTCACCACTTATCTTCTTCCATTCATCTACCACTCTGTCACTCCAGTGAGACAGGCATGACATACACTTTCTTCCATTCCTTCAGCAACAATATCTCTTGCAAATACTTTTTTGAACATTTCAGGTACCCTGGAAAGTGTTTCTGAACACTCCTTGAGTACATATGGAGGAACTTCATTGTTTATATGCCTTATAGGGTTCAGGATCCTTAAATAAATGATGTATGTCTACTCTAATTAATTCAAAGCTTTCCAAAGACTATCCCCTAATCCCATTTCATTACTTCATATGATAGTATTCTCCATTACACCTTGGTTGAATGTTGCACCACCCATACTTCTCTGTAGCACATCATTCTGTTGAATCACATATCTGTTTTTACAGATATATTTCATTCTCTGCCAATGCTTCCCAGGTACAAATCCCCTTGCTGAATACTTCTCAAATTTCATTAACAGTATTCTGTATTTTGTCTGTAGAATCTCATATCCCAGATTAATTTACCGTAAATACTATTTAGCTCTACAATACTACCATAGTTTTATTACCTCTTTGATCCTGGTTTCCTCTCAAATCTTTTTATATGATCAATAACCATGTAATCATATTCAAACACAAAATGAACCCTTTTTCTTACCTGATACTTTTTCTGTTTCAATTTTGTTATACTTAAAAACAGGGACTACAGATAACAGTAGATCATTCACTGCCTTTATTGTGCTTAATAAAATGCAGATACAGAGATTTTCTGATTTGCATCTCTATGAATCTCTTTTCTTATGAGAATCCTAAATTCCCAATCAATTACAGTTAAAATCCCCCACTGTTAGAACTTTACCATCCCAGGTAAGGATTTTTCTTGCTACTTCCAGCACTATCCTGAAAAATCTGAGATTAATTCCTTGGCAAGTCACACTTCAATAACCCCAACAGTGTTTGGCTTGTTCTCTCGAATGCAATTTTTTTACTATAGCTCTTCTAATTACTACTGATCTGTGTTCATTTGTGTACATTATTTAAGCCATACTCTACCACTGCCATGCTCAATATCTATGTCCTCTCAGTTTGTAGAGCTATAATCTCTCTCAATGTCCCTTGGACTTGCCTCCTGAGTGGTTATTTTTACTCATTCTACCCTTTGTAATCTCTTCTCATGAATATTCCACAACATCCTTCATAAGGAGCAAGCTTCTTTGCCCATCTGTACTACTGTCTGGCTACGATACTCCATTCAATATGAAAACAAAGTAATTCAAACAATAGACCATTCAGTCCTGGCAAGGCTACTTCTAATAAAGAAAGTACCAGAAACTCACAGTTAAGTAAGGCAGAAGTAGAAAGAAATACATATATTTCATGGAAGAAAGTTTGTATAAGCTTTTCACATTATGTGGGAAGTGTACACAATATAATGTCAGTCTTAGATCTAAAGCTAAATATCTATCATCTTAATTCTTAAAACGTATCCATAGAGCTGCTCTCAGCTACTCTTAATTGGTGAACGATTCAACGCTAAAAACCTGTTGCCTCATTCAAGGTACAACATGTGCCCAGGTGTTTGTAACGATTACAAGTGAAATCAAATGAATCTATTCTCTGGTAGTTTGTTAGATACAGAATACAGAAGCCTTCGATAATTTTGAAGACCTGTATCAGATCATCTCTTAATTTTTTTCTTTCTAAGCTAAACAAATTTAAGAAATCATTACATGTGTTCCCCTTTCATCTCATATTTATTTTTTCAATTCTTTGTTTTTCAATCTCAGACAAAGTCTCTCCCATGTCTGTTACCTCTAATCAAGTCTTTGATAATTTTGAATACCAGTATTAGATCACCTTTAAATTTTCTCTTTCTAAGCTAAAAAAATTTAAGAAATCATTACATGTATTTCCCTTTCACCTCATCTTTATTTCGTTTTGTTTTTCAACCTCAAAGTCTCCCCATATCTGTTACCTTTACTTATTCTCATATAGTATCCTAATTTCTTCACTTATCCTTTCTTCTTTTGATGGGATATAATTTCCATTCTGCTTAAATATCATCACTTATTAACACCTTTCTACCTCTTGCTTCAATGAACTTTTCGAAGCTTGGCTTACCCCACCTGTTGTTTAGCTCCTAAAGTATCGATCTATCTCTTCATGTTTCTGGTCCTTTCTCAAATTTGAATCCTCATGCATTCAGTTTAAATACTCAAACTTTATCCTGAAATCATATTTTTCTGGTTTAATTTTAATTTCAAGAATATAAGATCCTCTCCATGATATTACTTACATTTCTATGTCCCATTGGTTCACAGTAATATACCTTGATCTCTGTTTTTCTTTCACAACCACCATCCTTTGTCTCTTCCTCAACCCCAGAATTGTCTCCCTATCTCTGACCCTTAATGCTGTCTTCTGTTACTGGTCTCTGTGTCTCTGCTCCAGGCACTTCATGTAACTTCTTCAGTTTCTTAAAATGGACCATCTTGATCCCTTTTCTCAAGGCAATAATTATTATGCTATTCCCTACTTAGACTATCTCCATCTATTTTTCTCAGTTTCTTCAAGCACTTTAAGTGCACAGTCATTTTATTTAATTCCTATTGTTCCTTCATCTAATCATCCACTGGCTGTCATTAGAACCTGTTTATGGATTATTATCAACTACCTCTTTAATCCTACAATGCCTTTAATGTTCATATCTAGCTTGCTTATTCTTTTAAATTCATGTCCAACAAAGTAATTTGCATTAAACCTATTATCTACATAACTGGCTACTCTTCTGGGTTCTTAACATTCAATCCCATCAAGGTTGGCTCTCTGTCTACTCTTTTCAAGTCAAAAAGTCTTATTTTGGGGTGACTTTAAATCACTTCACAAGATTTCACATTATCAATGCCCTTATACAGTGCCTTTAAATCAATGTACTGCTATAATGGAAAAATTAGATCTGCAGTTACAAATAACTGTACAGCATCACTCCACTGTCGGGCCATGCAACAGGGCTCTTTGTAATTCCTCAGCACTTGGCTACCTTTCATTTCAAAAGCAACATCAACCCATTCAGAAATAACTGATGCTCAATTCATTAAAAGGGGCATATTTTTCACATGAAAAACACCTCAGGGAGCCCAGTGGTCATATCCCTCCCTAGTGCCAATATCATAGCCCATGAGCAATGAAGGATCTCATTCCTGCCAAAACTGTAAATCATGTTTGTCAGTCTTATGCTCTGTGTGTGTGTGTGTGTGTGTGTGTGTGTGTGTGTGTGTGTGTGTGTGTGTGTGTGTGTGTGTGAAAAAAAATCTGGAAAGATTAATTTCCTTCATGAATATTTCAGTTTTGTATGCATTCATACTTACAAATCAATTCATAAACAAAAGTGTTGTAGAAGGCAATTAAAAGGGGAGGGAGCATGGGGGCTGGAAATCCTCCCCTCCCATTTTTTCATTTTTCCAAACAAGGAACAGAGATGGGGGCCAAGTGAGGATATTCCCTCTAAGACTCAGTCCTCTGCTCTTAATGCAACCTCGCTAATGTGGGAAATGGCAAATATGTATAATATATATATAATACATATATATCATGTTAAATTGGGAACTACTTCATACATAACTGGGAACAATATAATCTGTATTCTTATGAGCTAATATCATGAACATAAGTGCCAAAATGCTAATATGCATGGACACCACAGCATGGCAAATTTCTAATTATTATACAGAAATTCCACAAAATACATTAAAGTACATGTAACAGCTTTCTAAAATGTATACCCTGTCAAGATTCTTATTTTGTACTTCCAAACCCTTCTACAAAACAAATTCGTAATGATAGCCTTTAAAAGATTCTTCTGCTCTTAAAAATCTATTTTTCCCTTGTGATCAATCATGATATAACTGTGTTCTTCCCTCTCCTGTAGGTAAATATCTATACACAAAAATACACATAAAAAAAATATTTCATATTTCCAGTGACAGAGATCCCTACATTACATTACCTATATACAGTTTTCTGAAATATTTGGCTCTATGTAGCTAATGGTTATGACAAAATATACATCCACATTGCACAACAATAAACATTACTTATACAAAAGAACAGAGGCACTACAATAATTACTCTCTTTATATATTCCTCTACATATATTGTACCATAACTATAACTGTTTTGGAATCACATGATGGATATTTCTGTGCCTATGTAAAAAAAAATATGCAACAATGGCCCCACTACAGCCAACACCATATCTCCTCTTTAATAATTTAGACCTCATGTCAGACTAGTTATGACAACAACGAACATATTTGGTACAAGAACATTTGGCTTCCATCAAATCAAAAAAAATCCCTAATACAAGATAACAGTCTATATCAATGGCTTCTTAGAATAAAAATCCTTAGATGCAGAAAAAAGTAATAGGAAAAACCTCCAGTGAAGTAAAGACTCTCCAGTGAAGTAAAGACTATTTTCCCGAAAGAAATGAACTATTACATTAAAAGATGTAGGAATTCTGCACTGTTGAGAATGCTTTGTTACCATTATCTTCCTTCTAATCCAAATAATTTGTAAATTCTCAAAATCTACTTAATGACACACACACACACACACCTGACATCTCTGTTCTACACCATCCAGTACTCCACACTAAGGCCTCTCATCCTGTATCTCGCATACAGAGTGCTGTAAATGAATGGCTGGAATATAGGTAGCTGCAGCACTGGCTCCATTCATGTCTTAGGTTGTCCCTTAAGTTCTTCCTGTTTACCTTCACTTTACTAGTATCTGCAACCATAAAACTATTCTTCCTTTGTGCAACACAAGTTAAACTAAACAGCACTTGTCTAAATCCATAGTCTCTTTTGCAGACCTAACTGTCCATTGATGTTTTCATAGGGTGTTTTCTCTAACCACATACTATACTTATACTTATGGACCTCAAATCCTTTATCTATGATGCCTTCTAGGTAGGAAATGTCTCAACTTCAAGTGAACACTACTTGACCTACCTTTTTTTTTTTTTTACATTTAACACTTTCTCAAAGTCTTCAACAATGCCTCTCCTGCTAAACGGCTGTGGTATCCTTCCACCTACTGGTAAGGCACTCTTAGCAGATGAATTCCTTCTACTCTGACAGTTGAAGCTATGGACTGCATTCCATTCCAATATTCAATAATACAGAATAATAAAGATGTTCTCCTTGTTTCCATGTCTTCTGCATTATCTTTTCACACCATCACCCTATTGGGATCACCTGAGTACACCTTTAGCTATAATCTATCTTCACATCTCTTGCTATCCAGTCCTGCCTTCAAACATCAATTACTGTTTGGCACTTTAGGAAAGCTCACTGGTCTAAGTAGTGAAAATTCTTTTCTTGCTTTCCTTTGGATGACTTTTGCTTTTCCTATGTAGTTTACGCGATGACTCTCAGTATGCCAAATACGTCTGCAGTTATGGACACACATACATTCCCTCTTCCTCAAAGGCTGTCCATCCTTACAATGGGTTTGATCACTGATTCTAAATCCATATGGGTGAAGAACCAAAATGGAAACACTCCACACCATCTAATTCACTTAGCCTTTATTTCCACAAGAACCAATTGCTGCAAACTTACTATTCATCAGGTCAAATGCCTTATGTAAAGACAGCATACTAACCTCTCTATTTTCTTCTACTGACCAATCTTTCTTATCTTCAGCTAAGAACTTGCAGACTTTATGTAACAACTGTGTACCATTCTCTATTTCCTCCTCTTTTTTCACACCGATACCAATATAGTTCCAAGTAAAACTGAAAGAGCCACATTCTGCTTTGGTTTTTCCTCATACTACTAAGAACGACTTCAATATTTCTTCTCCAGAATTACTTCTCTTTTATCCTATACCTTACCTTTCAAGACGAGTAAAACATTTAAACAGTATATCTCTCCATGCGTCCTAAATGAATGTAGTTCCAAACTTGAGACCATGCTTGCTTATCTACAGTAAACTGGCCTCAAGATCAGCAGTTTTCCTTCCTCTACGAAGCATAAACTAGACCAGCCTCTCCTAAATCAAGACCACTTTAAGCCTCTTATCATCATACTCCTAACTCCCATCATTTCCAAAGTCTCTGAATATCATCTCAAGTCTCACTTTCCTAACAATCTGAATCTCAGATTTTCTAAACACCCATGTATCTTCAGCTACATGAGATCAATTGATGACATTCTTTCCTATCTAGTTTGTATCAGGTCATCTACTTTTTGGAATTTTAAGGAACCTTATCTTAAGGCCATTATAATTTCAAAAGCTCCTGATAAGGTCTAGCAAAAGTTTGATTTTAAATTCTCACTCTTTTTGCCCTTTAAACTTATTTGCAGTTTTCTGTCCAATCAGTCTACTTCTGTAACTGTTAATGGGCTGACTTCTTCCATTAATATCAAGAGTGGTGTCCCTTACAATTATTTTAACTTCATCATCTTCCTTAAGTAGTCATGTTTCCACCAATAATACATATCACTTTGCTGATGATTATTCTGCATTTCTTCTGCTTCCTTCATTATTGTTTTTATATGTTAGTTGAGATGGCACTAGCAGTTGAGGCCCTAATCAAGGACATCCCATTAACACTGTTTTGGAGAGAGAGGCAAGTATGCAGTCTGTTGTAGATGAGAGGGCTTGGGAAGTAAGTCAGTTGTTGTTCGCTCATGTTACAGCACTGGTGGCTGATTTGGATTAGAAACCACAGAAGTTGGTGACTGAGTTTGGTAAAGTGTGGGAAAGAAGAAAGTTGAGAGTAAATGTGAATAAAAGCAAGGTTGTTAGGTTCAGATGGATTGAGGGAAAAGTCAACTGGGATGTAAGTTTGAATGAAGAAAAATTGGAGGAAGTGAAGAGTTTTAGATATCAGGGAGTGAATTTGGCAGTGGATGGAACTATGGAAGCAGAAATGAGTCACAGGGTGGGGGAAGGGGCGAAGGTTCTGGGAGCGTTGAAAAATGTGTGCAAGGCAAGAACTTTATCTCGAGAGAGCAAAAATAAGTATGTTTGAAGGAATAGTGGTTCCAACAGTGTTATATGGTTGCAAGGTGTGGGCTCCTTGCATGGGCTATAGATAGAGTTGTGCAGAGGAGGGTGGATGTGCTGGAAATGAGATGTTTGAGGGCCATATGTGGGTGGAGGGAACGAGGAGAAGTGGGAGACCAAATTGGAGGTGGAAAGATGGAGTGAAAAAAATTCTGAGTTATCAGGGCCTGAATTTTTTAATTTTCCAAAAGAAGGAACAGAGAAGGGGGCCAGGTGAGGATATTCCCTCAGAGGCCCAGTCCTCTGTTCTTAATGCTACCTTGCTAACGCGGGAAATGGCGAATAGTTTGAAAGAAAAAGATATATATACCCTAGCCTGAGTCAACTTTATATGCACTTTTTTTTAATCTTTAACCTTCAAATATACATGCAAACCTTGATAAAATCCGTTGAAGAGGTAAATGTACTTTATCTATGTTCAGTTTCAAAAATCTATGGTCTTCCTATTTTTCTACAACAAAAATCCCCTTGAACTTTTTGTCATCTATGAAGAGTTTGTTCTTTGACCTTTCAATTCTATACAAATGCTTGGCATCAACAAAACCTCTAATCTCTCTTGGTCAATCTACATTACAGAAAAAAAAAAGCTCTGCCTTACAAACAACTAGGGATTTTGTTCAAATCTTAAATGTAATTTTATTCAAGTTCATGAAGCTGTATCAAAGGTTCATTTCTCCCTGTATGTAGCATTACACACACATCTAAGAAAGTTTTTTCCTCAATTTCTCTTCAAGAAAATTTTGTTAATAAGCATTTCACCATATTAACACCATCTTTATGTCAACTCTACAATATAAGAAAAGGCTTATTCAAAGCCTGCTTATTTTCTTACACAGCTTGAGAACTCTTTCACTCCTACAAACTATTCATCCACAAAGCAATCTTTCTTCACTGGCAAATTGCAGACTTAGACTTCTATTTCAAAGAGAGAGAGAGAGAGAGAGAGAGAGAGAGAGAGAGAGAGAGAGAGAGAGAGAGAGAGAGAGAGAGAGAGAGAGAGAGAGAGAATACAGACATGTAAATCTATAATTTTTGTTTAGTTTTCATGTAATGACTAGTTCTTTGCTTGCAAAAGGACTTAAAATGCAATCATATAAAACCATGGAGGTTAATATTTAGTAACAAAAGCAAATAAATCTATATACAGAAATCTTCATTACACACTACAGCTGATTAACTAAAGGGTATTATAGTTAATCTCCACTTAATCTAACACTATAGCAAATAAAAAAAATATTATCTGTTTGTGATCAGCTACCTGCACAAGAACAAAAAATATAATTATATATCAAACTTAAGCTCCTATGTACTAGTGTAAATCAGAATGTTAATACTGTTAACTCATAAAGCCATTACTTGTACTTTTCTGAAAAAGTATATCATATGAACTCACGGCAAGAACAAGAAGCATTTAATCCAATGTGATATTTGACAATCTTGACTTTGTTACCAATTCTTGAACTACTGAATGATGGTTCTTTGGGAAAAAAATTAATAGCCTCGAATATATGAACTTCCTTGTACATAAAAACAGAAATTTTGTTACTCCAAGATCTACAGCAATGCACCATACCCAAGAACTGGAATGTTACAACAGCCACTATATTTCAAACGTGAGTTCTCTAAATGCATGTTACATAAGAGGTATGGATTGACATTGCAACTTTATTCCATGAATGACATAGGAAGTGGCACACTGTCTCTGCTTTAGCTTTCAAATCTGTGCTGGTGTTGGCTGGTAAACTAAATGTAACTAACATGAGGGTCACAGAGTTTACAAGTAATTCATTCAGGATTTTCCTTTTCTGAATCAATCTCCTGACGATGTTGCCTCCAGGAATGACGTCGGACACTCTCCCACTGAGTGGCACTGTAGGGACATGAATTGCAGTAGTAGAGCCTTACCCCTGCTAGACCCTCACCATGCGTGCGCAAATGACGAAGGAGTATGCTTTCACTTGTGCCAATGTAGCTGCAGTAATGGCATTTGAGGGGGCATGAGAGATTGATGGGGATGGTGAGAGGACTGGCAACCGGGCTTCCTGAAGGTATGGGGCTTGTGGCCACTGGGGATATCACTGGGGTTTGAGCATGGGATGATGAGGGACTAAGGAGGGTCCCACTATTACCCACAATTGCTGATGGTGAAGAGGAAGAAACTGTGGAGGGAGAGGAAAAAGAGGAGGTGGAGACGATGGTGAGGAGGCCCAATTCACGTCTGCTCTTCACCCTGATGCGGCCCTACAAAGAAAAACACGCAACTTAGCAAAGTATCCTCCCCTGCCGCAAGATGAGCACTAATGTACTGGTACTTGTCTCCTCTCTGCACCTCATGCTTTCAATAATGATTCAGTCAACCTCCCTTACTTTCCATCCACAGGTATCTTCCTCTCTTATGCTCCATCTCATAATCAGAGCAATAAACATCTACATATAACACAGATAAATGATTTTCTGCCAGTCTTCACGCTGTAGAAAACTTTTCCAAATTGGATAATTATCATGAATGCTTTCCAAAGATTTATTACAACTTTGAAGTAAGAGATATCAACTACTGCAAGGGATAACCTTAACATCAAACCTTTTCAAAGAAACACTACCACAATAATATATGTTAATTATCCATGACATTTTAAAGAATTCTTCTATATAATGCACATAAACAATTAAATGGTGCAGATTCATTGGATAAAGCAGCTTCTAAGAAAAAGTAAATATGGGTAATTAAAAAAGTAGTTCAGCAACATTTGGTATGGTAATTTCAGTAAACAGTATCTGAATCATTACAAGAAAATATTGTTACATGAAATATATCTTTGAATCAAGTTAATCAAAATGACAGTAATCACTTGCTTTACGCGATTCAAAGCTAGTACCATCAGCAAATAAATCAAAGCATGAAATGGACTCATCTTAAACATCAGCTACAGGGTATCAATTATGATCAGCTGCAAAATGAAAAGCAGAGTATACAAGAGATATCCTAATGACACTAAAAAATGAAGAAGCCTTTGCTGGTTTGCATGAGAAATGCTTTTCAAATCAACAACAGAGTATGTTAATATCTGAGAGAAACAAGTCTCCATACTAAGCAAAATAATTAAGGTCTCTGAATAAAATTCAAGCATTTCAGAAAAACATACATTATTGCTTTAATGCTTATTTCTTCAGTTCAAATAAATGAATGACTTGGACTAATGAGAAATGTATGATGTTGTGGATTTTCTATCTCTCTCCTTCAACACAAAAACAATTTCCAATACAACTGAATTAATCAGGATCATACAACCTTTGATTTTGCTCATGCACATCAGTAACCCATGCCTAGTATGCTAAGAGGGAAACAAACTTTGGTACCCGGAAAATTGCTTCTTCTTCTTTACTTTGCACACTAAGATGATTTGTCTAGTGAGACCAATGTCTCAATTTGCACCACCTCTGTGAACAAAATGCTTCCACTGCTCTTATCCCAAATCATTCCTCTGGCATCTTCACTGAAATATGCACAGCCCTATTCAATTCTTTCACTGAATCTGTACATGTATATACCCTCACCTGTATTATCAATTATCTTCTATATAAACCTATCATTGGTTATGCAATCAACATGGTCATTTCATCCCAGCCAACTTTTATTAATATACCTTTCTAATGAATTCTTGGGTCTGGGTTTCACATTCATACATCAGAGTTGGAAAAAGTTCTACTTTCATGCAAGCTTTGTGCACACTCTTATGTTTTAACTTTTTTCCAATTCACAAAAGCCTTGTTCAGCTGCAGCTTTCCTCCACTATATTACACTACTCTTAGCTTCAGCTTTCCTACAAACATCCTTGAAGAATTTTACATCCAAATATGTAAACTCACGTAAAATTTCCAGGCCTTCACTATGCAGACTGATATTACACTAAAATTTTTCACCACTTTTAAAAGCTGTCTTAAATAAATATTCAATTTCAGTATTTGTTCCTACACACACGGGCAATGTAGGCAGCCATCTATCCAGTTCTTCCTCAGACTCAACTTGCATAACAGCAACATCTGCACACAGCAACTGTAGCAACTTCCAATACGTCGCTCCATGATTAAGTATTGCACCACTATCACCCCACCTCATTCCCAACTCATATAATGATTTGTACATAAAGAATCATATAGCCATGATGACATCACATATTCCTATGCTATTTCAAGCATTAAGTTATGCCACCATTTAGTCTAATACATGCACTACTTTCATTACACAAAATCTTAGTAGCATTCCGAAGACCTCAGTGCATGCCATATGGTCAAAACTTCCAATAGAGCTTTCCTATACACCTTTATCATACATCTTTATATCTATAAAAGCTGCATACACTTTTTTTCCTTCTCTGAAACTTTCTTCACCAATTGTCTGAGTGCAAAAATCTGGTTTACACATCATCTTTCACTCATAATTCAACGTGTTCTTCACCATCAAGGAGCACAGTATTCCTCTGAACATAAATTATCATTATAGCATACCCTTTAACAACTATGCTTAAGACTAATCCCTGTGTAATATTCATATCACTTTCACTTCCTTTACCTTTACACAGTGGAACAATTTTTGCCTTTGACCAGCCATCAAGCAAAGAACTACTTTACCAAGCTTTCACATACACTTTCCAGATACACTTATCAGCAGTTTCAATTCCAATTTTTACCATCTCATTCATTATCCTGCCTGTAACTCCAGCTTTTCCACTCTTTACAGGTTTTATTGTTTTTCTATCCTCTTTTGTAATCTCTTCATCTTTCATATGTCTAATACCTTCTCTCCTTACCTCTGATCCTACTATACAAGTAAACACACTTCATTCACTACCATTTTCAGTCAGTTCTTTAACATACTCCTTATCCCTTGTTCATACTCCATCCTTTGTCAAAAGCAGTCTTCCAGCTTGTCTTGTACACATCTCTCTTCTACCTTTATCTAACTTCTTCCAGAAAGGTTTGTTGTTATTCTTCTATTTCTCATTCATTCTTAACCTGAGATACTTATCTACTTTTTTTTTATTCACCTATACTAACCTTTTACCTTGTCTATTTAGGTCTTTATATTCTATGCTCCTTGGCCTCTATTCAAGGCAATCCCTGGCAGATACACTATATTCTAATAAGAACTTAGGCTATCATAACTAAGGTATTCTCAAGCATATCTTTTTCATTACTTTGCACGTGAGAAAAAAGTAGAAAAAAATAACATTAACTACTGTATATTAGACTTCAGCACTACATAACAGCTAGCCTTACCTAATATCAACACTGTCCCATCAACTACTCAGATCCTGGGAACTACCTGGCTGCAAATACAATTTAACATACTTTCAAATAAGTTTGGGGCTAAAATACATCAAGATCTTACAACACTCACATATGACCAAATTTTTTCTTACCATATGTAATATACAAGAAATCTTGTCTGTAAAAATCTCCATACTAGATAAGGAACTTCATTAAACTATAGTCAACCATCTTCATGGAAAATATCACTAAAACAGACATTTAAGACAGTGTTCAGAACAATACATAATCCCTATTACTAACTTCACTATTCAGTCATGTTATATCTTCAGTTATAACCATTAGAAGAGTATATGTAAACATGCAAAATATATGAAGAAAGGGTGAGTTACAGAGATTGATAAGGATTTAAAATCAGCATAATAAAAACCCAGTGTACAAGCACAAAAACCAGATCCTGATTACACCAGTATTCTCAACAACCTTTAGAGTATCAGAGAAATAAATCTGGCAATGGCATCTCATATATTTACAGCTAAACAATGATACCCTTGTAAATGAACAACACACAAAATGACAACCAGCTTTCTTATACATGTTCAGTGCTTGGTACTGAACCACCCCTTTGGATATTCCTATCTTTACAATCAACATAACAACCCAATATATCCTCCTTATATACAAAAATCATAATAATAAGTATCAGGTGGTAAAGAAAGTGAAAATAAAATGGACCTGGAAGACAGTAAAAATAATGTAACTGAAACAAAAGAAAATGAGTACAAAAATAGAAAGATGAAATAAGGAATATGAGAAAGAATGGAAAGCACAAAATGTACAAGATGTAAGAGTACCTACAATGACATTCTGCCTTAGGGAGGGCTATCATGTAGTGCTTACCACCAATATTGCCAAGTTCAAAATGCTTTTTTTTTTTTGCAATAACTCATTTTATTGTTACATCTTGGATATATCTACAAATGCTCACAGATTGTAGGCTTCTTTTGAAATTTCTGTAATAGCTCCTAATATATTTGTAATCTCTAGGGTCAAAACACTAAGGCTCTCCAACCGTTTTCCTATGTTCTTGAATATCTTCATTTGATGCCTTTTTGATAAAGTCCATGGAATTCTTAAAGATTCAATTAAAGATTCTTTTGATTTGCGTTTTCAATTCCAAACAATTTCTTTGGATCCTTCTGTTGTTCTACTGAAAATAATGTGTATCTTTCTCTACTTTCTAGAAAGTAAAGTTCAACATTTTTCAATCTTTCATGATAGTTCATGTGCACCATTCCTTTAATTTCAGTTGTGAAGTGTGTCCTAATTCTTTCAAACATGCTTAGCTAGAGACCATACAGCAAAGCAGTCTTTTAACTGCTTCTTATACATGAAATGAACATTTTACCATCAGCTTTCTCTCACAAAATGCTGCGTTATCACATTGACAAACAAATTTTATTCGAATGTGGTCTTCAAATTGCAGGTTCTTATCAAAGATGACTTCCTGATTTTTGCAATTTAAGTCACTTTCAGTCTTTTTCCCTGCAGGGCACTTTGTATGGTGTCATTGTTAAACTGCTACTCAATCCATGACTTATATGTGTTCAAGTCTGCCATTTGCCCACCTAATCAAGTTTTCTTCAACCCAATTACATATCACATCACAGACTTTCTGTATATTCTTTTCATGTACTCTGATCCCATGAATTTACCGACTCCGGTGCCATTTGGAAAAATTTTATTGCACTTCCTTATACCTCTCTATCTCTATCCAATATCATTACCATGAACACTAATAAAGTTAATGTCATTCCTTGTAACACCCTTGATAATACATCACCTTCATGAAACTTGGTTCCAAGTGCTACTTCAAATTCTGTTTGTTATAAACTTACTGATCTATCATTCTAATTCATGGTTAAAGCTTTGCTTTGATACTTTACAAAAATTCTGTAGTTTACCTAACTGAATGTTATAACAAAAGAAAAGAAAACCCATTCTCCTTCCTTGCATCTCTGTTTCTCATAAGCATTAATAGCTATGGTTGAGAACTTTTTCCTTATATGAATCCAAGCTGGCCTTCAAATGACACAGTTAATTTGATTTCTTAGTATGTCATTTTCTAATTACTTTCAAATACTTTGATCAAATGTGCTGTCAAGCCTACATGTCTATCCTGTTTTGACAGAAGCTTAGATCCTTGTTTGTGTACTGACAACATGCAAGTCACTTGGAGAAGCTCAGATCCTCCTTTGTGTACAGGCAACATACAAGTCATTTTGTGGATTTCTATCATGCCATAATACTAACATCTGGACCAGATGTCTCCATACTACAGCCTAAGGGTCAGATCCAACCTGCCAAAGATTTTAATGTTGCTTGCAGCCATTGGTTACTCCACATAAATTCTCGCTATTTGATGCAAATAACATGATTAGACAATTGGATATCTATGTGACTCTTTCTTAGTTAAAAACTACAGTGTTCTTTGTTGAAATCATTTTTTTTTTTTGCCGCTGTCTCCCGCATTTGCGAGGTAGTGCAAGGAAACAGAGGAAAGAAATGGCCCAACCCACCCCATACACATGTATATACATACGTCCACACACACGCAAATATACATACCTACACAGCTTTCCATGGTTTACCCCAGACGCTTCACATGCCTTGATTCAATCCACTGACAGCACGTCAACCCCGGTATACCACATCGCTCCAATTCACTCTATTCCTTGCCCTCCTTTCACCCTCCAACATGTTCAGGCCCCGATCACACAAAATCTTTTTCACTCCATCTTTCCACCTCCAATTTGGTCTCCCTCTTCTCCTCGTTCCCTCCACCTCGGACACATATATCCTCTTGGTCAATCTTTCCTCACTCATTCTCTCCATGTGACCAAACCATTTCAAAACACCCTCTTCTGCTCTCTCAACCACGCTCTTTTTATTTCCACACATCTCTCTTACCCTTACGTTACTTACTCGATCAAACCACCTCACACCACACACTGTCCTCAAACATCTCATTTCCAGCACATCCATCCTCCTGCGCACAACTCTATCCATAGTCCACGCCTCGCAACCATACAACATTGTTGGAACCACTATTCCTTCAAATATACCCATTTTTGCTTTCCGAGATAATGTTCTCGACTTCCACACATTCTTCAAGGCTCCCAGAATTTTCGCCCCCTCCCCCACCCTATGATCCACTTCCGCTTCCATGGTTCCATCCGCTGCCAGATCCACTCCCAGATATCTAAAACACTTCACTTCCTCCAGTTTTTCTCCATTCAAACTCACCTCCCAATTGACTTGACCCTCAACCCTACTGTACCTAATAACCTTGCTCTTATTCACATTTACTCTTAACTTTCTTCTTTCACACACTTTACCAAACTCAGTCACCAGCTTCTGCAGTTTCTCACATGAATCAGCCACCAGTGCTGTATCATCAGCGAACAACAACTGACTCACTTCCCAAGCTCTCTCATCCCCAACAGACTTCATACTTGCCCCTCTTTCCAAAACTCTTGCATTCACCTCCCTAACAACCCCATCCATAAACAAATTAAACAACCATGGAGACATCACACACCCCTGCCACAACCCTACATTCACTGAGAACCAATCACTTTCCTCTCTTCCTACACGTACACATGCCTTACATCCTCGATAAAAACTTTTCACTGCTTCTAACTATTTCTTTTCTTATGAACATTTTCTTGTTACAAAATGAAGCAATTAACTATCCCTCCAGCAATCAAATGAAGCTTTTAAATTTCCTACCCAAGATATACACATATAAGGTAATGCATGCAAACTGATAATGTGAAAGATAGCTAATGGATGCCTGCTCTTGTAACATGTGTAACTGTCATCAATCTTATGAAACTTTTCTCTGCATTACACTGATAAAAAAGATGATGTTAAAATACGGATTTAATGTTATAAAAATACATTGGGTATGCAATACAAAGAAAAATTTAGACCAATTAACTTTTTCATACTTGATAACAATTTCCCATGTTAGCGAAGTAGTGTCAGGAACATATGAAGAAAGTTTGCATTTGCTGACATCCATTTTCTAACTGTCATGTGTAATGCACTGAAACCACAGCTCCCTATCCATTATCTATAATCTAATGGACAGTTATTTTTGTAAACAGGACATGACTTACTAACACCACGACACTGAATTGGAAAGACAATTTGCAATTGAAAACCACTGAGCCCAAGTATATCTGGTCTTAAGGCCAATAACACTTGAGAAAAATGTAAGTGGCATGACAAAACACATTAATAGAAAATCAGAGTTCATATTACTGAAAAACTGTAACAATTAAACTCTTCTAACATATATATAATCCTTAATAATGTGCGTTGCCTTCTCCAACCCTATATTTTCACATATCTTTTCATTCAAGCCCAATTGAAAATTACACTGGTCAACATTTACGAAAAGCATACAGGGAATGTCAAATTTTTAAAGAACTGTGGACAAATGATTACTTACAACCATGTAAACATTTATGAAAAACATATAATGAGCCAAATTTTTAAAGAACATTGTTCAAATGACTACTTTTTGTGCAGTACTAAAACAAAGTCCTACGCCATACTATGAATTTTCAGTTCAAAATTCTAATCAACCTTCAATTTCACTTTTGCCTTGTTTGGCTGCTTTCTCTAAAAGATATCTGTGGTTGACTTTGCCAATTGCCTTAGTAAACTTTAGTCCATTCGTTTTCCTTACATTAGAGTTCTACGGATGTTACTGAGGCGCGATAATAATTGCATCTTCATACTTTTTCTCGGCACAAACCCATGTTGGTCTTCATTTATACATTTGTTCAAATGTTCTAATGCTTGAATACAGCTTTCAGCACTCTTTTACACACTGCTATTTCAAGTGACATCAAGCAAACTGGTACTGGTTTAGATCCTGCTTTGTCTAATGGTGTTAAAAGATATCATTTCGTGAGAAAGTACCAAGGAAAAAATAATGCCATCAGACAGGCCCAGCACATAGCTCTCTCTGCAAATCCTGCTTGCTTAATGATACTAATTCTTTCTGTCGTTGAATGACGTACACTATAAAACTGTCAATTCTCAACTCAAGTAAATGTGCTTTTACAGTTATGAAGGCTTCTATCTCAAATGTTTTATGTTGAGAGAGAGAGAGAGAGAGAGAGAGAGAGAGAGAGAGAGAGAGAGAGAGAGAGAGAGAGAGAGAGAGAGAGAGAGAGAGAGAATCCACCTAACTACCTAAAAAGTACTTTTCTATGACAGTATTTTGTCTGAGACATGGGGAGCACAGGCAGAGGTCTTATAATACTGCTTTTCTACCCCACCAGCCACATTACTTAAATGTTAATTCTGGGTTCATCAGGGATTGTCTTTATCAATTTTTCTAGGTTTCTTTTAAATGCTTATCCACTCATCCCATGCATCTTTATTTCTCTCATCAATTCATGCATAATCTTTCCATCTTTCTTAATGGTTTCTTGAGGAGTAGGAAAAGACAGAAGAAATGGCAGATCGGTGGGCATATCTCTCATCAAAGAAAATCGCAATATACACCGTGGAATGTAAGAGATAAAGCAAAATTATCCTAATAAAGGTCATATGTATATCTCTCACTACTGATGGTCAAAGATCATGCATTCCACTAGCAAAATCTAAACTTGTTGTAACAACTCTCATGATAATAATTATTCACTTATCAATAAAAACACTTGTATCTATAAGCCTGTACTTTCATTAGACGATTTCATCTTTCAAATACTGTGCTTATCAATGTAAAGCAGCATGTGCATGTAATGTTATTACAAAGGAAAGATAAATATATTATTGCTTTCCCTTATTAGTTTATTAACTAATCTACAGACTTAACATCACCTTCACTTTCATACAAGTATAGGCATCCAGTAACAGAATCATATATCTTCATATGTTTATATAGTATTTACAATATCTTATTTCCTTCTTATAACTCTTATAGCACATTATGCACAGAGATGGCACAGTCTAGCCAGCTGTCATGATACTGTAACTGACCATCAAGGAGTTTAGTAACAAACCAGGCTTAATCAGTGGCCTTTCCAAACCACTTTTTGTTCTGATATATTACAAAGTCAATTTTCATTTTAAATTACAAAGTCAATTTTCATTTTATATTACAAAGTCAATTTTCATTTTACACTGATACAACAACTAAAGAGGGGATTATACAAAAATTGTCATATAAGAAGTGGAACATGCTAGAAAATTCCAGACACTGAATAAGCACTGGATCAAAACCACTCCTTTATTAATAAAACTCTGTAATAAAACAATATACCCACCAACTGACAAGATTTCATAAGAACGTAAGACATAAAGCTCTTCCCTAACCTCTATTTTGTGACTTTTTTCTATACAGTTTTCCTTACAATATTTTCAAAGCTGTTATCTTCCATAAGCCAATGCCAAAGGGAATCTTAATGAGTTCCACAACAATTCATGACAAAACCCAACCAACACTAACTTTAAAAAAATCATATCTCTTTACAATGCATGTTTGGACATGAATCAACAAAGTAGATATGGTGAGGCATAATAAAAAATTCCCAGAACACAAACACTATGCCATCACTGTTACTTCTTTCTCTACCTTCATTACATTTAAATCAGGCATTCAACATCAAATACCTTCCTTTTCTATTTCACAGTCTGTTTTACACGATCAGATTAAATTCAAGATGGGTTCAGTGCAATCTTGTAACCACTGACATAATATGCATAACAATTGTTAATAACATGTACAGTACAAAGAGCAGCCTTTGATGAAAGTATTTCCAAACAGCTCTGTAAGCATCTCAATTTATAGTTTGTTAATTGCATATCTTTAATCATCTAAATGTAGGTGATCTTTAAAGCAAACTATATAACAAATCAACATCACAAACTCTGTAAACCATATATTTTTGTTTCATATACCAGCTATGTCAGAATTTTACTATCAAAATTCATATTCTATAAACTCCAAAGGAAATTTAGAAATTACCATTCCATGAAATAAAAATCTCTTTAAATTCTTATTTTTTACAAGCTGCTGTATTTCATTTGCATAAATTATTAATCAAAAATATCTTTTTTCTTACTATAATACACCTTTAACATACCATTTATTTGCTAGGCAAGACAAAATTAGGTTGAGGAGTATATCTGTTGAGCTATGGAAATTTGACTATTGTTGCATGCCTTGGTAACATATGAGAAACGGGAAAAATACAAACTGCAGTCAAAGCATGAAAAAATGGACGTTTCACTGGAATATCTCATCGGAAAAAAATAGTTAGTATGGTGTGTGTGTGTGTAAAGTAACAAAATTAAGGAGCCCTGGATCAAAAGGAGCACCTGGCCAGTGACGTCTCTATCAGGCCTTGGATGTAAGCCAGGCTAAGGCAGCATGCTCCACCTGTCCTGGCAATTGCTACACAGGAGTGAAATAAGTCCCACATTTTCACAAACCAGTGTCAAAAGTCAAATTTGCATGAGGGAGACCATGCATATCTGGCCTGTGCATAAGAAAGAAAAGGGGTACATCACTGATTTATATGCTGGGTTTAACTGGATCACACAGTCAGCAGGTAGAGCTTTCTTAGGTCTGATGCACGTGAGAATGTTCTTTGCTTCACCAGAGTAAGTGTACTCTGGCCTATACACTAACTTCAAAAGCTACACTCCCCAAAAAACATATACAAATTAAACTTTGTAAATGTTTAAAATATTTACTAGAGGCTGTTGACATACACATAATACCACTATCCCTTGACATAGTTAAAAGAAAACTGCTTTTACCTTAATTCATAATTAAGAGAACCAGTTGGTAATACGGATGGGTGAAATTCATTTCAAGGTAACAGCAAATCTCTGACTTATAAGGGTTACTATCAAAGCTGAACAAAGCATGTTGTTCTATTCCAAGCAGTCTGTCACATATCCTTGCTTCATTTTGTTTTAATTCAGAATGCACCCATGTTTTCATGTGAGCAATGACTTTGCATGTTGTGACTGCATTCCATCTATACTGAATGTAATTACAGCAGTATGTCAAACGGTCTGGAAAAAAAAAGGTGTTAAAAGTGATCGCTCAGGTGCAAAAGACCAAAAATCAGTGCAATGGAAAAAGGGCATTAAGGGTGAGAGATGAGGTGCAAAACAAGACCTATTATCATCAATTACCTTAATGTAAAACTAGATGCAATCAGTAGGTCTGAAATGGGAGAAAAACTTGGCCACGTTTTGAGAGTGGACTTGCTACATCTACAAAGGAAACAATATATGGTAATAAAGACAAAACAAAACTTCTAAAGCTGCTACAGTTTCAAGTGCTACAAAACTAACTCATCAGAGAGATGAATTAGAAAAACATGGAAAAAAATCAAATGTCTGGATTGAAGACCAAAATCAACACAAAGAGACTATAAACACTAGAGCATAATCATTCAAGAGATACAAATAGTTAGTATGAGGATTCATCAAGAGATGGTAATGAAAACTTTGAAATGGAAACTGTTTGAGCTAGTAACAGATGGTTTTGGAAACTGTTTGTGCTAATAAAGGATGGTTTGAATGATTCAAAAGGTGTTATAGCAATCATGTCAAAATATGTACTAAAGCTGTCAGAGTTGATACAGAGATGGATATAACTATTCACCAGTGCTGGTGAAAATAAACAAAGAGGGTGGGTAAAACCCACTTCCTCATGTTAATGAGGCATGACTCTACTGATAGCACAAGACAGGACATTCATATCTATTGAAGAGTTACCAGGTATTAGTGCTGATAAGTTAACACTTTCTGGGAGGTAATAATGGATACATTTTGAAGTTGAGATGCAGAAAAAAAAACCTTGCTCACAAGGAATCACCTAAAACACAACAGCATTAATCAAGACCATGAATTGAGGTGAATTACCTAAGGAGAACTTTTTTGGCAAACTCATAAAAGGAATTTAAAGGAAAGGTAAGCCTACAATTAGGGAATTCTTTGAACTATTAGTATTATGAATGTCATGGACAAAATTGCTGAGTTGTGGATGATCACCAAGCATCAACTATATGGAAGAATTTATGCCATGAGTCCACAATTTTTGTGGTTCTTGCCCTACCAGAAACTATTCCAAAGATGTGTAAAAACATCAGCCATTGCAGATGATGTGGGCTTTGGAGATGTAGGTGTGGTGTTGTTACAGTTTCAGGGAGAAGACCTGACATAAGAGGAACTAATGAAGCTGAAATATGAACTAACAATGGAAAAGGAGGAGCAGCATGAGGAAGTTCTCCTATCTTTATGTCTTTTGTTTTTAATCAGGTCTGCAAGCAAGTTCTTACTAGAATGATCCAAACCATGAATACAGCTTTAAAGTTTCCAAAGGAATGAACAGCAAGAGCTAATGGTACAGAAAATTATACATGGAGGGAGAAAAGCATTCTGGGGATATCTCTGGAGAGTTTTTTTTTCCAAAAAAGTCCCTTACTCAGCAAAAATTGAGCCAGCTACTATAAAGATGACTCAAAAGGTGAAGATGACCCTACTAACACTCTCCTTCACTCCCAGGAGCTTCCCCACATCTCCCAACAAAACTACTTCATGTTGCAAAAGCCACAATTTCTGTTCAGAGTTGAAAATGTCATTCCTATTTCTGTGCCCTGTTTTTAATAACATTATTATTTTATAATATTTCTTGATTAATATCAAATACGTTTTCTGCAATCTTAAGTATGTTTTTCTAATGTCTTGAGGCTGCATGCTTTTCCACAGGAATGCATTTCCAATTATAAAATGGGGATCCACAAGAAAATGCATTTCCCCTTTTGTAACTTTGCTAAAGGGATAACTTTTCAAGAACATATCTCTTCTTTTTGGTGGGGGATGAGTATACACAGAAATAGACAGTAGCAAACAGAAAGCACTGAAAACCATCTAAATAGAAAGCACTGAGAACAATCTAAATTTCCATTAAGCCATACACCCTACATAGGTAGCAAGAACTAATGTAATTTTTCTGCAGTAAAATTGATTACAAGAATCTTTTCTCACTTTAAAAAAAATCTTGCTTTGTGCTACATTTCACGTGAAACATATTTCTGATGAAATCTAAAATTCTTCCTTTTTCATATTAACCAGTTCCTCCATCAAAAGCATGTGGCACACAGAATGTTTCTGACAATCTATTTACCATACCAAAATTCCTTCAATGAAAATAGGGAACTAATCTTGCATGACTATGATACAAATTAAGACTCACAACAAAAGCCTGGATCATCAATAACTATAGATAACAATATATATATATAAGCATTTCTAAAAAATATACAACAGATACTTATCACAAAACTTTGCAAGCATTTGAGAAAAATATACTTAAAAAAAAATAATACAAGACTTACACATACAGTTACAATAAAATATGGGAGCCAGGTCCAATAAATATGATGGTCGAAATAACTGCCCATATTATGCAGAAAAATACGAAAAGAAGAATACACTGGGAAGAAGTATATTCAAAGAACTAGTTATCATTTCAATTACACAATCACACTTATACAGAGGCCTTTGGTACACAACTACTCCCAGTATTACTTCCAATATACATGGGTTTTTCAGTATAAAATTTGCTAAGACAAGGAGTATTATGATATAGAAGTTTTCTATGAGAAACTTGCAAAGGGATATGTCTGTACTTGGCACACTTCATCAAGTAAGCATATTTCTAATAAGAAGTTTAATGACAGAAGATATAAGGCTGGTATCAGGCAACAAATGTATATGAGCAATGTCATCATATCTGCAGGCAAGACAGCAGCAAAGCTAAGCCTTTGATGTTACTTCAGTAACGCCCATTTACATACTTGAAAACAAGAAATGAGATGAGGCAAAGCTTTGTGCGAGGCTCAAACTTGCCAATCCATCAATGTGTGGGCAAAACATTACCCAGGGGAAATTTTAAGGCACAAAAAACAATAAGGATATTAAAAACAAAGCCTAAGAAAATACAGAGCTACATCACATTAATATTCACATCATTCATTCCATCAACACCTACTTCAAATCTGCCTGGGTATGGGGTCATGAATACGTGTAAGAAACACGTGCACATTACGATTTACACTATATATATATTCATTTATATTTATTTAATTTGCTTTGTCGCTGTCTCCCGCATTAGCGAGGTAGCGCAAGGAAACAGACGAAAGAAATGGCCCAACCCATCCACATACACATGTATATACATACACGTCCACACACGCAAATATACATACCTATACATCTCAATGTACACATATATATACACACACAGACATATACATATATACACATGTACATAATTCATTGTCTGCCTTTATTTATTCCCATCGCCACCTCGCCACACATGGAATAACAACCCCCCTCCCCCCTCATGTGTGCGAGGTAGCGCTCGGAAAAGACAACAAAGGCCCCATTTGTTCACACTCAGTCTCTAGCTGTCATGTAATAATGCACCGAAACCACAGCTCCCTTTCCACATCCAGGCCCCACAGAACTTTCCATGGTTTACCCCAGACGCTTCACATGCCCTGATTCAATCCATTGACAGCACGTCGACCCCGGTATACCACATCGTTCCAATTCACTCTATTCCTTGCACGCCTTTCACCCTCCTGCATGTTCAGGCCCCGATCACTCAAAATCTTTTTCACTCCATCTTTCCACCTCCAATTTGGTCTCCCACTTCTCGTTCCCTCCACCTCTGACACATATATCCTCTTGGTCAATCTTTCCTCACTCATTCTCTCCACATGACCAAACCATTGCAAAACACCCTATTCTGCTCTCTCAACCATACTCTTTTTATTTCCACACATCTCTCTTACCCTTACATTACTTACTCGATCAAACCACCTCACACCACATATTGTCCTCAAACATCTCATTTCCAGCACATCCACCCTCCTGCGCACAACTCTATCCATAGCCCACGCCTCGCAACCATACAACATTGTTGGAACCACTATTCCTTCAAACATACCCATTTTATATATATATTTTTTTTTTGTCGCTGTCTCCCGCGTTTGCGAGGTAGCACATGGAAACAGACGAAAGAAATGGCCCAACCCACCCCATACACAATGTATATACATACACGTCCACAAATGCAAATATACATACCTATACATCTCAATGTACACATATATATACACACACAGACACATACATATATACCCATGCACACAATTCACACTGTCTGCCTTTATTCATTCACATCGCCACCTCGCCACACATGGAATACCAACCCCCTCCCCCCTCATGTGCGCGAGGTAGCACTAGGAAAAGACAACAAAGGCCCCATTTGTTCACACTCAGTCTCTAGCTGTCATGCAATAATGCCCAAAACCACAGCTTCCTTTCCACATCCAGGCCCCACACAACTTTCCATGGTTTACCCCAGACGCTTCACAAGCCCTGATTCAATCCACTGACAGCACGTCAACCCCAGTATACCACATCAATCCAATTCACTCTATTCCTTGCCCGCCTTTCACCCTTCTGCATGTTCAGGCCCCGATCACACAAAATCTTTTTCATTCCATCTTTCCACCTCCAATTTGGTCTCCCACTTCTCGTTCCCTCCACCTCCGACACATATATCCTCTTGGTTAATCTTTCCTCACTTATTCTCTCCATGTGCCAAAACCATTTCAAAACACCCTCTTCTGCTTTCTCAACCACGCTCTTTTTATTTCCACACATCTCTCTTACCCTTACATTACTTACTCGATCAAACCACCTCACACCACACATTGTCCTCAAACATCTCATTTCCAGCACATCCACCCTCCTGCACACACCTCTCTCCATAGCCCACGCCTCGCAACCATACAACATTGTTGGAACCACTATTCCTTCAAACATACCCATTTTTGCTTTCCGAGATAATGTTCTCGACTTCCACACATTCTTCAAGGCTCCCAGGATTTTCGCCCCCTCCCCCACCCTATGATTCACTTCCGCTTCCATGGTTCCATCCGCTGCCAGATCCATGCCCAGATATCTAAAACACTTTACTTCCTCCAGTTTTTCTCCATTCAAACTTACCTTATATATATATATATATATATATATATATATATATATATATATATATATATATATATATATATATATATATTTTTTTTTTGCTTTGTCGCTGTCTCCCGCGTTTGCGAGGTAGCGCAAGGAAACAGACGAAAGAAATGGCCCAACCCACCCCCATACACATGTATATACATACGTCCACACACGCAAATATACATACCTACACAGCTTTCCATGGTTTACCTCAGACGCTTCACATGCCCTGATTCAATCCACTGACGGCACGTCAACCCCGGTATACCACATCAATCCAATTCACTCTATTCCTTGCCCTCCTTTCACCCTCCTGCATGTTCAGGCCCTGATCACACAAAATCTTTTTCACTCCATCTTTCCACCTCCAATTTGGTCTCCCACTTCTCCTCGTTCCCTCCACCTCCGACACATATATCCTCTTGGTCAATCGTTCCTCACTCATTCTCTCCATGTGCCCAAACCATTTCAAAACACCCTCTTCTGCTCTCTCAACCACACTCTTTTTATTTCCACACATCTCTCTTACCCTTACGTTACTTACTCGATCAAACCACCTCACACCACACATTGTCCTCAAACATCTCATTTCCAGCACATCCATCCTCCTGCGCACAACTCTATCCATAGCCCACGCCTCGCAACCATACAACATTGTTGGAACCACTATTCCTTCAAACATACCCATTTTTGCTTTCCGAGATAATGTTCTCGACTTCCACACATTCTTCAAGGCTCCCAGGATTTTCGCCCCCTACCCCACCCTATGATCCACTTCCGCTTCCATGGTTCCATATATATATATATATATATATATATATATATATATATATATATATATATATATATATATATATATATCCCTGGGGATAGGGGATTAAGAATACTTCCCACGTATTCCCTGCGTGTCGCAGAAGGCAACTAAAAGGGGAGGGAGCGGGGGGCTGGAAATCCTCCCCTCTCTTTTTTTTTTTCAAATTTTCCAAAAGGAGGAACAGAAGGGGGCCAGGTGAGGATATCCCACAAAGGCCCAGTCCTCTGTTCTTAACGCAACCTCGCTAACGCAGGAAATGGCGAATAGTTTAAAAGAAAGAAAAAGAATATATATATATATCCCTTCTATTTCTACGAGGCTCCTGCAGGGCCTAGGAAACTAGCCACTGGCCGACTGCTTGGGACCATAGATCATAGAGTCTATGTACTGGTGATGTGGGCATGTATGTGCAAAGCCTACAAGGTAACTGAGTAATAAGTTGTTGTCTTAGTTCTGGTAGTTGAGTTGTGTACATGGAGGGTTCAAAGGTATGTTGTAATGGTGTTTGTCGTGTTGTAGGCGTGGGTTAGGCCAGAAAACAGAGAGAAAATTGTGTCTCAAGTCTGTCTCGGGATTGTGGCTTTTGATGGGTGTACGTCTGGTGAAGTGCAATTTAAGAATGATTTTGGAGGATAGCTGTTAAGTGGTTGTCAATGCTATTACAGTGTGCATGAGTTTTTCATCACTGTATATATCAGGAGGTGGAGGGATCTGCAAGCAAAGGCTGCTGAAATGTTAGGCAAGGAAAAGCTTTTCATTTCTACCTGGGGGTTCATGGTTAGTTATTGAGAAGATGGGTGGGCAGGGGTAAGGGGGGTTACAAAGAACTGAGTGCCAAGAATATTCAAGTGGGAAGTAATGAAAGGATCTTTGCTTCATTCTGTCTGTGTTAAGTGTTTGGGTTGCTTGGCAGGTATGGAGCACTGTTATACTTGATTTTGTTCTATTTTGTGCTATGATGCATTGTTACATTTGATTTTGAAAGGATGAAAAAGCAGGTAGGTGAAGCATACATTGGAGTGGAATGGATGAAATGTTTGTAGAGGTTCTTATGGGACTCATTTTATCTAAATCTGGTGCTAGTAAGTGCTCTGAGGGAATTTACTATGTGTGTTGCTTTATGCTGATGTCATTGGGATGGGTAATGAATGTCATATGAATGCTTAGAATAACTGATGCTTTGTTGATTGTGCGTGATTGTTCATTCAAGGTGACAGGAGGGTGTGAGCTGAATTTGCATCTATCCGGGGTTAAAATAATAACAAAAGACTTCTGTGGCAATGTAGACATTCTACTCCAGGTGAGCCAATGTTCCTATTGTGTGACTTAGCACTGCATGTTTGATGTTGCTACTGCAGTGTCAGGGTTTTGTGATCCGATTTTGAGGTTATCTACATACAAAAGGACCTTCATGCTGAGGTTTGCCTGAGGTGATGGAAGGTCATCTAGGATGAGACTGAAGAGAGTTGGAGAAAGAACTGCTCCTTCGGGAACTTCATTGTAGATTTTACATGTTTTTGATGTGAAGCCACTTAAGTGACTCTGGCATGGTGGCTGGCTATAAAATTGGCTAACCATTTTTGTCACTTGTGGAGGGTGGTATCAAATATTTTTTGTGTGAAGATGTGTCAGGGGACAGTGTCAAATGCTTTATTGATGTCTATTGCCACTGGTCCCATGTGGGAAGAGGGGTGTAGCTGGTTGAGTCCATCTAGGATATGTTGTGTGAGCCCAGTGAGTAGTGTGGTGGTACAATGTTTGGGCCTGAAGCCATACTATGTGGGTAAGAGTGGGATCCTTTGCTTGATTCTGTTGTGGATAATCTTTTCACAATTTCAATACCAAGGATAAAAGTGATATTGGGCAGTTAGAGGGTTCTAACATCAAAATCATATTGGCAAATTTTCACATAAGGGATTTTGTTGTGTAGCAAGTAAATGACGATAACTGAAAATGCTTAAGACTGCTATAGGCCATAGTGTTATATATATATATATATATATATATATATATATATATATATATATATATATATATATATATATATATATATTATCCCTGGGGATAGGGGATTAAGAATACTTCCCACTTATTCCTTGCGTGTCGTAGAAGGCGACTAAAAGGGGAGGGAGCGGGGGGCTGGAAATCCTCCCCTCTCGTTTTTTTTTTTCTAATTTTCCAAAAGAAGGAACAGATGGGGCCAGGTGAGGATATTCCAAAAAAGGCCCAGTCCTCTGTTCTTAATGCTACCTCGCTAACGCGGGAAATGGCGAATAGCTTAAAAGAAAGAAAGAAAGATATATATATATATATATATATATATATATATATATATATATATATATATATATATATATATATATATATAAAATAATATATATCTATAAAATAATATATATATATATATATATATATATATATATATATATATATATATATATATAAAATAATATATATCCATAAAATAATATATATATATATATATATATATATATTTTGTTTATCTATTCATTATACTTTGTCACCGTCTCCCGCATTAGCGAGGTAGCACAAGGAAACAGACGAAAGAATGGCCCAATCCACCCACATACACATACATATACATAAATGCCCACACATGCACATATACATACCTATACATTTCAATGTATACATACATATACATATACAGACATATTTATTTATTTATTTTATTTTGCTTTGTCGCTGTCTCCTGGTTTGCGAGGTAGCGCAAGGAAACAGACGAAAGAAATGGCCCAACCCACCCCCATACACATGTATATACATACACGTCCACACACGCAAATATACATACCTATACATCTCAATGTACATATATATATATATATATATATATACACACAGACACATACATATATACCCATGCACACAATTCACACTGTCTGCCTTTATTCATTCCCATCACCACCTCATCACACATGGAATACCATCCCCCTCCCCCCTCATGTGTGCGAGGTAGCACTAGGAAAAGACAACAAAGGCGCCATTCGTTCACACTCAGTCTCTAGCTTTCAAAGGTGCCATTCGTTCACACTCAGTCTCTAGCTGTCATGCAATAATGCCCGAAACCACAGCTCCCTTTCCACATCCAGGCCCCACACAACTTTCCATGGTTTACCCCAGACGCTTCACATGCCCTGATTCAATCCACTGACAACACGTCAACCCCGGTATACCACATCAATCCAATTCACTCTATTCCTTGCCTGCCTTTCACCCTCCTGCATGTTCAGGCCCCGATCACTCAAAATCTTTTTCACTCCATCTTTCCACCTCCAATTTGGTCTCCCACTTCTCCTCGTTCCCGCCACCTATGACATATACATCCTCTTTGTCACTCTTTCCTCACTCATTCTCTCCATGTGACCAAACCATTTCAAAACACCCTCTTCTGCTCTCTCAACCATCCTCTTTTTATTTCCACACATCTCTCTTACCCTTACATTAGTTACTCGATCAAACCACCTCACACCACATATTGTCCTCAAACATCTCATTTCCAGCACATCCACCCTCCTGCGCCACAACTCTATCCATAGCCCACGCCTCGCAACCATACAACATTGTTGGAACCACTATTCCTTCAAACATACCCATTTTATATATATATTTTTTTTTTGTCGCTGTCTCCCGCGTTTGCGAGGTAGCACATGGAAACAGACGAAAGAAATGGCCCAACCCACCCCATACACAATGTATATACATACACGTCCACACATGCAAATATACATACCTATACATCTCAATGTACACATATATATACACACACAGACACATACATATATACCCATGCACACAATTCACACTGTCTGCCTTTATTCATTCACATCGCCACCTCGCCACACATGGAATACCAACCCCCTCCCCCCTCATGTGCGCGAGGTAGCACTAGGAAAAGACAACAAAGGCCCCATTTGTTCACACTCAGTCTCTAGCTGTCATGCAATAATGCCCAAAACCACAGCTTCCTTTCCACATCCAGGCCCCACACAACTTTCCATGGTTTACCCCAGACGCTTCACAAGCCCTGATTCAATCCACTGACAGCACGTCAACCCCAGTATACCACATCAATCCAATTCACTCTATTCCTTGCCCGCCTTTCACCCTTCTGCATGTTCAGGCCCCGATCACACAAAATCTTTTTCATTCCATCTTTCCACCTCCAATTTGGTCTCCCACTTCTCGTTCCCTCCACCTCCGACACATATATCCTCTTGGTTAATCTTTCCTCACTTATTCTCTCCATGTGCCAAAACCATTTCAAAACACCCTCTTCTGCTTTCTCAACCACGCTCTTTTTATTTCCACACATCTCTCTTACCCTTACATTACTTACTCGATCAAACCACCTCACACCACACATTGTCCTCAAACATCTCATTTCCAGCACATCCACCCTCCTGCACACACCTCTCTCCATAGCCCACGCCTCGCAACCATACAACATTGTTGGAACCACTATTCCTTCAAACATACCCATTTTTGCTTTCCGAGATAATGTTCTCGACTTCCACACATTCTTCAAGGCTCCCAGGATTTTCGCCCCCCTCCCCCACCCTATGATTCACTTCCGCTTCCATGGTTCCATCCGCTGCCAGATCCATGCCCAGATATCTAAAACACTTTACTTCCTCCAGTTTTTCTCCATTCAAACTTACCTTATATATATATATATATATATATATATATATATATATATATATATATATATATATATATATATATATATTTTTTTTTTGCTTTGTCGCTGTCTCCCGCGTTTGCGAGGTAGCGCAAGGAAACAGACGAAAGAAATGGCCCAACCCACCCCCATACACATGTATATACATACGTCCACACACGCAAATATACATACCTACACAGCTTTCCATGGTTTACCTCAGACGCTTCACATGCCCTGATTCAATCCACTGACGGCACGTCAACCCCGGTATACCACATCAATCCAATTCACTCTATTCCTTGCCCTCCTTTCACCCTCCTGCATGTTCAGGCCCTGATCACACAAAATCTTTTTCACTCCATCTTTCCACCTCCAATTTGGTCTCCCACTTCTCCTCGTTCCCTCCACCTCCGACACATATATCCTCTTGGTCAATCGTTCCTCACTCATTCTCTCCATGTGCCCAAACCATTTCAAAACACCCTCTTCTGCTCTCTCAACCACACTCTTTTTATTTCCACACATCTCTCTTACCCTTACGTTACTTACTCGATCAAACCACCTCACACCACACATTGTCCTCAAACATCTCATTTCCAGCACATCCATCCTCCTGCGCACAACTCTATCCATAGCCCACGCCTCGCAACCATACAACATTGTTGGAACCACTATTCCTTCAAACATACCCATTTTTGCTTTCCGAGATAATGTTCTCGACTTCCACACATTCTTCAAGGCTCCCAGGATTTTCGCCCCCTACCCCACCCTATGATCCACTTCTGCTTCCATGGTTCCATATATATATATATATATATATATATATATATATATATATATATATATATATATATATATATATATATCCCTGGGGATAGGGGATTAAGAATACTTCCCACGTATTCCCTGCGTGTCGCAGAAGGCAACTAAAAGGGGAGGGAGCGGGGGGCTGGAAATCCTCCCCTCTCTTTTTTTTTTTCAAATTTTCCAAAAGGAGGAACAGAAGGGGGCCAGGTGAGGATATCCCACAAAGGCCCAGTCCTCTGTTCTTAACGCAACCTCGCTAACGCAGGAAATGGCGAATAGTTTAAAAGAAAGAAAAAGAATATATATATATATCCCTTCTATTTCTACGAGGCTCCTGCAGGGCCTAGGAAACTAGCCACTGGCCGACTGCTTGGGACCATAGATCATAGAGTCTATGTACTGGTGATGTGGGCATGTATGTGCAAAGCCTACAAGGTAACTGAGTAATAAGTTGTTGTCTTAGTTCTGGTAGTTGAGTTGTGTACATGGAGGGTTCAAAGGTATGTTGTAATGGTGTTTGTCGTGTTGTAGGCGTGGGTTAGGCCAGAAAACAGAGAGAAAATTGTGTCTCAAGTCTGTCTCGGGATTGTGGCTTTTGATGGGTGTACGTCTGGTGAAGTGCAATTTAAGAATGATTTTGGAGGATAGCTGTTAAGTGGTTGTCAATGCTATTACAGTGTGCATGAGTTTTTCATCACTGTATATATCAGGAGGTGGAGGGATCTGCAAGCAAAGGCTGCTGAAATGTTAGGCAAGGAAAAGCTTTTCATTTCTACCTGGGGGTTCATGGTTAGTTATTGAGAAGATGGGTGGGCAGGGGTAAGGGGGGTTACAAAGAACTGAGTGCCAAGAATATTCAAGTGGGAAGTAATGAAAGGATCTTTGCTTCATTCTGTCTGTGTTAAGTGTTTGGGTTGCTTGGCAGGTATGGAGCACTGTTATACTTGATTTTGTTCTATTTTGTGCTATGATGCATTGTTACATTTGATTTTGAAAGGATGAAAAAGCAGGTAGGTGAAGCATACATTGGAGTGGAATGGATGAAATGTTTGTAGAGGTTCTTATGGGACTCATTTTATCTAAATCTGGTGCTAGTAAGTGCTCTGAGGGAATTTACTATGTGTGTTGCTTTATGCTGATGTCATTGGGATGGGTAATGAATGTCATATGAATGCTTAGAATAACTGATGCTTTGTTGATTGTGCGTGATTGTTCATTCAAGGTGACAGGAGGGTGTGAGCTGGATTTGCATCTATCCGGGGTTAAAATAATAACAAAAGACTTCTGTGGCAATGTAGACATTCTACTCCAGGTGAGCCAATGTTCCTATTGTGTGACTTAGCACTGCATGTTTGATGTTGCTACTGCAGTGTCAGGGTTTTGTGATCCGATTTTGAGGTTATCTACATACAAAAGGACCTTCATGCTGAGGTTTGCCTGAGGTGATGGAAGGTCATCTAGGATGAGACTGAAGAGAGTTGGAGAAAGAACTGCTCCTTAGGGAACTTCATTGTAGATTTTACATGTTTTTGATGTGAAGCCACTTAAGTGACTCTGGCATGGTGGCTGGCTATAAAATTGGCTAACCATTTTTGTCACTTGTGGAGGGTGGTATCAAATATTTTTTGTGTGAAGATGTGTCAGGGGACAGTGTCAAATGCTTTATTGATGTCTATTGCCACTGGTCCCATGTGGGAAGAGGGGTGTAGCTGGTTGAGTCCATCTAGGATATGTTGTGTGAGCCCAGTGAGTAGTGTGGTGGTACAATGTTTGGGCCTGAAGCCATACTATGTGGGTAAGAGTGGGATCCTTTGCTTGATTCTGTTGTGGATAATCTTTTCACAATTTCAATACCAAGGATAAAAGTGATATTGGGCAGTTAGAGGGTTCTAACATCAAAATCATATTGGCAAATTTTCACATAAGGGATTTTGTTGTGTAGCAAGTAAATGACGATAACTGAAAATGCTTAAGACTGCTATAGGCCATAGTGTTATATATATATATATATATATATATATATATATATATATATATATATTATCCCTGGGGATAGGGGATTAAGAATACTTCCCACTTATTCCTTGCGTGTCGTAGAAGGCGACTAAAAGGGGAGGGAGCGGGGGGCTGGAAATCCTCCCCTCTCGTTTTTTTTTTTCTAATTTTCCAAAAGAAGGAACAGATGGGGCCAGGTGAGGATATTCCAAAAAAGGCCCAGTCCTCTGTTCTTAATGCTACCTCGCTAACGCGGGAAATGGCGAATAGCTTAAAAGAAAGAAAGAAAGATATATATATATATATATATATATATATATATATATATATATATATATATATATATATATATATATATATATATATATATATATATATATATATATATATATATATATATATATATATATATATATATATATATATATATATATATATATATATATATATATATATATATATATATATATATATATATAAAATAATATATATCTATAAAATAATATATATATATATATATATATATATATATATATATATATATATATATATATATATATATATATATATATAAAATAATATATATCTATAAAATAATATATATATATATATATATATATATATATATTTTGTTTATCTATTCATTATACTTTGTCACCGTCTCCCGCATTAGCGAGGTAGCACAAGGAAACAGACGAAAGAATGGCCCAATCCACCCACATACACATACATATACATAAATGCCCACACATGCACATATACATACCTATACATTTCAATGTATACATACATATACATATACAGACATATTTATTTATTTATTTTATTTTGCTTTGTCGCTGTCTCCTGGTTTGCGAGGTAGCGCAAGGAAACAGACGAAAGAAATGGCCCAACCCACCCCCATACACATGTATATACATACACGTCCACACACGCAAATATACATACCTATACATCTCAATGTACATATATATATATATATATATATATATACACACACAGACACATACATATATACCCATGCACACAATTCACACTGTCTGCCTTTATTCATTCCCATCACCACCTCATCACACATGGAATACCATCCCCCTCCCCCCTCATGTGTGCGAGGTAGCACTAGGAAAAGACAACAAAGGCGCCATTCGTTCACACTCAGTCTCTAGCTTTCAAAGGTGCCATTCGTTCACACTCAGTCTCTAGCTGTCATGCAATAATGCCCGAAACCACAGCTCCCTTTCCACATCCAGGCCCCACACAACTTTCCATGGTTTACCCCAGACGCTTCACATGCCCTGATTCAATCCACTGACAACACGTCAACCCCGGTATACCACATCAATCCAATTCACTCTATTCCTTGCCTGCCTTTCACCCTCCTGCATGTTCAGGCCCCGATCACTCAAAATCTTTTTCACTCCATCTTTCCACCTCCAATTTGGTCTCCCACTTCTCCTCGTTCCCTCCACCTCCGACACATACATCCTCTTGGTCAATCTTTCCTCACTCATTCTCTCCATGTGCCCAAACCATTTCAAAACACCCTCTTCTGCTCTCTCAACCACGCTCTTTTTATTTCCACACATCTCTCTTACCCTTATATTAGTTACTCGATCAAACCACCTCACACTACACATTGTCCTCAAACATCTCATTTCCAGCACATCCACCCTCCTGCGCACAACTCTATATATATATATATATATATATATATATATATATATATATATATATATATATATACATGTGTATGTGGGTGGGTTGGGCGACCGGAATGAGTATAGGCAGCAAGTATAAATTATGTACATGTGTATATATGTATATGTCTGTGTATATATGTACATGTATACATTGAAATGTATAGGTATGTATATGTGCATGAGTGGACGTGTATGTATATACATGTGAATGTGGGTGGGTTGGGCCATTCTTCCATCTGTTTCCTTGCGCTACCTCGCTAACGCGGGAGACAGCAACAAAGTATAATAAATAAATAAACATAATTCATTCCATACCCTACATTCTACAACAGCTCCTAGCTTGTGTATTTACTACGTTTCATCTCAATCTAAATCTTCTGTTGTGTCTTTTCATCAACAAAGTAAATACCCCTTCATAATTTTTTCTTGTGCTGCATTAACAAAAGATTGGTCATTCCCTCTAACCATAATATTCAACATGTTAAGAGCCAATGTGGTCCATGTCTGCTTACAAGTGCTGAGCCTTTTACTCTTCGTTTTTTTCCCTTTTGCACATTTCAGTGCATTTCTGTGAAACTGTTCCTTAGTTTAACCTCTGAGTCATATTCAGGGAAATCCATTTCTTTCACAGTAGTTTGCCTTTCACTATGGGATTGCTATAGCTGGATGCAAAAGGTGCTTAATTCTACCAATATCAATTACATTACCTACCCAAAGCAATCTAACCTCTTCCATAATAATTGTTGAAGCAGGACATATTATTTTGTCAAAATTATTTTAGGTTGTCAACTGCATGTCTTGCATGCAATACAATGCACTAAGCATTTTTAAATGTAGTATGCACTGTACTATGGGTAAAACATATCCACCCTTCCTTCCTATCTCTAACTTTACAAAAATATCTTGGATCTCAATAAAACAGGACTTTGTTTAGCACCCGGCTCTAAATGAAGACATAATGGCATCATAAAATGAGGATGCATTCTGTCAGCATTATTTCTTACATATGAGCAATATATGAAGGCTTCACAGGGGTATCAGTAGTGGCTCTAATGATACAGTACAGATGATACACAATGTAAATGTACACATTATAAACAAAAAAAATAATTTTTTATCACAATATCATTAAGTACTAGGAAATATATGTATGTCCCAGTACTAATGTAAATCAGGACCAACTGACTGATTGATTATTTAGAATTATCTGCCACAACAACTGCAAAAATAATTAGCAGAGACTGCAAATCAAATCCAATGTCCATCAGGAACTCATCTGCCTTGATCCACTTTACAATGCTTAACATCCAAAATGTACCTTTTTCTTAATAATTTGGTTACATCTCATTCAATAACACTAAAAAGAACATTTTCAGACAAACTGGATCTAAAATGCACACATATATATATAAGGCAGAAAGGCAACACGTCTGGGTGGGGTAAGTGACAGTAAACAAAGAATGTGGCGATTTTGTCATACAGTACTGAGGCCCTCACAAACACTTTTTAAATATTTGGATTGCTATCACTTTTTTGTTCTAGTTTAGTAGAGATTTCCTCTGTTACAAAAAACTTTAAAATCAATATGTGGTAAATACATTCCAGTCCATATTTCATGAAGATGTCTCTTTTCATCATGATAGTTTTACATCATTTTTTGATCCTTTTGTCACATTTACAGCACTTACACTTGAAGAACTTTTTCTGACATTAACAGACCTTAAATGAATACAAAAAACAAACAAACAGCAAAAAAAAGTGAATACGGCATAAACACACATCAACAGGCAGCATTCAAAACGAGTGATTTTTTCTTTATAGTTATCTATGAATTTTTTTTCTAAAACAAAAAGTGATAAAACAGTATTTTGGGGAAAAGCAGAGTCCTGGTGTAAAAAAAAAACTAAACATACAAGTAAGGCCCAAGTCTTTATCTGCTAAAACATTTTGGTGTCCTTACACTTAAATATTTAGTGTGGAGTACAGAAGCCCATAAAATGTAAGGTTTTGTAAAGATATGAACGACACTCATGTTTTCCATCAAAACTGTTACGTATTACACTAATAAAACCAAAATGAGTCTTATCCATGCATTACATTTCAGCTTTATTTTTCCTTTAAAACCTTTGGGAAGATTTCATAGGGATATTGTACTTTAAACTACTCCCTTGTCTAGTGTTATAAGCTAAGAGCCATGTTCTTACCTAACAGTTTCAACCCTATATCCAATCCTTTCCAAGAAATTTCCCTCTAATCCATTGTCGTACCTACGAGTTACCCCTCTAGACCATTTCCTTACCTAGCAATTACTACTTTCTTCTGCTGCCTTATCTATTAGTTCCATTCTGGACTGTTCCTTTGCCAAGTGGCTTTAAGACCTTTTCCTTATCTAGCAATATCATTTTGAACCACTTTCTTGTTTAGCAGCATCCTGCCTTGGCCCTTTACTTATATGCTCTTATTACTGCTTACCAAATAATTTCCATCAATTTTCCACAAAAAATTTCACTATGGGTAAAACAATAACATCATCTCTGTTACATCCTATTATAATTTTGTATTATCCCCTTCCTTCTTGTTCACAGTTCCAACTATTTTGAACAGTGCTAGGTATATTTTCAAATTGGGTGAACAGGAAAGGTCTAAATTTCACTCTATATTTTCTTCCTTTTAATTCAAAGATTCTGTTGCTGAAGTTGCCTGAGCAACAGTCACTGCCCTGAAAATGAGTACTAAAGAAGTTCTAAGGGTTTTACTCTGACAACCTGCATGACCACCATGCTACAAGGTTGAGTACCTTGAAAAAACAAATCGGAGGAAATATTGAGACAATATATCTCTCACAATGGTAAAAATATCCATGATACCAATACAAGGTAAAGATTACCATCAAGATGCCTACCACCCATATAATCATAAAAACAAAGTGATAATCATAGTGTACGACTAAGCACAAAGTGTTCATATTCCTATACTTGCTGCAATTTCACCAACCATTTTGAAATCTCAAGACCCAAACACAGGTTTTAGGAGCAGAACTAGGAAAACAGAGTGCAAACACTACATGGACATGGCAAAAATAATAATAATAAATAAATAAATGAAAAAATAAAATAAAAAAATAATAGAAAGAACAATTTGTGACTGTGATAGACCAAATGCATTGACATTTCTAGTGAATTTACTGTGAGGCATGGTTTGCCATGGTGGTCTGGCTCAGACCAGCCTGTATATAAGCACTTTCAAATAAAAGCTGGTAAGGTTACTTAGCTTTGTTACGTTGTCCGTCTTTATACATTATAAATTATATATCATATAATACATTATAATACATATAACACCATATTATATTAAGCTTTATCATGTATTCTTTATTATATATCTTAACACTTCATACCAGTGATGTTGGTATGAAATTTATCATTTGGTGTTCAAATAATTATAGAACAATCATTTATGAACATATGCACGTTTAAAAAAGTGCAAGACCAAAAACAGCATCTCAAATTGTTATATTTTGTAAACATTACCACACTGGCAGTAACAACTACCTCAATATAATCGCTTTGTATTAGTAAAGTTGTAGTTTTCATAGTCTGGTGTACACAAGATCAAAATGCAATAATTTAAGGACTAATGCAAGAAAAAAAAAGATATGACCAAGACAGGCATCTCAAATTGATGGTGCCAGGGGGAGTTTCTCCCAAACAGTTCTTCCCAACCCACTGTTCACACTTGATTCTTTACAAAAAGTTCGAAAGTTGCACACCAGTCTCCCTTCAACTATATTCTCATTTCTCTTACTCATAGAAAGCTATCATAATACTACAAACTCCTTTCAACTACATTCTCATTTCTCTCACTCACAGAAAGCTATTTCAATTCTACAAAGGCCTGTGAATGAGCCTTCTTTCTTCCCAATCCTTATTCCCTACTTAACTCCCTTTCAATTCCTATGTTGTTATACTATTTTTTCATTATACTTAATCGCCGTCTTCCGCATTAGAGAGGTAGTGCAAGGAAACATACGAAAGAATGGCCCAACCCACCCACACACACATATACATACCTATACATTTCAACGTATACATACATAGACATACAAAGACATATACATATATACACAGGTACATATTCATACTTGCTGCCTTCATCTATTCCCGCTGCACATCATCTATTCCCGCCACACATGAAATAGCACCCCCCCCTACGAGGTAGTGCTTGGAAAAGACGAAAAAAGGTCACATTCGTTCGCACTCAGTCTCTAGCTGTCATGTGTAATGCACCGAAACCACAGCTCCCTTTCCACATTAAGGCCCCACAAAAATTTCCATGGTTTACCCCAGATGCTTCACATGCCCTGGTTCAATCTGTCATAGTTTAGATTTTTCTGGGAATTTGTTAGATGTACTATACAACAGGATAAAGGGGAAGATGACAAGCAATGGCTAACACTAAGTGAACCTGTCCTTTGGAGCTGATGATGGCTTTTCCCATGAGTTATGACAATAGTACTGGACATAATCATTAATATATTCATTTCTCTATATCACTCTACATGAAATTCCCCTCTTAACTCCATTTCAATTCTTGTGTTGTAGTTTAGATTTTTCTGGGATGTCAGCTGTACTATACAACAGGATAGAAGAGGACGATGACAAGCAATGGCTAATACTAAGTGATCCTGCCCTTTGGAGCAGATGATGGCTTTACCCATGAGTTATGACAATAGTATTGGATATAATCATTACTATATTCATTTCTCTATATCATTCTAGATGATACATGTAACATACACACCAACACACAACATTACAAACAATGATTCAATATATCACAAGACCTCTCAATCCAAACATGCAATCTCCACACCGAAAACACTGAACACTTATTCAATTTTCCTGCACTCACAATACAAAGACATTCATAACTTGGTCTGATACAAGGCTGATGAAATTCAACCCACATAAATGCAAAGAACTGAAGATGGGACTTGGTGAAAATATGACTCACTACAAATATTATCTCTTAGAAAATAAGAGGAGGGAATTTGTGTGTGAGAGGGACCTGGGAGTTGACAATGAATCTAATTTGTTACCACAGCCCACTTTATAGAATTTCAAACGAAACAAACTGTCCACTGGCAAATATTGAAAATGCATTCCAGTACACTGATATGGAAATATTCAGTAAACTATTCACATCTTATATTAAGACAAAACCAGAATAAGCTTTTCAAGCTTGGTCACCACACTTAAAGAAGCACAAAGAACTCGTAGAGATGGCTCAGAGGATGACAACAACAATGGTATCAGAATTAAGGTAGACGAGTTGCAGTTAGTGATAAGAGGCCATAAGTCTGTCTATAATAGAAGAGACGAGCAAGGGGGTGACCTGATCACAACCATTAAGTTTTTAAACCATTTTGATGACAAACGGTGAACAGTTTTTTGAAGGACACTGACAGAACGACAAGAGGCCATAATATGAAATTAAGCAGGGAACTTGTCAGAAACTTTGTAAAGAGGTACTTTAATAATAAAAGATTAGTGGATAAATGGAACAAATGAAGAGATGAAACTGTGAACAAAGACAGCATACATAAGTTTAAGAGTTGTAGAGTGGGGCCCCACAAGTGTAGAACTCACATACCCTACCATACACATAGGTAATAACAAACAAATCCACACATATATCAACTTGAAAGAGGGTGACGTGTCAAAGGACTGGAAAAAGGCAAACATAATGCCACTCGTTAGAAAAAACAATGAACTACAAACTGGTCTCTCTAACAACTGCAGTCTATACAACAATAGATTAAATAACCAAAAAGCAAATGGAAGACTACATGCAAAGACAAAACAACCAAAGTGGGAAAGGACATGAATCTAGGAAAAGATCATATGCAATACAGGTCTAAGACTTCTCAGAGTGAGCTCCATTCTAGACTGGGGATATGGAAAGGAAGTTTGTGCATTCCTGGACAGGTATAAAAGCAACTGACACTACCAATGAGGGTGCTGGTAAAGACGCTACTACTTCTGGCAGGAATATGGGGGAAGACTCCTTCAGTGGACAGAAAAATCTAATCAGTGGAAGGGAATGAATTAAGTATGTCATACGAGCCTTCCTGAAATGAGTTGGGGTCACCAGGTCATGAGCCAATGCTCTTCTTGATCTATGTTGACCTTAAAAAAGGACTGGACTCGCATCTGAATATGTTTGTTGATGATGGCAAGGTTCACGAGTGAAGTAAAAAACGATGAGAATTATACTGACGTGCAGCAAGGGAACCTAGAAAACCTCCTAAATCAGTACGAAAGTGGATGGCGACATGCAACTGAAGTAAATGGAAAGTAATGTGAATGGGATATGAGAAATATTATGTGGCTGGAAACAAGTGACCAGGAATCTGTGAGTGAGAAGGATTTGGATGTTGACCTTTGTACCTGAACTGTCACCAGAACTTTACCTCAGAAGAAATGTTGGGATAAGCTGCTTGCTGACAAATATTTGAAAAGCACATAAGCATACAAAGGAATTCAAACATTATTAGACCAGTAAGACCATTTGAGGTTGTTTGTGCTAGTAGGAAATATCAAACCCACGGATTAGTGTGGTAAAAGTAGAAATGCATTCAGATAATTCAAAGAAAAAACCTGCAAACTGTCAATGTGACTGAGAAGGAACAAATACAGTTATCATGGAAATGAAGCAAAATATAAGAGTAAAGAAATGTTCAACACATTATTCTCAACTTACATATGACCAAACTAGAATATGCTTCTCAAGTCTTGTCACTGCACTTAGAGAAGCACAAGGAACTAACTGAAATAGTCCAGAATTGGGCTTAAAATGGTGGTACATGGATTAAAAAAGTTGAGTTACAGTGAGGAGTTAAGGACCACAAATTTGCCATCCATGGATGAGGCAAGAAATAGTAGTCACACAAAGCTGCAGCATATGGAAATCTAAGTCATATGTTGGCAGAGAATGTTCAAAATATGGGACCATACAAGTGTAAAATTCCCACCCCATAAAATACAAATGGGTAATTACACAAACACACACATGCACAGAATAGGTCACAGCCAAAAAAGGCCTCGATAAGAGTATCATCTAATGGGAAATAAGCTGCAGGAATCCATGTGTGAGAAAGTCTTAGGACCCAACATCATCTCTAATCTGTCAACAGAGCCCCATCTCAGGAGAATGTATAAAGAGACCAACTGTCTGCCAGTAAATGTCAGAACTGCATTCAAGTTCATGGATATGGAAATTCTTAATAAGCATTTCAGATCTTACAAAAGGCCTAAACAAGTATATGCTTCTCAAGCTTGGTCACCACATCTAAAGAATTTCAAAGGGTTAATACAGAAGGTCTAGAGGAGAACAACAAATATGGTACCAGAATTAAGAGAGCCAAGTTATAGAGGTATGATACAGGCCTTGAATTTGCCCATCTTGGAAGACAGAAGGGTGAGAGGTGAAATGACCACAATCTTTAAGTTTTCAAAACAAAAACAGACTGACAAAGGCAGACAGTGAATATTCTTCAAGAGTTGTAGGGAAAGAACAACCAATTGACATAATATGATTTAAAGCAAAGCATTTGATGATGTAAAATAATATTCTTATAGTTATTGACAAAAGTGGTGGGCGACTGGAATTAAATAAATGACACAGTAAATGCAGAGAGAATACAAAAATTAAAAAAGTTGCATGACAGCAAAGAATGTTTAAGAGACGATGCCCCATGGGTGTAAAACTCCCTTAACACAAGATACAAAGAGAAAATTACACACACATACTCAGATGGGAAGAAGTACTTTGAGTTGTGTTGGATGACTGGAACAAAATAAATGAATACATGGTAAATGTATACAGCTTACAGAAATTCTAAAAGCTGGATGGCAATAGAGAATGCTCAAGAGATGGGGCCCCCACAAGTGCAAAACTCCCTCTATATACAATACAAATAGTAAACTACAAATTCTCAATCATAAATACGTAATTATAGATTTGGTCACTGCACTTAAGGAAGCACAAAAAAATAACAAAGTCCAGAGGAGGGCAACAAGGATGGCACATGAAATAAGAAAACTGAGAAGATGGAGTCCACAAAGTTGCCCATCATGGAAAAGGAAGAGAAAAGGAGGAATATGTCACCAATTTCAGGTTTCCAAACCAGCCTGATGTTGACAGCAAATAGTTCTTCAAAAAATGCAAAGACCGTGCAACTATAGGCCACTAATAAACTTGTTAGAAAAGAAGTACCTTTATTATCGAACAGTAGTGGATGAATGGTACGAGCTGAGTAATACACTTGTGAATGCTGCTGCTAAACCAGCCTCATGATGCTGACAACAATCAATTCTTCAAAAGACAGACAGACAAAGCAAGCAGAGGCCATAACAAGAAACTTATGAGAGAAGATGTAAATAAGTACTTTTAAAGTAACAAAGGAGTGGATGAAAGGAATAAGTTATCTGAACTGGAAAAAGTCACACAATAGCAGATAAAGTTCAAGAGATAGGGCCCCATGTGTGAAGAACTCCCTCCCTCTACTGTACAAATAAATATGCATACACACATTAAAAAACACACAAGTACATCAACATAAATGACTCTATATTAACCATAACAGCTGGGATGAATGCCTTGTCACATGATAGGATTTTGCTGATACTAGAGAATCCCCTCTCCCAGAAATAAATTTCCCTTACAATGATGAGGTTTCATCAACATCCATATAAAAAATTTTCATATAAAATTATCAAGAATTAGTATATTACAATTCTAAAATGTTTCATGATCGTAAATGCCCAAATTTGCATTTTTCTGGGTTTATTTACAATATCATACATTACATTGGTAACTGATAATTCTTAAGTAGTTAATGATTACAGAGCCTTTAATTGTGTTTGTGTGGGAATGCAGATATATATTTTTTTTTGGATTAATAGGGATTATCAATATTTCTGCAATTAATGCCTGTCTCCAATTTTGTGCAGATAACAAATAATTACAATTACAGTATACTAAATGGGGATAATTAGAGAGAGAGAGAGAGAGAGAGAGAGAGAGAGAGAGAGAGAGAGAGAGAGAGAGAGGTGAGGGGGTTGGTATGCAAGTGCTGATTATGCTGTAGTTAGGACTGTGGGGTTTCATTTTTATGGACTGTCTTTCTTGGATATTGTCACTGCCTGTGAGCTGTTTTGAAGTTTTAACAGAGTTGCAGAATGGCATGGTTCGGTGGATGAGTGTTATGAGTCCTCCTTCCTGTCCTTGTTAACTGCATTTTCTTATGGTTGTGTAGTTGTAGAAAGTTGGGAGGGTAGATCAGGATGCAAGTCTGGTTTCTTGGATGAGGGCTCTACAAACATTGTGTTCTCTGAGTTGGGTGAGTATTTCTGTGCATTTCTGACGCTACTGGTGTTCAGCTGCAATATCTCATTTCATCGTTAAGGTTCTACAGCATTTCTAGAGGGGTTTGCTTTAAACGACAAAGAGTGTGTTTTGAACTGTTGTTTGTGGGGTGTTTGGGCTGGAGACAATGGGCTTTGTGAGGGTGTTGTAGGAGCTGCTATCTGAGTGATGCTGCATTTCCAAATTTCTGAGTAGTCTTTAATGGATGAAAGTAAATGTGCAGTGGAAGTGACACCACTTAGTGCAGCTGCGTCTGATGGAGCAGCACTATTTGATGAGAGACATTTGGCACGGTGGGCATAGGGACATTGGTGATCAGGGACTGAATCAATGTCACCAGCTTGCAAACTCTCAATATCTGCAACCTATTAAACCAGCCTACAGCTTGATCCAAATTTCTCAAAAGCAAGCATAATAAAGCTGCAAAGGACACAGAGTAGTGCTCTCACAACAGTCACAGGCTGCCTAGTTACCACAAACACTCAACATCTGCACAATGAAACAAAGATCCTCCCAATACAATCCCAACTCAACAATTTCTGCAATCATTCAAAGCAACAGCACTAAACCCCTCCCATCCAAACCACTCCAGAGCTGACTAGCAAACCACAAGTAGAAATAAAAAGCTACCATCGTCAGCTCAAAGATCCACCCCCAACAAATTCGACAAAGATAAAATATATACTCATCGAAACAACTTGACAAGCACTAAGCAAGTACCCTTCCAGACATATTTCCATCAGAAGCCACACTTCCCAGACAAACATAAAGCAAACTTTCCTGAATACACTCTCGAGCATCACCCATCCCTACTACATTGCAAACATAATTCCACCATATCCCAAGACCCTTCATGCCTAAGAACCACCTACTATAAAGAAGACACCTTGCTCTCTCTGCACACAGATAAAAGCACATTAGTACATTTCATGACTTCTCGTGCCGAGCAGTGGATGTAGCTGGTTTCTTGAGTGCTGCAGGAGCTTCATAAAGACAGAAGAGGCTCCTAGGGCATGAAGTAAGTATATAGAAAATATATACATACATATATGTCATACATACAGTATATCATTTTTAATATTTTCCTACAATGCCTTTATTGAAAGGGTGCTGGTTTGACTCCAGGACCCCTTTTCAAGGAGCTCCTGCAGCTCCAAGGCTGCACTATTTCCAGCAGAAGGCAAATGGTGGACTTTTTTTGAATGAGAAGTCCTGTGATACCAATAATCCATTTCATCGACAGATGATAAATGAGCCTCACCAAAGGGGACTTTTCACTTACAGTGTAACTACAGGCAGGAAGAGCCAACAATCATGTATATATTTGCTGATAACCACAAGGAAAAATGAAACAGTAAGTCCCCAGTGCACTTGGGACTTATCAAATTTCATTTTTCTTTGTGGTTATCAGCAAATACTGTGACCTTACCTCTATATATATATATATATATATATATATATACATATGTGTGTGTGTGTGTGTGTGTGTGTGTGTTGATTACTCATCCATAATGACCTATTTGTACTGCATGGGGAGGAAGTTTTACACTCATGGTACCCCATCGCTTGAACATTCTCTATCAATAACTTCTTAAATTTCTGTCTGTATATATATATATATATATATATATATATATATATATATATATATATATATATATATATATATATAATCAGACCAAATTCATCCAATTACAAAGATTCATATTATATTCATGGCATTTGAGACTGAGTGAAATGATAAATAAAGGCACAGGAAACTATAAAAGATCTGCATTTCCTTATTCAAGAGACAATAAAAGGACTGCAAACTGCATTGAGTCTTCATATGACATATTAATAAAACTATTACCAATTTTCATTAACTATCTATTTATGATCAGGCACTGATTCATTTTCACCATGACTTCCCTTTGACCTAAGATTTACTTTATCAGCAGGTTTGTCACAGGGTTTGTAGCTTGTTCTGTTTGATGGTATGTGGAATCCAGGTCTCCTCTTTTCTGTAGCAGATGTGGTAGATATGGCTATAAAGGCTGGAGGAGCAATTGATGAAGTGGGTATTGAGAGAGTAAGAGGAGGAGAGGTGGGAGAAGGCAGAGGGGGTGGAGGAGTAAGAGTAGGTGGTGTGGTAGGAGTAGTATTAGAAGTACAAGTGGTGGGTGGGGGAGGTGAAGAAAAAAGTGAAGGTGGAGGAGGAAGTGATGAAGGATGAGAAGTGGCTATATGTGATGAAGGCATTTGCCGTAAAAGAGGTAAGGGCCTTCCTTTGTCTGGTGGTGCTTTGCTTTGTGCAGATATAGATTCTTGCTCCCTAACAAGACTCTGTCTATGTAACGCATCAGGACAATGATCTGTCTTCTTTACTACTGCAGTGTGACTGGGATTCTTTTTCTTTGATGAGTCTTTATCATGCAACATACGAGATATACGTTGTCTCAGTGCAGTGTCCGAGGCCAATGGAGGTCCCGATGGAGTTGGCACGGCAAGTGTGTGACTCACAACTGGTCCAGAGGAGGTTGTTGTAGTAGAGCCTTGAGTGTTTGGTTTCACGGTGACTGAGGGACTACTTGGTGTGCTTGTCTGACCCTGGTCCTGAGAAACTCGAATTTGAACAGCTTGAAGCAAAATTTTCATCTCATCAGTTATCTGTGGCTGATCTGGAGAATCTGTTGTTGCTGCGACAGATTCCTGTGGTGCCATACCTGATGCTTCTATCACTACAAATGATTCTCCTTTGTTTCCAGGAGAAAGAAGGTCTGCTTGAGAAACAGTCACATCACGAGAACACCGCAGTACTGGAGACAAACCCTTTGTGGAGTCCATGACAAATATTGGTTGAAGCATTTCTTCAGGAGGACTACAAACTGGAGAGGTAAGTGATACTGCTACAGAAGAGGGGAGAGTATATGGAACTTGACCAGCAGACAAAGTTGATGGGACATGAGAAGGTGCTACAGGGGAAGTTAGAGACGATGTGATAACCTGTCGCATAACTCCTGAAACTTCACCTTGAGACACTGAACCCACTGTTGAGCCTTTAAGCAGTAAAGCTTTAAGCAGTGTCTCCTTTTGGGGTGATTTAATAGCAGTTTCTTTAGATATCAATGGCTGTGCAATTGGGTCTTTCTTATTTGGGGGGTTAGCATCTAGTTCAGTAATATTGGAATCAACAGGAAACATTTGAGACTCCCCAGTAAATACTTCTGGCTCACTATCATGATGCGGCTGCTGCAATATCAGCTGTGGTATAGACACTCTTCTTTCTGGTTCTAAACTTGCACCTTTATCCTTGTAAAGAACAGTTAAATCATCCCTTTGTAAAAAACTGACAGTTTCTTTAGAGAGGAAAGGCATAACAGAAGGCTCAGTGCCATGAGGCTTGGGGAGGATAGGTTTTGGATCACCTGGAGCAAATACCAGCTTCTTCATTTCTGTCCCAGAGGTGTGGGGAAGACTGCCACTACCAGTGGGAGAAACCAGACTAGATAAAAATTCATGTTTCACAGGAAACTTAGGCACTCTGCCTTTTCGGTTCTTTACATAAGCCAGCTGTTCTTTGTGGATCTTGTTGAGATGTGTCCTCAGATTAGACCGCTGTGTGAAATCCTTCTGACATATTTGGCATTGATAGGGCTTCTCCCCAGTGTGGGTCCTTACATGATCCTTCAGATGGACGGAGAGTCTAAAGCCCTTCCCGCACCACGCGCACTTGTACTTCCTCTCCAAGTCCGCCACCTACGGGGAAAACAAAAAGGCTGCTATAGATGGTCGCAAAATCAGCTATATCTTTCTCAGCATCTAGCTATGGACTTAAGCCCATATAGCCACAGCCATGAGTTATGACCACCAAGTCCATATCCTGCCTCCCTTTCCTCTCTCTGCCCCATAACCTTCAAATTCAGTTCTCTTCTAATATCCTCAAATGGTTAGTTTGATGTCTTTTCATTTAGGCAAGTTACTGCACCAGCCAGTCCATTTTTCTATGAAAATTTTAAGTACTTACTTAAGTCTTCAATGAATCACTCCATGCTTTTGGAAATATGAGCACAATCGAAACATATATTCAGCATCTAACAGTAAAAAATCCAAAAAAAATTCAAAACATGTATCTCACTTCAACTGCAATTTGATATTCCTTACACATTCAAAACTTCAAGTAATATAAACATGTTCCTAGACACAATGCATTATAACATTAGTAACATAATATCTTTTTATGGATTTATTTCTAAACAAAAAATTTCCTGCTGTCAGTGTAAAATTTTCTGATATGAACATTACAGTATCTTTTGTGGAAATTTAAAATAGACAGAGCAAACAAGTTACTCCCATGATCATCCCTCACTAATGCATAATGCAATATAAAAAACAAAAGCTATGTTCCTTCTCTGTACAAAATAAATGCAAGATAAATGCTTTTGTCCATTTTATAAAGAAGCTTTAGCGCATCCAATAGAAGCACTTACTTGAAACCAACATACAGTGAAAGAAGTTTCAAGGTATTCAATAGTGATCTACTTCAGTTTTTGTTCTTTGGACATATTGGGGTAGTAGCAGCTATAAAAAAAAAACATTATGTTATAATTGCTACAACAATTCTCAGTACATAAGTTTTCATCACAAATTAGTTTGCCTTCAAATATTCTATATACAAAACTTCAAGCTCACAAAAGGATACATGACTAAATGAATGAGGCCCCAAAATCAAAGCAAGTTCCCTACAGACATACAGAAATATTCAGTGGACTGGATAAGGAAATAACATAATGATAATACTAAAGAAAAAATAACATTAATAACAAAAACAGTAATAATTATTAATGATAAAAACAACATTAATAGTACCAAAAAATCTTTTTCATATCTTAACTGCCTTTCTTATCTTTGCAAAGTAGTGTTATGATAATGATGATCTGTGTAGATTTCATAAAAATGAATATAACAGGTTTGACAGTGATGCCTTATGGGAGGTGCTATTTCATGTGCGGATGGGTGGCAACAGAAATGGATGAGGGTAGCAAGTATATACATATACATACATGTGTATGTATGTATATGTCTGTGTATGTATATGTGGTGTGCAAAGTGAGAGGGTTAGGGAAAATGATTTGGTAAACAGAGAAGAGGTAGTATAAGCTTTGCGGAAGATGAAAGCCGGCAAGGCAGCAGGTTTGGATGGTATTGCAGTGGAATTTATTAAAAAAGGGGGTGACTGCATTATTGACTGGTTGGTAAGATTATTTAATGTATGTATGACTCATGGTGAGGTGCCTGAGGATTGGCAGAATGCGTGCATAGTGCCATTGTACAAAGGCAAAGGGGATAAGAGTGAGTGCTCAAATTACAGAGGTATAAGTTTGTTGAGTATTCCTGGTAAATTATATGGAAGGGTATTGATTGAGAGGGTGAAGGCATGTACAGAGCATCAGATTGGAGAAGAGCAGTGTGGTTTCAGAGGTGGTAGAGGATGTGTGGATCAGGTGTTTGCTTTGAAGAATGTATGTGAGAAATACTTAGAAAAGCAAATGGATTTGTATGTAGCATTTATGGATCTGGAGAAGGCATATGATAGAGTTGATAGAGATGCTCTGTGGAAGGTATTAAGAATATATGGTGTGGGAGGCAAGTTGTTAGAAGCAGTGAAAAGTTTTTATCAAGGATGTAAGGCATGTGTACGTATAGGAAGTGAGGAAAGTGATTGGTTCTCAGTGAATGTAGGTTTGCGGCAGGGGTGTGTGATGTCTCCATGGTTGTTTAATTTGTTTATGGATGGGGTTGTTAGGGAGGTAAATGCAAGAGTTTTGGAAAGAGGGGCAAGTATGAAGTCTGTTGGGGATGAGAAAGCTTGGGAAGTGAGTCAGTTGTTGTTCGCTGATGATACAGCGCTGGTGGTTGATTCAAGTGAGAAACTGCAGAAGCTGGTGACTGAGTTTGGTAAAGTGTGTGAAAGAAGAAAGTTAAGAGTAAATGTGAATAAGAGCAAGGTTATTAGGTAGAGTAGGGTTGAGGGTCAAGTCAATTGGGAGGTAAGTTTGAATGGAGAAAAACTGGAGGAAGTAAAGTGTTTTAGATATCTGGGAGTGGATCTGGCAGCGGATGGAACCATGGAAGTGGAAGTAGATCATAGGGTGGGGGAGGGGGCGAAAATCCTAGGAGCCTTGAAGAATGTGAGGAAGTCGAAAACATTATCTCGGAAAGCAAAAATGGGTATGTTTGAAGGAATAGTGGTTCCAACAATGTTGTATGGTTGCAAGGCGTGGGCTATGGATAGAGTTGTGCACAGGAGGATGGATGTGCTGGAAATGAGATGTTTGAGGACAATGTGTGGTGTGAGATGGTTTGATCAAGTAAGTAATGTAAGGGTAAGAGAGATGTGTGGAAATAAAAAGAGCGTGGTTGAGAGAGCAGAAGAGGGTGTTTTGAAATGGTTTGGGCACATGGAGAGAATGAGTGAGGAAAGATTGACCAAGAGGATATATGTGTCAGAGGTGGAGGGAACGAGATGTGGGAGACCAAATTGGAGGTGGAAAGATGGAGTGAAAAAGATTTTGTGTGATCGGGGCATGAACATGCAGGAGGGTGAAAGGAGGGCAAGGAATACAGTGAATTGGATCGACGTGGTATACCGGGGTTGACGTGCTGTCAGTGGATTGAATCAAGGCATGTGAAGCGTCCGGGGTAAACCATGGAAAGCTGTGTAGGTATGTATATTTGCGTGTGTGGACGTGTGTATGTACATGTGTATGGGGGGGGGGTTGGGCCATTTCTTTCGTCTGTTTCCTTGCGCTACCTCGCAGACGCGGGAGACAGCGACAAGGTATAAAAAAAAAAAAAAAAAAAAAAAAAAAAAAAATATATATATATATATTTTTTTTTTTTTTTTATACTTTGTCGCTGTCTCCTGTGTTTGCGAGGTAGCGCAAGGAAACAAACGAAAGAAATGGCCCAACCCCCCCCCCATACACATGTATATACATACGTCCACACACGCAAATATACATACCTACACAGCTTTCCATGGTTTACCCCAGACGCTTCACATGCCTTGATTCAATCCACTGACAGCACGTCAACCCCGGTATACCACATCGCTCCAATTCACTCTATTCCTTGCCCTCCTTTCACCCTCCTGCATGTTCAGGCCCCGATCACACAAAATCTTTTTCACTCCATCTTTCCACCTCCAATTTGGTCTCCCTCTTCTCCTCGTTCCCTCCACCTCCGACACATATATCCTCTTGGTCAATCTTTCCTCACTCATTCTCTCCATGTGCCCAAACCACTTCAAAACACCCTCTTCTGCTCTCTCAACCACGCTCTTTTTATTTCCACACATCTCTCTTACCCTTACGTTACTCACTCGATCAAACCACCTCACACCACACATTGTCCTCAAACATCTCATTTCCAGCACATCCATCCTCCTGCGCACAACTCTATCCATAGCCCACGCCTCACAACCATACAACATTGTTGGAACCACTATTCCTTCAAACATACCCATTTTTGCTTTCCGAGATAATGTTCTCGACTTCCACACATTCTTCAAGGCTCCCAGGATTTTCGCCCCCTCCCCCACCCTATGATTCACTTCCGCTTCCATGGTTCCATCCGCTGCCAGATCCATTCCCAGATATCTAAAACACTTTACTTCCTCCAGTTTTTCTCCATTCAAACTTACCTCCCAATTGACTTGACCCTCAACCCTACTCTACCTAATAACCTTGCTCTTATTCACATTTACTCTTAACTTTCTTCTTTCACACACTTTACCAAACTCAATCACCAGCTTCTGCAGTTTCTCGCATGAATCAGCCACCAGCGCTGTATCATCAGCGAACAACAACTGACTCACTTCCCAAGCTCTCTCATCCACAACAGACTTCATACTTGCCCCTCTTTCCAAAACTCTTGCATTCACCTCCCTAACAACCCCATCCATAAACAAATTAAACAACCATGGAGACATCACACACCCCTGCCGCAAACCTACATTCACTGAGAACCAATCACTTTCCTCTCTTCCTACATGTAAACATGCCTTACATCCTCGATAAAAACTTTTCACTGCTTCTAACAACTCGCCTCCCACACCATATATTCTTAACACCTTTCACAGAGCATCTCTATCAATTCTATCATATGCCTTCTCCAGATCCATAAATGCTACATACAAATCCATTTGCTTTTCTAAGTATTTCTCACATACATTCTTCAAAGCAAACACCTGATCCACACATCCTCTACCACTTCTGAAACCACACTGCTCTATATATATATAATATATATATATATATATATATATATATATATATATATATATATATATATATATATATATATATATATATTTTATTTATTTATTCATTGTACTTTGTCGCTGTCTCCAGCATTAGCGAGGTAGCGCAAGGAAACAGATGAAAGACTGGCCCAACACACCCATATACACATGCATATACACACACGTCCACACACACACATATACATACTTATACATCTCAACGTATACATATATATATATATATATATATATATATATATATATATATATATATATATATATATATATATACACACACAGACATACATATATACACATGTACATAATTCATACTTGTTGCCTTTATTCATTCCCGTCGCCACTCTGCCACACATGAAATGACATCCCCCTCCCCCCGCACAAGGTAGCGCTAGGAAAAGACAACAAAGGCCATACTCGTTCACACTCAGTCTCTAGCTGTCATGTATAATGCACTGAAACCACAGCTCCCTTTCCACATCCAGGCCCCACAAAACTTTCCATGGCTTACCCCAGGCACTTCACATGCCCTGGTTCAATCCATTGACAGCACGTCGACCCTGGTATACCACATCGTTGTAATTCACTCTATTCCTTGCACGCTTTTCACCCTCCTGCATGTTCAGGCCCCGATCGCTCAAAATCATTTTCACTCCATCCTTCTACCTCCAATGTGGTCTCCCACTTCTTGTCCCTCCACCTCTGACACATACATCCGCTTTGTAAATCTTTCCTCACTCATTCTCTCCATGTGACCAAACAACTTCAATACACCTTCTTCTGCTCTCTCAACCACACTCTTTTTATTACCACACATCTCTCTTCCCCTATTATTACTTACTCGATCAAACCACCTTATACCACACATTGTCCTCAGACATCTCATTTCCAACACATCCACCCTCCTATGTACAACCCTATCTATAGCCCACACCTTGCAACCATATTACATTGTTAGAACCACTATTCCTTCAAACATACCCATTTTTGCTTTCCGAGATAATGTTCTCACCTTCCACACATTCTTCAATGCTCCCAGAACCTTCGCCCCCTCCCCCACCCTGTGACTCACTTCTGCTTCCATAGTTCCATCCACTGCCAAATCCACTTCCACATATCTAAAACAATTCACTTCCTCCACTTGTTCACCATTCAAACTTACCTCCCAAATGACTTGTCCCTCAACCTACCGTACCTAATAACCTTGCTCTTATTCACATTTACTCTAAGCTTTCTTCTTTCACACACTTTACCAAACTCAGTCAACAGCTTCTGCAGTTTCTCACACGAATCAGCCACCAGTACTGTATCATCAGCAAACAACTGACTCACTTCGTAAGCCCTCTCATCCACAACAGACTCCTAAGCCCTCTCATCCACAACAGACTGCATACTTGCCCCTCTCTCCTAAACTATGGCATTCACCTCCCTAACAACCCAATCCATAAACAATTTAAACAACAATGGAGACATTACGCACCCCTGCTGCAAACAGACATTCACTGGGAACCAATCACTTTCCTCTCTCTTCCTACTCGTACATATGCCTTACATCCTTGATAAAAACATTTTACTGCTTCCAGCAACTTGCCTCCCACACCATACACTCTTAATACTTTCCACAGAGCATCTCTATCAACTCTATCATACACCTGTCCAGATCCATAAATGCTACATACAAATCCATTTGTTTTTCTAAGTATTTCTCACATACATTCTTCAAAGCAAACACCTAATTCACACATCCTCTACCACTTCTGAAACCACACTGCTCTTCCCCAATCATGAAACCACACTGCTCTTCCCCAATCTAATGCTCTGTACATTCCATCACCCTCTCAATCAATAACCTTCCATATAATTCTCAAGAATACTCAACAAACTTATACCTCTGTAATCTAAACACTCACATTTATTCTTTCTTTCTTTTAAACTATTTGCCATTTCCGGCGTTAGTGAGGTAGCGTTAAGAACAGAGGACTGGGCCTTTTTTGGAATATCCTCACCTGGCCCCCTCTGTTCCCTCTTTTGGAAAATTAAAAAAAAAACGAGAGGGGAGGATTTCCAGCCCCCCGCTCCCTCCCCTTTTAGTCGCCTTCTACGACACGCAGGGAATACGTGGGAAGTATTCTTAATCCCCTATCCCCAAGGAATAGAGTGAATTGGATCGATGTGGTATACCGGGGTTGACGTGCTGTCAGTGGATTGACTCAGGGCATGTGAAGCGTCTGGGGTAAACCATGGAAAGCTGTGTAGGTATGTATATTTGCATGTGTGGACGTATGTGTATACATGTGTATGGGGGTGGGTTGACCCATTTCTTTCGTCTGTTTCCTTGCGCTACCTCGCAAACGCGGGAGACAGCAGCAAAAAAAAAAAAAAAAATATGGATAAAGGGGAAGTTATTAAATGAAATGAGGAATGAATGGTAAGTAAGGCAAGCATGCATGTGGGCAGGAAAGAATGTGCATGATTCCTAAGTTGTTGATGTCACTATTGCTCTTGAATATGTTATGGACAGGGTGATTAGGGAGTTAATGTAAGGGTCTTGGAGTAAGCTTAAAGCCAGCAGCATGCCAAAAGTGCATGCACATGGGAGGAAAATTAGTTGCTGTTTGCAGAAGACACAACTGTGGTGACATCCTCTAGAGAGAAGCTCCAAAAGCTAATGACATAATTCTGGGGTGCAAAAAGAAAGTGAAAAAAAAAATCTAGCTAGTGAGATACAGTAGGATGGGGGTGAGCCAAAGTGGTCAGAACAAGTGTGAATGGGGTAAACCTAGAATAGGTGGGATATTTTAGGTAACTGTATGTGGACACTGAAGCAGAAGGAACTGAGAGTGGTTGAAGTGATTCACAAGATGGAAGAGCAGGTTAAGGTCCTGGGCAAATTAAGGAGAATGAAAGGGAAAGGGCAGTTTTCTTATAGTCAAAGATGGATACATTTGAAAGTAATGTAGTGCCAAAAGTATTACACAGATACAAGTCTTGAGCCTTTAAATGCACACACACAATAAAAAAACAGTGGATGTGCTGGACATTATATGTCTGAGGATGGCTTGTAGCACATGGCAAGTGGTCTGTGTAAAATAAGATAATGTCTGACAAAAGGTTAGGCTGTAAGAGTAGCCTCACTGAGATGTTCAAACAGAACATGCCAAACTGGATCAAGGAAATGGAGAGGCTGCATGATGAGTCACTGAAATACATATGTGTACTAGAAGTAGGGAAAGTAAGGAGGGAAGGGTGACCAAAGAAAAAGTTAGAAGGATGGAGTGAATGAAGCTCTCAAATATCAGGGCTTCTGAATATTCAGGTGGGTAAAAGCAGGTGTTGGGCAAAACAAGTTGGAGCATTTTTGGTATACGAGGGGAACATGCTATTAATGTGTTGAAACAGTGCTTTTGAAGTCTGGAGGGAATGGCTATGGATGGCAAATCTCTGGTTTCAGAACATTATATTTGACAATTAGAGACTGGGTTCATGCAAAGGCTACAGTAAACCCTTGATTTATCAGACTAATTGGGGGAAGGGTGTCTGTTAATGCCAAAAGTCTGTTAAATCGAGAGCATAACCTATGGGCCTTTTTTTAATACAATAAACAATATACAGTAATACAACATACAGTTCACATGCTTTCTTTTAACTACTCTATCATTTGATGCCATTTTGAATTTACTGTACGGATTGTAAAATTATTATATAAAGTCACAATTCATTGTATACAACAAAACCGCATGGTAGCTTGATGCAAACTGAGACCAAAACAAAGCCAGTATAACCCACACTACCAAAAAAAGTGGGATATGAAATGCACATGGCACGGTTTGAAATTTTTCATTTTTTCTAATCTTTTAAAATATCATTAATAAATGTCTTCTTACTTGCCCGGTCCGTCAAATCAGGGTCCGTTAAAATGAGGGTTTACTGTATTTGTTAGTCTGTGCCTGATTCTACCATATGAAGACAAGAAAAAGCACTTAAGCATCATGAAAATAAATAACCAATACTACTACTGCTAATAATAATAATGATAATCATAAAATTACAATAACAATAATAATAATAAAAATAATAACAATTATAATAATGATAATAATCATCATCTCTCCTTGATGCTAATGTGGGAAATGGTGAACATGTATGAAAAAAGGTAAATAACAATAATAATTATATAAATAATAGAAAAGAACAAAACAACCACTCCTACTACTGTATAAAAGATATATTAATACTATTCTGTAGACCTAGTTGCATTTGCCACATAAGCAAATTTGCTTTAAGAACAAATGAAGTGACCACTACATATATCATCTATAGCTGTCATGCGTAACATTCTAAAACCAGAGTCTAGCATACACAGTCAAGTTCTCCATCGATTGCTTCAGAGTTTACCCAGACTACTTCATACATCCTAGTTCAATCTACTGACATGTCACTCCCTGTGCACCACATTGATCAAGTTGGTTCAATCTGTCTCTCATCCTCCTAAATGTTCACACCTTAATACCCTACAGCCATACTTAGTTTAGTTTAGAACCAAAATATCCTGGCTTCTTTCATCAAACATAGCACCTAGCTCCCCCTTTTTTCATCATATTTACAACCACACAGAGTCAGTCACCACAACATGAGCTTTCAAGAACAAATGTTGGCTTGGCTCCTCCCTTTGGTAATATTTTCAGAACATAATTCAAGAGGGGAGGGATTCTAGTCCCCACTCCTGCCTGTTAGTCACCACACAAGACATGCATGAGAAAATGGGTTGAATTCTTCCTTACCAAATGTGAAAATTGCCTCAATATTTAGATAATTTTCTGAGATTCCTTTTCATGCTTCAAACAACTACAATGTATATGAAAGGTATCTTCAATTTACCGAGAAAAATTGTATGCAATCCAAACTGCATGGCATAATACATATATTCTAATCTAGAATCCTTTACTAGTAGGTAGTATTTGGTAGGCAGCTACCGACCAGGGTGGCACATTACTGGTACTACCCGCCCGGCTATCGGGAGAGTTAATGAAGGCTGCATAATGAGCTAACGCTCCAGCAGTTGTCAAGTTGCATTCCTCTGACCAAGGTAACCATTTTTTCTTTTCACCTCGCCCACACATGGACGAGTGGCATTCTGTCCAAAAACATACACTCTCTCCCTGTCACACATAACACTGGAAACACCTAAATTCATACAACTCATTCTTTGTAATTCTAGATATTTCCCACAGAGACTGCTATGTAATAGTCCTGCCTTTCAGCAAAATGATAAGAGCAATAAATAGAAGTTGTAGGTAGAAACATTATACACGAGCAATAAGCAAAAGGAGTCAGCAGGGACATTTGATGGGAGCATCAGGTTGGAGATATATGGTTGGAACGTTAGCTAGGCACTTTAGGTAAAAGTAGTCAGTAAGAACATTAAGTAGGAACCTCTGAAAACACCACACTAGAGTTGCCCTCTGCCAGTGGCCTGTTAAGGGTGAGGCATCAAAGGCTAAAAAGTGGCACTGGAGTTCAGCAGTAATGGAGACTCTTTTACCATTGTGACCCTCTTGAGAGAGTTCCTAAAAGGAAAAGGTATCCGAGATATGGACAGATAGATAATATCCTTATCACTCATAATATGACAATAAGAACCAGGTGAAACTAATCAAGTATCGACAATTTTAAACTTCCATTTTTCAAGTGCGATCAAAATACAAATCATACATTTCATGATCCATTAGCAGCTTTGCTAAGTAATATAGAATGACTAATCCTTGTACTTTTCAAGACTTCTTTCCCCTCCAACCTTTAAAACACTGGTGAAGCATAGTCCTCCAAAATGAAAACATTTTTAAAATTGTCATCTTACTCCACATATATTTCTTTGTTTCTTCAGAAGTTCTTCCTTTCCGAGTCCCTTAAACTTTGTTGTTGTTTAACCAACATTTAGCTCCAAATGAACTTCAGAAAAAGCCATAGATTGCCTTTTGCTTTGTCCATAATGCTCTTTTCAAAACATCTCTGTTACTCCCTCCTTACCTTGCAGTACTCATTCTTGCTCACTTATCTTCCTAATACTGTCTGGCTACAAAACACTTGTACCTCTTGTATGATACATCCCTAACCTCTCTTGCTTTTTGGCATTTCATAATGAACCATTCTTCTTTCTATTTCATTTTTCCTTTATGTCCATATCCTGCCTCCATTGTAGTAGATTTCTCTGATCATTTTACAGCACTGGTCTATACTGTCGAGAAAATCCTTTTACCAATCTACCCTCTCAAAGAATTTGATCAGCTCTACACAGATGCTTTGACTGTACTTCCTTTAAGGGATGTATGTTTCAGGGGCAGAGGAAGCAAGGAAAACAGGAAGACATAATTGGAGATGGAAAGATGGAGAATAAGATTTTCAGCAATTGGGACCTGAACATGTAGGGAAATGACAGACATGCACAGGACAGAGTCAACTGGAATGATGTGGTATACTGGGTCGATGTACTATCAATGGACTGAACTAAGGCATGTGAAGTGTCTAAGGTAAATCATGGAAAGTTCTGTAGTGCCTGGTTGTGGATAGGGAGCTGTGGTTTTGGTGCAATGCACATGACAGCTAGAGAATGGATGTGAGCAGATGCATCCATTCTTTGTCTGTTACTAGCGATCATCACTCTGACTGGTTCTGTTTAAAAACGGTGAACTGGCTGCAAGCATCAGAAATTTATTTGTATAATCATAGTATTCAAAGTTTGTAAGAAAAAAATCCCTGTTTCATCGGCATATGTGTGATAAAAAATGTCACAATGTACATATGAAAATGGATTTGGCAAAATGATGCCTCACAACCCCTGAATTTTTTCCCAAAACAATTTTCAGATCCCAATCACATACCTGTTATAGTAAATGTGATACAAAATGATCTTACAAGAATAGCTATTAGTAATTTCTGCCTGCAAACCTAATATTCCACTGCTCACTGATCATAAGCAAGGAAACTAGTATGTGTTTATGACAGAAAACCAGCTTAAGATTTTGAGTGGCTTACTCATACATTTCTTCTTACAATATTTCACAAAATATGATATCAACAATAATGTCAGAATTTTTTGCACATACAACAGGATGGTGGGAGGATAATGACTGAAAATATTGTGAAAGCTACATGAGTCACGTGATTTTCGGTGATGTATGTGCTACTTCATCATAAATTTGTCATTTTTAATGAATCAAGAAGCTACATAATAATGCAATTAAAACGAGCTATTCTGAGGGGTAATCACATCCAGTAAAGTTGAAAATAAAGCTTACTTCATTTTTTCTTCAGCAAAATACAACATATATCGTTGTTCAGTATACTTATCTCAGCGTCTACTGTAACACAGTAATTTGATCTCTAACGTATCCAATTCCAACAGAAAAAAATATATATACCATATTTTGTGGCATGTAAGACACATCTTTTTTCTTAAATGTTTCAAAAGTCATCCTGTGTCTATACAAAGAAAATCAGGTCTAGAAAGACTACAGCACTGGTATTGGCCTGAATTCAAGCACTATCACATGACATACAAGGTCTCGCAATCCCATACTTAATAAACCAGACAGTTACAAACAATCTTGAATAAATCTTATACCATAAAGTCATCACTGGACTGCTGATGGAACACAGACAATGCAATACTGTAGATGCTACAGTGGATGATGAGAGTAGTAAACTGTCCCCATCAACAACCGACGAGAATGCTTCCTCACCTCCCCAACAAGTATCAGATCCGGAACAATGCTCCTTCCTTCCCCCACCAGTATCTGAAGAACAATTCCCCATCTCCCCATCAGTCCTGGAAAAACAAGCCTCCTTGCTATTGAGATCAGTGCCAAGCCTCCTTACCTTCCCCACCAAAACCTAAGAAACAAGACTCAACATCTCCCCTAAACAATGTCTGAAGAACAATGCTCTTTGCTCATCCCCCCAATACCTATGGAACAAGACTCCTTTCCCCCAACAATACCTGAGGAAAAGGGCTCCTTGACTCACCCACCAGTATCTGAGGAACAAGGTTCCTCATCTTCCCCACCTGCATGTGAGGAACAATGCTCCTCACCTTCCCCACCAGTGTGTGAGGAACAGTGCTTCTTTCCCCCTGCCAGTATCCAAGGAACAAGACTCCTCTCCTCCCCACCAGTATGAGGAACATGGCTACTCTTCTCCCTGCAAGAGACCTGAAGAGCAAGGCTCCTCAACTCCCCCACCAGTACCTGAGGAACAATGCTACTCACCTCCCCCACCAGCATCTGAGGAAAAAGCCTACTCACCTTCCTCAGCAGATGAAACAAGGGTACTCACCTCCCTCAACAGTACCTAAAGAACCTGCTTATTAACCTCCTCAATATATAACTTAATATCTGATAAACAAGACTGAACATTCACTGGATAAAAAAAAAGACAAAAAAATGTAAATGAAGTATTTGTATGTACTGGCAACAAGTGGTTTTTGTTATTCTTTAAGAATGAATGCATTAGCTGCTAAGTTCTATGAACAACAGTATAATATTTGAACTTTAATCCATTTACATAATATCTTATGTTCCATATATGTTAACTAAAGAAACAAAAACCCCTTTCCTATAGTAAATTTCTTTTCCAACATATTCTCTATCAACATACGAGAGTGTCTAATACACCAGAGTGTCTTTAATGCTGCTATGAATTATTTATACACACACACACACACACACACACACACACACACACACACACACACACACACACACGTGGCCTTTTTGTCTGTTTTCCTGATGCTACCTCGATGAAACGGGGTAGTGAAGCTGTTTCATGTGCGGCAAGGTAGCACCAGGAGTGGATGAAAGCAAGCAAGTATGAATATGTACATGTGTACACAGACCTTTCCATGGTTTACCCCAAACATTTCACATGCCCTGGTTCAGTCCACTGACAGCATGTCAACGTTGGTATACCTCATCTTTTTCACTCCATCCTTCCTCCTCCAATTGTCTCCTGTTTCTCCTTGTTCCCTCCATCTCTGACACATTGATCATCTTTGTCAACCTTTTCTCACTCATTCTCTCCATGTGTCCTAATCATTTCAACACATCCTTTTCTGCTCTCTCAGCCACCCTCATTTTATTACCACACATCTCTCTTACCCTTTCATTACTTACTCGATCAAACCACCTCGCATAACACACTATCCTAATACATTTCATTTCTAATGCATCCACCCTCCTCCATACAACCCTATCTATAGCCCATGCCTTGCAACAACATAATATTGTTGGAACTATCATTCCTTCAAACATACCCATTTTTGCTCTCTCAGATAACATTCTCTCCTTCCACACATTCTTCATCAATCCGGGACTCCCATCAAGGGGCAGTCACGGCAAGAGTCTCCAATTATCCCTGTCCTTACATGCCTGAACATGTATATACTCAGTCTGCTTTTTCTCTCTCCAGTGGTTTAGACATATGGACAGAATGAGTGCTTGGGAAGACTGACAAAGAGGATATATGTGTTAAAGGTGGAGGAACAAGGTGAAGAAGGAGACCAAACTAGAGGCTGAAGGATGGAGTGAAAAACATTTGGGGCGATCGGGGCATGAACATACAGGAGGGTGAGAGGCTTGCAAGGAACAGAGTGAGTCAGAAAGATGTGGCTTACCGGGGTCGACATGCTGTCAATGACTGAACCAGGGAATGAAACATCTGAGGAAAACCATGGAAAGGTTTATGGGGCTTGGATGTGGATAGGGAGCTGTGGTTTCGGTGCATTACACATGACAGCTACAGACTGAGTGTGAACGAATATAGCCTTTTTTGTCTGGTTTCCTGGCACTACCTTGCTGAAGCAGGGGGTGAGTCAGGAATGGATGATGGCAAGCAAGTACGAATACGTACGTGTATATAAGTAAATGGCTGTGTATGTGTACGTATATGTGTATATATTGATAGGTATATGTGTGTACATGAGCATGTATGGGCATCTATGTATATACATATATGTGTATGTGAGTGGATGGGCCATTCTTTGTCTGTTCCCTGGCACTACCTTGCTGATGTGGGAAATGGCAATCAAATATAATAAATAAATATCTACAACTATGTTAAATTTACAGTTAACATATTTGTTAATGAAACCTATGTAATACTGAAAACTGCATCTTTCTTTATATGGGTATCATACAGTACTGAAAATTGCATTTGCTTTATATGCGATTTTTCCCCCATAAATGCCAAGTTCCTCTCACCATACATGTCTCGAACCACTGATGGGCAGAGGGACACTTTTCCAAGATTTGCCTGCATGAGTTACAGGTTTGATGGGATTCTGTGTACATCATAGCAGGCAACATGCAACATAAATATACTCAAGACTAACCTGATTTCAATCATTCTGATTTTGTTCACTATTCTGCAAAGGACTTTTAATGTCATCTTATCTACCACTACTAGAAAAGATGTTAGATTACTACTAAAATATCAGAGAGATGTAAAGTACACACACACACACACACACACACACACACACACACACACACACGCACACACACACACAAAGAAAAAAAAGCAGAATCCTGATTTACCTGAATAAAGCTACATATCTGATTACAGTATAAATTCAAAAAATATATCTCAGTCTTAATTCAAGAAAACTACAAAACCATTTAAATTTAATGCAATGATAAGGATCATATACAAGAAAGGAAAACAAAATATATATTTATATATATATATATATATATATATATATATATATATATATATATATATATATATATTTTTTTTTTTTTTTTTTTTTTGCCGGTCTCCCGCGTTTGCGAGGTAGCGCAAGGAAACAGACGAAAGAAATGGCCCAACCCACCCCCATACACATGTATATACATACGTCCACACACGCAAATATACATACCTACACAGCTTTCCATGGTTTACCCCAGACGCTTCACATGCCTTGATTCAATCCACTGACAGCACGTCAACCCCGGTATACCACATCGCTCCAATTCACTCTATACCTTGCCCTCCTTTCACCCTCCTGCATGTTCAGGCCCCGATCACACAAAATCTTTTTCACTCCATCTTTCCACCTCCAATTTGGTCTCCCTCTTCTCCTCGTTCCCTCCACCTCCGACACATATATCCTCTTGGTCAATCTTTCCTCACTCATTCTCTCCATGTGACCAAACCATTTCAAAACACCCTCTTCTGCTCTCTCAACCACGCTCTTTTTATTTCCACACATCTCTCTTACCCTTACGTTACTTACTCGATCAAACCACCTCACACCACACATTGTCCTCAAACATCTCATTTCCAGCACATCCATCCTCCTGCGCACAACTCTATCCATAGTCCACGCCTCGCAACCATACAACATTGTTGGAACCACTATTCCTTCAAACATACCCATTTTTGCTTTCCGAGATAATGTTCTCGACTTCCACACATTCTTCAAGGCTCCCAGAATTTTCGCCCCCTCCCCCACCCTATGATCCACTTCCGCTTCCATGTTTCCATCCGCTGCCAGATCCACTCCCGGATATCTAAAACACTTCACTTCCTCCAGTTTTTCTCCATTCAAACTTACCTCCCAATTGACTTGACCCTCAACCCTACTGTACCTAATAACCTTGCTCTTATTCACATTTACTCTTAACTTTCTTCTTTCACACACTTTACCAAACTCAGTCACCAGCTTCTGCAGTTTCTCACATGAATCAGCCACCAGCGCTGTATCATCAGCGAACAACAACTGACTCACTTCCCAAGCTCTCTCATCCCCAACAGACTTCATACTTGCCCCTCTTTCCAAAACTCTTGCATTCACCTCCCTAACAACCCCATCCATAAACAAATTAAACAACCATGGAGACATCACACACCCCTGCCGCAAACCTATATTCACTGAGAACCAATCACTTTCCTCTCTTCCTACACGTACACATGCCTTACATCCTCGATAAAAACTTTTCACTGCTTCTAACAACTTGCCTCCCACACTTTTCCTCTTCCATAAATTCTTATCTAGAACCCATGCCTTACATCCATACATCACTGTTTGGACTAATATACCTTCAAACATGTCTGTATTTGCCCTTCCAGACAGTGATCTCTCTTTTCACATTCCTCAAAGACCTTTGTCACCTTAACCACCCTAAAACTCACTTTAGCTCCAACGGTCACATTCACTGCCATGTCCACTACCAGGTATCTAAAACAAATCACTTTTTCCAAGTTTTCTCCTGTCAAACTCATACCCCTACTCACCTGTCCCCTTACACAGCTAAATCTAATAATCTAGCCTTTATTCACATTTACTTTTAACTCTCACAAATCCTTCATCTTATGTTGATTTCTCTACCATTATGAAAAAATTCTGGTTAGGAATCTCCTTAATATGCCTGGTCTCATCAGTACTAATAATCTTGTCCTGAGAGACATCATATCCAAAATTAATGTCTGGCAAAAGGCTTTGAATTCCACTATAGCACATGAATCCATGCTCACAAGCTCTATGCAAATCACACCAAAATGAAGGCTGTATGACTTCTTAGATTTCAACATTAGCTTTAAACACGATAAATTTTTTCAGTTATGATACTATTTGCTATGGAGCAATGCATTTCCTTGGCATTTTCATTTACAATTGGACTTGATATACATAATTCCACAACTTTCCTCAAAGTCCTCACACCAGATCTGGCAACATCTTTAACACCTGTCTTTTTTTTGTATGATGTCTTCTACAACCTCATAATGCTTCCAATGAGACACATGTCTTGGGCAATTTTCAAAATGAACTCCACAAAATTCAGGCCATCCAGACAGCAACTTTATCTTCAGACTTATGGCACTTCCTCGATACCAGATGGACCAGACTCCTTTTAGCTAATAGTATTGTTATGGAAATTTATGTATGAATATACACTGCAGATAAAGCAGAGAAATGTACGTAATTCAAAAAGTAAAACTGTGGAATATCTATCAAAAGAGCATTCAGCAAAGTCAGAGTGCTAAATGAGTGTTTTTCTTTGCTTGTGTGTTGCATTTGTTTACATTAGCTGTGAACATGTCTCAGAGAGCTAGACATAACCATAGTAAGTAGCATGACTAAGAAACAAGATAATTTTAATATGATTATCATAATAATGCAACTCTAGGATCCCTCATATGGGGCTTTCACAGCTTTAAGGCTGCACTCCTCTCAGGAATTGGGATGTGGTGGACTCCTTGCTAGTGAACAAATTCTTGACACGACTGTAATTGTTTACATCTATTGATGACACAACCTTGTCAAAGGTGACTTCTTACTTGCAGCAAAACCATTAACAGGCAATGTGTTTGAGGTTACATGACACGTGATGAGTCATCTTTGACACAGGATCATATTCAGTTCATTAAAACAGTACAAACTCATTGAAGAACTTCTAACTTTAAAGGAGTCCATCCTATTCCTGCTACAGTGTAACACAATGACCCTTACAGAAAGAGGTCCTGGGGTAATAATATACCCGTTCCCTCTGGGAACTCCCATGAAGGGGATAGACACAGCAAAAATCTCCACTTATCCCTGTCCTTAAATGCCTACCTCGCATGGGTTACAGTTTCACCTATAACCCAAAATCTTGAATCGAAAAAACACTGTGGGGGCTACTATACCTTCAAACAAGCACATCTTCACCCTCCCAGGTGATGCCCTCTCTTTCCTCAATTCTCCCAAGAACTTAAACCCTTCCCCATCCAATGACTCACTTCAGCTTCCATGGTTCCATTTGTTGCTATGTCCACACCTAAATAGGTAAAACACTTAATTTCCTGTTTAATCTCACATCCCAACTAACCAGTTTCTCTCCACTGCTAAACTTAATAACCTTGCTTTTATTCACATTTACTCTCAACTTTCTTTCACACAGTCTCCCAACTTAGACACCAGCTTCTGCCGTTTCCGATTTGAATCTACTAAAAGTGCCATGTCATCAACAAACATTTGACTCATTTCCCAAGCTCTCACAAAACAGACTGCACACCTGCACCTTCTCCAAGACCCCTGCATTCACCTTCCTCATCACCCCCTTCATAAACAGATTAAACACCCATAGTGACACAACGCATCCCTGCCACAGACCTACCTTCGCCTGGTGCCATTCACCCCTCTTCTTTACCTACTCATACACACACTTTAGCCCCCTTGCCTTTCTTCAATGGCACTATATATATATATATAGGGTGGGGGAGGGGGCGAAAATTCTGGGAGCCTTGAAGAATGTGTGGAAGTCGAGAACATTATCTCGGAAAGCAAAAATGGGTATGTTTGAAGGAATAGTGGTTCCAACAATGTTGTATGGTTGCAAGGCGTGGGCTATGGATAGAGTGGTGCGCAGGAGGATGGATGTGCTGGAAATGAGATGTTTGAGGACAATGTGTGGTGTGAGGTGGTTTGATCGAGTAAGTAACATAAGGGTAAGAGAGATGTGTGGAAATAAAAAGAGCGTGGTTGAGAGAGCAGAAGAGGGTGTTTTGAAATGGTTTGAGCACATGGAGAGAATGAGTGAGGAAAGATTGACCAAGAGATATATGTGTCGGAGGTGGAGGGAACGAGGAGAAGAGGGAGACCAAATTGGAGGTGGAAAGATGGAGTGAAGAAGATTTTGTGTGATCGGGGCCTGAACATGCAGGAGGGTGAAAGGAGGGCAAGGAATAGAGTGAATTGGAGCGATGTGGTATACCGGGGTTGACGTGCTGTCAGTGGATTGAATCAGGGCATGTGAAGCGTCTGGGGTAAACCATGGAAAGCTGTGTAGGTATGTATATTTGCGTGTGTGGATGTATGTATATACATGTGTATGGGGGTGGGTTGGGCCATTTCTTTCATCCGTTTCCTTGCGCTACCTCGCAAACGCGGGAGACAGCGGAAAAAAAAAATATATATATATATATATATATATATATATATATATATATATATATATATATATATTTCCATGGTTTACCCCAGATGCTTCACATGCCCTGATTCAATCCACTGACAGCACGTCAACCCCGGTATACCACATCGTTCCAATTCACTCTATTCCTTGCACGCTTTTCACCCTCCTGCATGCTCAGGCCCCAATCACTCAAAATCTTTTTCACTCCATCTTTCCACCTCCAATTTGGTCTCCCACTTCTCCTCGTTCCCTTCACCTCTGACACATATATTCTCTTGGTCAATCTTTTCTCACTCATTCTCTCCATGTGACCAAACCATTTCAAAACACCCTCTTCTGCTCTCTCAACCACACTCTTTTTATTACCACACATCTCTCTTACCCTTACATTACTTACTCGATCAAACCACCTCACACTACATATTGTCCCCAAACATCTCATTTCCAGCACATCCACCCTCCTGCGCACAACTCTATCCACAGCCCATGCCTCGCAACCATACAACATTGTTGGAACCACTATTCCTTCAAACATACCCATTTTTGCTTTCCGAGATAATGTTCTCGACTTCCAAACATTTTCAAGGCTCCTAGAATTTTCGCCCCCTCCCCCACCCTATGACTCACTTCCGCTTCCATGGTTCCATCCGCTGCCACATCCACATCCATGCCATCCCAGATATCTAAAACACTTTACTTCCTCCAGTTTTCTGAAATATATAATATATATATATATATATTTATTTATTATCTATTTTGCTTTGTCGTTGTCTCCCGCGTTAACGAGGTAGCGCAAGGAAACAGACGAAAGAATGGCCCAACCCACCCACATACACATGTATATACATACACATCCACACACGCAAATATACATACCTATACATCTCAATGTACACATATATATACACACACAGACATATACATATATACACATGTACATAATTCATAGTCTGCCTTTATTCATTCCCATCACCACCCCGCCACACATGGAATAAGAACCCCCTTCCCCCTCATGTGTGCGAGGTAGCGCTAGGAAAAGATAACAAAGGCCCCATTCGTTCACACTCAGTCTCTAGCTGTCATGTAATAATGCACCAAAACCATATATATGGTTCTTTAATTTGTTTATGGATGGAGTTGTTAGGGAAGTGAAAGCAAGAATTTTGGAGAGAGGGGCAAGTATGCAGTCTGCTGTCAATGAGAAGGCCTGGGAATTGTTCGCTGATGATACAGTGCTGGTGGCTGATAAACTGCATAAGCTGGTGACTGAATTTGGTAAACAAGTATGGAGACAATACTCCTCCCTGCTTCACACCACAAGTTGTCATAAGGGAACAGTATCATACACATAGTATATTCATAACATGTACAGGTATGCCTTTTGACATGACAGTGAACAACTCTTCACAATGGACCGTGTCAAATGCTTTACTCACGTCCATGAAGCAGGCATACATAGGTGTGTTTTTACTATGGTTTTTTTTTTTTTTTTTTGTTGCTGTCTCCCGCGTTTGCGAGGTAGCGCAAGGAAACAGACGAAAGAAATGGCCCAACCCACCCCCATACACATGTATATACATACGTCCACACACGCAAATAAACATACCTACACAGCTTTCCATGGTTTACCCCAGACACTTCACATGCCTTGATTCAATCCACTGACAGCACGTCAACCCCGGTATACCACATTGCTCCAATTCACTCTATTCCTTGCCCTCCTTTCACCCTCCTGCATGTTCAGGCCCCGATCACACAAAATCTTTTTCACTCCATCTTTCCACCTCCAATTTGGTCTCCCTCTTCTCCTCGTTCCCTCCACCTCCGACACATATATCCTGTTGGTCAATCTTTCCTCACTCATTCTCTCCATGTGACCAAACCATTTCAAAACACCCTCTTCTGCTCTCTCAACCACGCTCTTTTTATTTCCACACATCTCTCTTACCCTTACGTTACTTACTCGATCAAACCACCTCACACCACACATTGTCCTCAAACATCTCATTTCCAGCACATCCATCCTCCTGCGCACAACTCTATCCATAGCCCACGCCTCGCAACCATACAACATTGTTGGAACCACTATTCCTTCAAATATACCCATTTTTGCTTTCCGAGATAATTTTCTCAACTTCCACACATTCTTCAAGGCTCTCCCAGAATTTTCACCCCCTCCCCCACCCTATGATCCACTTCCGCTTCCATGTTTCCATCCGCTGCCAGATCCACTCCCAGATATCTAAAACACTTCACTTCCTCCAGTTTTTCTCCATTCAAACTCACCTCCCAATTGACTTGACCCTCAACCCTACTGTACCTAATAACCTTGCTCTTATTCACATTTACTCTTAACTTTCTTCTTTCACACACTTTACCAAACTCAGTCACCAGCTTCTGCAGTTTCTCACATGAATCAGCCACCAGCACTGTATCATCAGCGAACAACAACTGACTCACTTCCCAAGCTCTCTCATCCCCAACAGACTTCATACTTGCCCCTCTTTCCAAAACTCTTGCATTCACCTCCCTAACAACCCCATCCATAAACAAATTAAACAACCATGGAGACATCACACACCCCTGCCACAAACCTACATTCACTGAGAACCAATCACTTTCCTTTCTTCCTACACGTACACATGCCTTACATCCTCGATAAAAACTTTTCACTGCTTCTAACAACTTGCCTCCCACACCATATATTCTTAATACCTTCCACAGAGCATCTCTATCAACTCTATCATATGCCTTCTCCAGATCCATAAATGCTACATACAAATCCATTTGCTTTTCTAAGTATTTCTCACATACATTCTTCAAAGCAAACACCTGATCCACACATCCTCTACCACTTCTGAAACCACACTGCTCTTCCCCAATCTGATGCTCTGTACATGCCTTCACCCTCTCAATCAATACCCTTCCATATAATTTACCAGGAATACTCAACAAACTTATACTATGGTATAAAGATATAAAATGTCTGAGAGCATATACAGCTATCTCAGTTTCTAATGCACTTTTGTAGGCAAACTGGTGTTGAGATGAATGCATATACCACTTGCATATGTTTAATATCACACATTCCAATAATTTCAGAATCAAAGAAGACAGTGCTATAAGATGATAATTGCTTGACACTGATATGTCTTTACTCTTATCCTTAAGAAACAATAAGTTTCAGATAAAATATCTAGTATGTGTTAGTGGTTCAGACAGCATGTAAATAACAGACTAAGTAGGACATGCAGAGGTGGGTGAGCATACACAAAATGCTGTGGTGTAAGGCCATCATGACCTGGACTACTCGACCTGTTGACCATGGCAATAGCTGCTTTGATGTCATTCACAGTGACCGAGACATGTTGGTGTGACCCATTCTGTCCCTCCACACCAGCCATGTCAGGGTGCATAGAGTCATAAAAGAAGGTACTGTAGTGCACCCTCCACAACTCAGAAATATTGTCAGTACCAGTGGTACCCTCCATTTCAGACCAGAGTTTTTTGGGGGTCACATTTTACATTGTTTGCTATGTTATTGGCAATGATGGTATCTGTGTTTTCTACACCACTTAAATGATCTCTTGAACTGTAGCCTTGTGGAACACATACTGCAATACAAGGGGCCATGTGCTTCATAACAGTTCTCCTCTTTGTTGATTTCATGCCAATTTCATGCCAAAGTTTTTTGGGGTCACATTTTACGTCGTTTCCTATGTTACTAGCAATGATGGTGTCTGTGTTTTCTGCACCACTTAAGTGATCTTTTAATTAAATCCTAGCCTTGTGGAAAATATATTATGGTACAAGGGGCAATACCTGGGCCTCCCAAAGTCACACCAGTTGAGGTAAGCCTCCTGAGCCCAACTATACAAGTCCCCCACGTGGTCACATACATACATACACCTCCACAGAGGAAAATCTCAAATAATCGAAGGAGTTTGCTCCTTATTCACGCCTGTAGCTCCTACTTATTCCTCAGTCTGTGATGGGATACAGAGTCCAAGGCTTTCTGGCACTTTATGAACATACAGTCTACCCATCTTTCCACTGCTCTCCAGTGAGAATCCCTCAACCTCACTGTTGTCTTTCCATGTCCTAAACAGGAACAAGTGTGGATGCTTAGGAGTAGTTTACTGGATCTGTCAACTGAGTAGATTATCTATTTTTCCCTGCTCTGGTTTTTGAAAACACCAACTTCCCTTGGCTTTATCACCTACCTGTATTATACTGGGACAGTGTTTTCACCTGTGTCACCATCTCTTGAAACAGCTCCATTTCACTGGTTTAGGAGGTGACGGCTATATCACATATTCGTATTATATTAGGAGTGTTTTCATTTGTGCCCCCATCTGAAACATCTCTATCATAAGACTTTTTAAACTTTTGTATCTGTCCGCAATTACTATATTCTCATAAACTTAATTCTATTCATCCACAAATCTTATGCTGTTAAAAGTATTCATATACATTTTGAACAAATTTCCTACCTTATTTCATGTTCAGGCCTTTAGCAGTTTCATCCCAACATCTTTAGAAGAAAGGTTCACTGTCTGCATCATCAAACTGGTTTAAAAATTCAAAGGTTGTGACCAGGTCAAGTCACCCCTCACTCTTCTCTCTTCCACTGAGGACAAATCTAAGGCCCCTACACTTTCTCTGTACATCAGCCTCCTGAATTCTGGAACTGTCTTTGTTGCCCTCCTCTGTACCTTCTGTATTAGCTCTTTGAGCTTCTTGTGGTGTGGTGACCAAACTAAGAGGCATATTCCAGTTTTGGCTATGTATGATGTGAATAGCTTACTGAATATTTCATTTACCATGAATTTTAACACAATTTTAATATTTGCAAGTAGACAGTTGGTTTCCTTAATCATTCTCCAAAGGTAGAACTCTTGAGAAACGTTAGGGAGGGTGTCAACTCTTAAGTCTCTCTCACACACAGTCCTGCAGCTTATTTCCTGTTGGATGACATTCCAATTAAGACCTTCCTTCACTGACCCATCCTCATTACTTTATGTCTACTCAGGTTGAATGCCATCCATCATGTAACAGACCAACGTTGAAGTCTATCTTGGTCCCCTCAATAAGCTGATTCAATCCTCCTCACATTTTACTTCTTACAACCTCTGCATCTAATGCAAAAATTTTTTGGTAGAAGTACACATACCTCCTGGCAAGTCATTAACACTGATCAAGAAGAGAAATGGTCCTACAACAGAACTGTCTGGCATTTCACTAATGTGCTATTACCTATTTGTTCCACATTTGTGGAGCACAATCTCCTGTACTTTCTCTACCAAGAAGAATCTTACTCTTTTGTAAGTTGCCAGCAGTCAGAGTTTGCTTACACAGGTCATTCCAACCAATCTTTTTTTCATATCCTTTCTAACCATCCTCTTCTCAGTTTCTGATCATGGCTTCTGGTAAATCTATTATTTCTTTTGAGGAGCTACTTACCGTCAACATCATCCTGTTGATTCGTAAATCACTAAGCATTTCTCCTTAAAGAAAGTAATCCACTTGCTTTCTAATTATCTTTTCAAGGTCATTAAACAACATATTCACTCAAAAAGACTGGTCTGAGGTTCAATGCCTGGTACTGGTCTCCATCCTTATAGAAATGTTTACTCTTTTCCATTCCCTTAGCACTTTACCTCTTTCCAGTGCCATCTTGGAGAGTATTTCAGGTGGTTTATCTACCATATCATGCACATATCTTCAGCACATATGGTGAAATTCAAAAGGGCCACACACCCTGTATAAGTTAAGACCTTTTAATACTCAGGTAATATCTTTTCTAGATATCTCAATAATTTCTAAAACTTCTTCCCCATTCACTCTCACTGGTGTTGAGGCTACAGTGTCCTCCACAATGAAAACACTTTTGAATGTTATTCAGTTCCTAACATATCCTTATATCAACTTCTAAAATTCTTCCCTTTGTCTGATCAGCTGCTCTGTAACTGGCAAGACTCTGATTTTATTGAAAGTTTTGGATTTTCACCTAACGTCCACTATTCTTTTTCAAAGTTTATTTTGCTCTTCCTTACTTATCCTGCTGTACTCATCCCTTGCGAGCTTATATCTTACAAATGCTGGCTGGCTGGGACGCCTTCTAAATCTTCAAAATTACATATCATGAAGCTCATTTGTTTCTGACAACTTTTATGCTTTCATCTTTCTTACCATTCCCTCTGTATTTGAGGCTTGAAGTACCCATGATCCTTCATTGTAAATTTCACAAAACCTCACTCCAAAAACCCTAGTTTTTATTAATAACACTCAATCTTCTAGTCAATATTTTCTTGAAATTGTTGAGGTCTGTGTAGTTTTCATGATTATATCTCTTCTCATGTCTTGTCTTATATCTTTTAACATCCTTATTCACCATAAGATCCAACCTGTGCATGACATGAACACTTTTTCCAACTTATGTATCATACATTATATTTTCAATATTCATTCTATTATGTATAAAACTGATGTCTACATATGATGTTTAACAGTCCCTCTCATTCTAGTAGGCTTAATAACATGTTGGCAAAGGAAATTTTCCCATATATACTCTAAAAACTTGTGTCTGCATAACTCCATAACATGAGAATCCAAATTGTAGGTACTTTACCATCTCTGAGAAGCACGAGTGCTTTACAGTTTTACATACTACCCTAACTCTTTCTTCATTACTATCATTGTATATCTGTTTCAGGTAACTGCATTTTTTGAAGATTAAGTGATATTAGCACAACTATGTACTTTTCCCTACAGTGCGTGTGTCAGTGTGTGCGTATTAATACATATCTGTAATTACCTCTAAGTACTGTTCAGTTTTTTACATTCAAGCAACTCCTTTTCTTAAACATTGTCTTCTGGGGCCCATTTCTTGAATAATTTCTTCTATAATACAACTTAATTTCATGCTATGTCCTCTGGTGGCTCTATTCCTACATCTATTGAAGAACCATTCACTGTCTACATCAACCTATTTCAAAAGCTTAAAGGATGTGATCAGGTTGTCCCTCACTCTTCTCTCTTCCAAGTTCAACATATCTTTCTACACAAGTCAGCTCTCTTAATTCTGGTATCATCTTCATTGCCCTCCTCTATTGAATTTTAGTGCTTCTTTAGGTAAATTCTTTAGTAAAGGGATTGGATTGGATTACAGAATTTGGGCTTATAAGCCAAGCACCGGAGCATCTTAGGCTAATTCAGCACTTAATACGATTCAGAATATTCTATCTTAGAAATTTATCTTAACTCAAACATTTGACCAATTTCAGTTTTGACAAAGAAGGGAAGAACGAAAAGTATAAGAGAGAAAATAGCCTACAAGTGTTCATCTGAGCTCAAGCTTGACCTTTGCAGCATGGTTAAACCTACCAGGGAAAGGAAAATCCCCACTGCCACAGCTGAAGCCATCTCTTTAGTTAAGGAGACCAAACTTGAGAAGCATATTTTAGTTTTGGCCTTGTGTAGGACACGAACAGGTAGTTGAATATTTCCTTATCCATATACCTAAAATCTTTTCTTATATTTACTAGAAAATACTTATTCTCTTTTGCTATTCTCTCAATGTGGGACTCTGGTGACAAGTTAGAGATGATATCGACTCCTATGCCTTTCTCACACGAAGAATCCTGAAACTTATTTCCAGCTAGAGAATAATCATATAGAGGCCTTCTTTCATCCTGTCCTTCCTGCATTATTTACATTTGCTCAGGTTAAGTTTCATTAACCATGTGTCATAACTGACCAACTTTGGAGTCTGACTGATTCCCTTTGTAAGTAGATGCAATACTCCTTACTTTTCATTTCCCTCATGACCTATGCATTATCTGCAAACATATTCAGGAAGGAGTACATACCTTTAAGGAAGTCATTTACATATATCAAGAAGAGTAATGGTCCCAAAACAGAATCATGTGGCACTCTGCTGGTCACATCAACCCATTTAAAGAAGGATCCTCTGATGTGTGTCTTTTGGTCCCTTCCACTGAGATAATCTAGTCACAGATGTTTCCTTTATTCCTGCTAAGTGATTCAGCTTCTTCATCTGCCTCCCATGCAGCACAGTGTCAAAATACTTTTTGACAGTCAAGGTACAAACAATCCATCCAACTTTATTCTTTGCCTTAGAAAGAGCTCACTCATTTGTAATATCTAAGAGGTCTGTTACACATGACTTCCTTTCCCTATAACCATGCTGTCCCTCACCTTGGTATTTTTCAATAGAAAGTCATCTATTTGCGTTCTTATCATCTTTTCTAGAACATTACAGATGACACCTTTCAGTGAGAACGGTCTGTAGTTCACTGCCTGTTTTTGGTCTCATTACTTAACTTGAAGTATGATATTAATCCCTTTACATATCCTTGGCACTCAGGTATCTTGAATAGTATTCAAAGAGGTTTATTAGGTGTATCTGCACACTGCACACACTTTCAGCACATTGTTTCATCAGGACCCTTAGCCTTGTATGAATCAAGAACTCTTAGTATTCTGTTACTGTCTCTTCAAAATATCTGTTTTCTAAAACCTCTTCCCCATTCCATCCCAGGAGTGTTCGGGCTATAGTGACTTCCACCCTGAAAACATTCTTTAATTTGATTATCTATTTGTCATTACCTATTTGTAATATGCATGCATGGAATCTTACAATCATGGGGTCCCATCTAAAACATTTTCTTTCAAACAACCTTCTATCTTCTACATGCAGTCTGCATTAACCATATTCTGTTTTAATTCATTTCAATCATACAGCAATCTAAAACTATAAAGGTGCACCTTTACATTTCCTTAACAAGCTTTTAGCTTAATTTCATGTTATGACCTCTGATTGTTTTATCCCTCCATCTTTAGAACTGTTCACTGTCAATGTCATAATCTGGTTTGAAAACTTAAAAGGTTGTGTTCAAATCAACTCTAATCTCCTTTCCATGAAACATAAATTTAAGGCCACTAGCCTTTCTTTGTAACTCGGCTCTTAATTCTAGTAACATCTTTGCTGCCCTCCTCTGGACCTTTTTCAGTTCTTTTGTGTTGCTTCAGGTGCACTAACCAAATTTTGTATTCTGGTTTTGGCCTAAAGTAGAATGTGAAAAGCTTGATAAATATTGCCTTCTCCATATACATGAATGCTATTCAAATATTTGCCATGAGCAGTTTCTAGAAAGAACCTCTGATATATATCCTTTGTTCCTTCCCAATAAGATTCCTTATTCCAACCTGGTCAATCAAGTAATGATTGGGCATGAAAGAGGTGTGGTAGTAATATGAAGGGCTGAAGAGGGTGTGCTGAAATGGTTTGGACGCATGAAGAGGCTGTCTAAGAATATAAATGTGTTAGAAATGGATGTGAAAAGAACCTTGGTTTGATGCATGAAGAGGCTGACTAAGAATATAAATGTGTTAGAAATTGATGTGACAAGAAGTAGAAGACCAAACTGGAGACAGGAGGATCAAGTGAAAGATGCTTTGAGTGATCAGAGCCTGAATGTGCAGGAGGGTGTAAGCCATGTATGGGATGTGAACTGGAGTTATGGGGTATACAGGAAAGGAGCGACATGCTACCAAATGGCTGAACCAGGGAATATGAAGCAGAGAAAACCACAGAAAGGTTTGCAGGACCTGACTGTGCATAGAAAGCAGTTCCAGCACATTCTACATGACATCTAAGCAGTGTATGTGAGCGAATGAAGCCATTCTCTCATCTGTTCCCAGCACTACCTCAAAAAAATAACAAATGAAAAAAGTACAACCATCCTTGACTTCATGCAGGATCACTATATTCAACTTTGCTAATCTTAAAGGAACCTCCCAGTTCCTCATTTTATGTGGTCAAAATTTGCCACTATGCTGGCGTGGATGGGGGAAAGTGTACCAAACCTTAAGTGAAAGTTGATGGGTGGACTAGGTATGGGTCATGGGTTTACTGGCTTGCTATATGCGATTTCTTTTTGGCCAAGATTTTCACAGAAAATAAGCAGAGTACATTGGTTTATCATATGCTTTCCTTGACAAAAGTAATTATCCATGGCATGTGGCAGATACTGAAAGATAGTGTGCTGAACATTACAACATGGAAAAGCTTAAACTTATGTTAGTAACTAAATGGCATACTTTTAAACTGGTGCATACGAGAGAGAGAGAGAGAGAGAGAGAGAGAGAGAGAGAGAGAGAGAGAGAGAGAGAGAGAGAGAGAGAGAGAGAGAGATGCATAGGTAATTTTGTCAAAATATCTAATATTTCACTTATCCATCCCTTTCATACATTACTTCTTTTCTTTTCTGTGATGTAAGCATTGTTACAAAGTCATCACAAAGGATCTTCTATCTTATTTTTGTAAGTTTTCAATTTAAAATAAACTGAAGTCACAAATTTTGATAGCAAGCATTCATGTCTTAGTACATAAAAAGTGGAGTTTTGCTGCAGCAGTACTGCTTGGCTGAGTTGAAATCACAACAGCCTGTTACAAACTTATTTCAATCTGCACCTAAGATTATTTCCTGTCAAAACAATACTAATTTAAATACATTCGTTTCAGAATCTAGAACATAATTAGAGGTCTGTCCAACCAATTTGCTTTCAATTGAAAATTACCGAGCTGCAATGTCAAGACTGACCAGACTACCAGAGGTTCTATCAGCACTTACATCTGTAAATACAATGAACCTTTGGTGTATTTTGTCTTTACGAACAAAATGCAAAACTGCTGCGCTTTGATTTTGACACAACACTTAAACTTTCATTTATAACAACAAATGTTGCTGAATTTTATCATTTTTTTAAATAAAATCTTCAACAACTTTTGATGATGTAGCTTTGACTGTCCTTCAACAGAGTTGGAGAAATTTCTAAAACACAGTTCATTTAAATGAGTATCTAAATGAGAATGAATCTCCAAGTACATTCAATGATTCTGTATAATCATGCTCATTCACTGAACTACTAAACTCACCATAACATCGTAATGGAAGCTCTTGTCTTGGTACACGACATACAACAAGCTTCTGTTGGGAAGTCATGATGAGTCTAATAGTTCTGTGAACAAGTATCAATCATGTCAATCCCTTGTTTAACAAACATCTTAAGATCCGAAAAGACTGAACATGTAAATGACATCTCTCATGTTTCTGTAGTGTTGTTTAAATGGTTGAGATCAGAAAACCAATTTTTAATCTACATACCATTCTCTTTTCAGAACTGTAATCTGAGACAGCAGAAAAGTTCATACTGCTTTTGACAAGAAGTCATTCATTCTAGTTTTACACACTATGGAGTAGAAAAGTGCTTTGTATATTTAGATTCCTTGTTTTTATATTTACAGAGTAAATTTGGATGCCCCAGTCAAGAGCAACCTTTCTTCACAACTTTCAGCTTATTCTAATAGATTTGGGTTGAAAATGTTGCACTTACTATTTCTTCAACACCTCAGTATTTACCATGTGTAACAAGAGTAAAAATCAAAGTGTCTAAAATCCACAATTAACTTTAAACAATGACAACTTAAAACAAATAAAATAGAAATACATTTTTCCACTAGATGGAAATAAAGCATGGAACAATATTCCAGTTGAGGCAAGCTGGGTGATGTTGGCTCACCACGTACCTTTCAGCCATTGAAGACTCCAATCCCCTTCCTATGGGTACATCCGGGATTGTATCATACTTTACATCTTAGTGTGTGTTAGTGCTCAGTTCAACTGCAGCTACCATTAGCCAACAGGAAAGCCAAGGGGTGAGAAATATGGTCAACAATGTGTGTTCCTGCATCTAAAACATTGTTTAGCTTAAACAATGAGTGCTAATGCATCAAAACCATTGTTGAGAGTTTCAAACCATCATTTCATGACTTTGTGGGTGTGCAGCACACACCTAGCACATCCTGATATATGCTCCTTGTAATTATCTATTTAATGGAAGCCACTTGGCCCTAAACTTTTCAGCTGTCAGATGCTCTACTTATAATTTCTATATATAAATATATAACTAATTTTCTATATATTTCTATAATGTTAATATTGACATGGAAGACAAGTGTATGTAGAATTTCATGTTTGCCTGTACAACCTATTCCTGTCTGAAATAATATATTGATAACCATGAAAATATAGCATTTCTTACCAATCCTTAATAATGTAAAAGTATACTAGATAACTCTTTTGATGTGGTTTTTATGATATATATTACATAGCTTTATTGCTATGTAATGAGCAGTTTAGGAAATACAATAGAGGAAAATGTCTCCAATCAGAATTATCAAATCATAAACAAAAGTTGGATCCTCATATTTTCAAAAGCCAGACAGTATATACCTAAAAGGAATGTGTCCAAGCAGTGTGTAAATACTTCACATTTAACAGTCAAATACTTCACATTTTACAGTCACACTCATCACTCTCAACATCACTCATCCTGGACAGCAACTGGACCAAAGTTTGTACTTAATCTTCTGTGATACAAGTAGATCAGCCAACCAAAACAAACCTCATATACTCTACAGTTATAGTAACTGTTGTTGTGTGGTTTATACTCTCTAATATATTTTCAGTTTCTTACATGGGTCTAAGACACAATCATGCAAGGGATGGGGTGGAATGAGGTTACTGAAGATGCTGGCAAGGGGAAAAATAGGTGCATAACACAGTAGTCTGCCTATTCAGGAATGAAACATCATCCATCAGCCATGACCCTTGTAACCTTACAGATTACATGTAAATTTTGTACTTTCATCTATTCTGACTGGTGCATTAATTTGTAAATTCTGTAAATGTATCTCACAGAGAATAAACTATACAATTATAATAATCATCAATGCTGATATTACAATTGTGTATATGTACTTCAATTTCAATATAAACATCAGTTATTTTAATCTCAAGGATATGTAATTTTTTGGGTTTTTAATGGGTAGAATAGAAAACCATCTACCTTCAAACACTGGAATATCAACAAAGCCTGAAAAGGATGCATGTTGATGGTGGATGCTGGCTTGTCTTTTTAACAAAGGCAGTTTAAGTTACACATAACTCAATCCCTTAAGCACATGGAGCAAAAAAGTGTCTCACTAAGATAGGCAAAATTACCCAAATTCAAAATGTTGAAAAAATACAGCACAAGTCATCTAAATAGCCACAGCCATTTAAAACCAGTACATCGTAGTCATTCATACCTCAGTAAAACACCAATGCATTTAAAACTTGGTGTATTTTTGCTATTCAAATCCAGAGCACAACCCTAATGACAATGATATGTGTTCCTCCTTCTCACGTAACTATTTATGTTTTGAGACTGAATCTTCCTCATCATTATATACTGAATCACTCTCCATGATTTCCTGATATGTATAAATGGTTGAGAGGTCAAATCATACATTAAATCCTTCCGTCATTATCTCTATGTAAGTGAATTTAGTTAGTTCTTCTACAAACTGAATAAAACTACGGGTGATATATGCCATGAGAAAGCACTAGGCAATTCAAACATCATTAAAAAATGTTAATACACATTTCTATAGGGGCTCTATTCTTTCCCAATAAAATGTACACATTCATGACAGCACTTTCTTTGCTCAGATTCTGTGAATGTATTTCTGATGAGTCCATAGCACAGTCATCACTGTCTTAGATCCTAGTTTCTTGCATTCATCCTTATTAGCTATGTCACACAAATCCCTAAAAAAATTGTGTTTATGTCATAACCTGTCAACAGCCACTTTCAGCTGTAGCAATCCTACAAAACGCTAAAACCTATTGCCATGTTTCAGGGGTAACTCAACTACTTTTGTTTCAATGAGTGATTTATTGCTGCTGCCAACACATGTAAACTTATTCCTTAGCCAATGTGAATATATAAATTCAAAAATTGGCAGGAAAAATAAAAGATATGATAAATGGTGAGAGCATTCCTAACAGCCATTGTATCATGCGTTGATGGCACTGAAAAGGTTAAATATATCCATCAATACAGTTATGCATGTTACCAATTTCAGTTAGTCTATTATATTTCACTCTCACCTATATCCTTTCAAATTCTATGCAAACCAATGAATTATTAACTTCTGTGAAGAAATTAATATGATTTAATTAAGACAAGAATATATTGGAGCTTCAGTTTAATCAAATGTATCACTGATATCATGCAGAGTATCATCGTTGTACATTAATTTCACATTAACTATAGCTGTTTACAAAACTAATGAAAATTGAGAAAATATGTTGATTTCAAGGTGTCAAGCTAGGAGACAGCGTGTGTGCTAGAATGCATATAAACCAAGAATTATGAAAACATGATTAACATGCTAATACTTCTTAGTGTTTCCAGTAATCAGAGTGCCAGAAAAGTTTTCACTTATGTTATAATACTGTTTTAAGAAGCCAATCTTGAGTGATTCCCATGATGTCAATGCCTCTACATCATGTGCTGCTAAATAGGATGGTATCTTCCATCATTTGGAATAGCTCCATCAAACACCTATACACAATAGTGGCCAGTTCTCTGCATAATTTCATGAATGCCAAAGTATCAACCATGTCTACCCAAAGGTTCCAACACTCAGTGAAGAAGAGGAACAAGATGCAATAGAAAATTTTTGTAGATGAATCCATGATACAAAGGAAGGCTGCACTGTAATGCAAACTTATTCCCTTTCAGATCATGTGATGTATAATGATGAGTCTTGCAGAGTCCTCATCTAAACAGACATATATTCATTCCACAACATCTTTTTGTTATTTATCACATAATGGCTACAAGCAGTAGCCCTGTAAACAAACATTCCCATCCATTTACGGGCCAAAGATGATATAAAAAGTTTTTACTTATGGCAATGGTGAAAACTCAAAGATAAAAGTTTATGTGTTAACTAGACGCATGTTCACCCGTCTTGAAAGTAAAAATATAATGCTTCTGTCTGGAAAATTCTTTCAACCTTGGTACTAATATTTCCTTTTTGTCAAATACCTTCTTTCATTAAATCATAAGCATTAACAGACTCCATTTGAGCTGAAGTTAAAACATGACTAAAATCTTAAAAAAAATATATAATACTTGCAATAAACAACATATTAGGAACAGAATCAACTGTATTCATTCAGGATTCTGCTTTTTTGCCAATCAAGACATCAATAGCATCTACTAGTGCTGAGAAAGAAGCCTAAGCAGCACAAAAGGACATATAATCACTAAATATTTAATCAATTTTGTTAAATGGGACCAATATCACTCTTTTGCAATTCTTTTATAATACATTATAATCAAAGCAAGAAAAATATAAATTTTTCTATATCCTACATTTCTACTTAACCTACCTTACAGCAGGGTGGGTCATAAAACTGTACATGCATCATATTATTTGGACATTACCAAAAATTCTTCAAAAATTACTTAATCTACAATCAAAAAATATGCATCTAATCACTCATATATATCCTTGACTCATACTGAAATGAAAATATGAACTTTTGCACTGATATAAGTACTACTTTTCATTTTTCACACCAAGATGATTCAAGTGAGATCAACATCTCCATTCACACCAAGGATATACACAAAATAATCTTAATTCTTCTAACCCTGAGTAATTCCTCTGGCATCTTTATCTAAAAAATCCTTAGCTTTAATTAATTCTTTCACTGCATCTACCTGCCTCATATTCTTCTTGACCAACCAACAATCTGACATATATTCAACAAGGCAATACCTTCTGCAAATACTCATCCACATGCTTTCTAATCATTTCTTTACACCACATATCCTCACATCTTTGTTCCTTTCTTAGCCTCCTCAGGCCAACAAAATAATGCAAGCTACCCATCCCTACTGCTTTGACTTCTGATATATCCTGACCTACATTACCAACCTTCCTCAGCTTCACTCCTACACACCTAAACTTATCCCCAGCCCTAATTTCATCACCATTCAGAATTTATATTACAATTATATCTATTTCAAACACAAAGTTATGATGTACTGTCACCACTTTCAGTGTCCTCCTCCACCCATAATCAGAGACTCACCATTCTATTAAACTTCCCTCATTGAGGTAACAGTACAACATTACCTGCATACAGCAACTGTAGTAACTACGCCTCTGTTCCCCATGATTTTGCATTACACTACTATCATCCCATCTTTCACAGTGCCCCATGTAAATACATATCTTTAAGTCTTCCATATGCATCACAATTTTGGTACTCCCTGAGAATTTCTTTTCAATTTCATCATGCGTGTATGTATTTTCTAAACCTATGTACATGTGTATATATGTATATGTCTGTGTATGTATATGTGTATATGTGCACGTATGGGCATTCATAAATATATACATGTACATGAGTGGATGGGCCATTCTTTGTCTGTTTCGTGGTGCTACCTCACTGGCTCAAGAAACAGTGATTTTGTATTATAATAATAATAATAATAATAATAGTAGTAATATTTATTTTATTTATTTTGCTTTGTCGCTGTCTCCCGCATTTGCAAGGTAGCGCAAGGAAACAGACGAAAGAAATGGCCCAACCCACCCCCATACACATGTATATACATACATGTCCACACACACAAATATACATACCTATACATCTCAATGTACACATATATATACACACACAGACACATACATATATACCCATGTACACAATTCACACTGTCTGCCTTTATTCATTCCCATTCATTTGAGGATAATAATAATAATAATAATAATAATAATAATAATAATTAATAATAATAATAATAAAATTAATGTTCCATACACTTTTTACTTTTTCTCTAAAAGTTTTTCTACTATAGGAATATACATGAAAAAATCTGGATATTGGAATTATGGAAACATCTGAAAATCATATTTTGTCATGATAGTTTTTATAAACTTTATTGTTTCCATACAATTCACAAGACTGTTGACAATGTGCTTAAACTAGTGTAGTATGAAATAATAGCACATCACATATACTAATGTATTATTGTGATAACCTACGAAAAACTTAGTCAATGCCCAACACGATAGATTTTAAATGTGTCGTTCACATACATTAAAGATGTCTGGGATATGATGTGCGAGGTCAGTGTGCAATGTGGTGGAGTGTTCTGAAGCCAAGTTGTGTAGGTGTAAGTGGATTATTTTGCTTGATTTTCTTGAGGTAAAGGAAGGTAGGAGAAGGGAAAGTTGGGTGGTTTGGAAGGTTTTAGGACTGCTATTACATTGGCAAGTTTTCAAATGTTAAGGATTTTGCTGTAGAGTAACTGTACAGTAACATGTGGCTGAAGATATCTGTAATCACTTGGATTCCAACAGGTCCCAAAGCATTCTATGTGGAATTTTTATATGTTTTCAGGGGCTGCTATTCAGTAGAGTTCTTTAAGACTTTTACTGCATTCCAAATATGCAGGAGCAAAGTTTGGGTGGCCAGCTGTTTAAAGATGGATTTTGTGTGAGGTGTTCATGATCTTCCTGTTTAGGACTGAGGATAATTTGTGGCTCATTTTTGAGTAGCATCTTATGACTGTGTGTGTGTTCCTTAGGAGAAGGACTGTCACTGGAATGGGAAGGAATTGCATCATGAGAGGGGACTGGCTTGGTTGGGTGTGGAGTAAGTAGGGCTCTCTTTTACTGTGTGCTAGCATTGGTTGCTGTGGGTTTAGTGGTTGACTGTGTTGACAAAAGGTGCCAGTTTGCCTTTCAGTATTTCTTTTTTCTTTATGCTACATGTAATGACATAAGCAACTGAAGCCCTAATCCTTGCCTTTTCCTGCATGAGTGAGATAGCATTAAGAACAGATGACAAAGCCTTAGTGAAATTTGTTTTTTCTACAACACTGTATAATATGTACTTGTTAATTTCAAGAAAAATATATAATATACTGCTCATACTATGCAATGAAACACAATAAGCTCACATTATTCTTAATTCTTCCAACACAAAAAACAAACTCACCCTCACCCAAATCCTAAAGTTTCTATCAATGCCTCCCATCTTAGTAAAGAATATCATTAATAAAATCTACATCAAAGCAAGGTAAGAAAACTGTTTAGAGAAACAAATAAGAGTCACAAATTGATGATTTTGGTCCCATTTTCTACTTACAGTAGTATCAGGGTTTTAGCTAAGTTTCAAACTGGAGGATTTCCCCTAAAATATTGAATTGAGTGGGAAAACTGATTATGTCTGCTCAGTCGTGAAGTGACATAATGCATACAGTCACCTCATGCTCATATATAAATGTTTTTAAATACATTCATCAGATAGTAATATCTGTATCATGCATCTACATACTCTCTACACAGTCTCATCAAACCTAGAGACAAATGAATTGTTCAACTGTGATCTACTATAACAAAATCAACAAGTTAGGATATGTGAAAGACTTAAAATCTTTAAAATCTCTTAGAAACAAATAAATTCTTTTACATAAATTCATATATATTTTTATTGTGTGCTTGGTATCCCTTTTAAACATTCCATTTCCATACTAAATACTGTTTTAATAAAAACATCCCTCTTTTTTGTCAATCTATTAAATGGCTGAGATATATCAATTATGGTTCTGTGACATCTATATCAACTGAACATCTATCTACGGAGGAATATATTTTGATGTTGAAAAGGATCTCTTCTCTGGATTGCCAGAACCACCTGAGAGCCAACAAAGCTTATCGCATGCTTGTATGAATATCATTTCCTGCTAACAACAACATAACATTCAACTGGTTCCCTGCATGACATCTTAAGCTGGCACTGAAACCTCCACTATAGCTTTCATTCATATCCCTCTCCCTACCATTAATCACCCAAGCAGGCATTAAGACTCATAGCACTTTAATCCTCATATACCAAAATTATTCATGCACCAAAGAGAGAATAAGCAGGAGATAAAGGTCCCTAGGAACTGTTCCTCCCAAGAAGACCAGATAAAAATCTCTCCTCCAGTGATTAAGCAAGTTTTCCCACAATGAAGAAACCAGTACTCTCCAAAACAACCCATATAAAACAGTAAAACTGGGAGGACAAGTTCTGTTTAGGTTTCCAGTCTCTACAACAAAACAGCGAACAACAAAACAGCGAGGACTCTTGCCATTATAAAGGTTTATAAGATATGTCTGGCATAATAAATTAAGTTATGTATCTATGTGGGGAACTGACCACAAGAACTTTACATTCCTCAGAGAAATGTGCAGTATAATCCCTAAGTGTGGAGAACCTACAAAACTTATAATCGAAATTTACATATCAAACATGACTATAACAACAACATAGTAGCTGGAAAGCATCTAATGACCATGGAGGCATATTACCAGTACTACCAACCTGGGCATCGAAAGGGTTATGATGGATGCACAGTAAGCCAGCACTTTAGTGGTTGTCAAGTTGCACTCTTCTATCCCAAGTGGCTTTCTTTTCTTTTTGCTTCACCCAAACATAGACTACTAGCATTCTGTCCACAAACATACAGTCTCTCCTGGTTATGTATAACATTTGACAACACTTAACTCACACAGCTAATTATTTGTAACTAGATATTCCTGGGGTAAACACTATGCACTAGCCCTGCCTTTTGCAAATGGAAGGAGTGAAAAATAGAAGTAGAAGGTAGGAATATTTATGCAGGAGCATAAGGTTGAAACATAAGGTAGAGGAAGTATGTAAGAACATTAGGCAGGAGCATTAAATAGTAGTAGTCAGTAAGAACATTACGTAGGAGCTTGTGCAAATACTGCATTAGAGTTGCCCTCTGCCAGTGGCCTGTTAAGAGTCAGGCACTAAAGGCTAAGAACTGGCACTGAAGTTCACTGGTTATGGAGGCTATTGCCATGGCCACCCTCTTGAGGGAGTCCCAAGTGGGAACAGGCGTCAGTGATATACACATAAAGACAGAGATAAAACAACAACAGACTTCAAAGATGCCATTCTTTAAATAATATGCAAATACATTACTGTCCTGATGGCATCCACCTATAAATCATCAAAATAAAAAAATGAAGGGATGATACCTTACAACAAAACATGGAGTGAAATGTTCTTAAAACAGTACAATTTGAAATAATCTATGGTCTTTTGCTCTAATCCTTTGGTACCTAGATAAAATTACAGTACAATGCATATACTTTAAAGGGACATTCAGTTTCAACAATACTGCATATTTTTCAAAGTATACCGGTCAAAATCCTACCTTTCATCATCATGGATGATTCCAAACAAATCTATGTTTTGTCTGCTTTCTAATACATGTCTAATAGAAGTCTATTACAGGTATTCAAAATTAACAGAGGCTTTTATAATATCGATCTAACAAGCTGCTTAAGGCTTGATTCATCTGATTCCACTCACAGAAATGGATATAAACTTGAGGGACAATGTTTTGCCACAAATGAGGCAAAGTACTTATCTTCAAAGCATCATTATTCACCTGTCTGAGTGCTTGAAAGCACAGCCATGAAAGAATGCACTGGTCTGATGCCGTCAAAATTCTTTTTAATTCCTTTGTAATCATTTTGACGACCAAAAGGCATATCAGAATGAAATCAAATTTAGTATATCTTATGCAATAGACACTGTCAGCTGATACTGTTAATGAAGAATCACTTGTGGAAAATTCAGTGTGTGTGTCAGAAAAAATAAATGATTCAGTAACAAATTACTCTGTTACAATAATAAAAGCTTTCTTGGTTATCTTAATAGATTTAAATCACATTACACAAACAACATTCATTATAGTCAGTTTCAGAGAGCACTTGTATTCTTATTACACTAGGTTTACACAAATCTGCTAATATAGAGTTTTCTAACATTATCAGGTATGCTGATAAATTCATATGTCTCTATGGATGTCTTGTCTGTGTGAAAAATCCTTTAGTTTCAGGGATTATAATAAAGTATATATGGCTACAAGTAGAGCAAGTAAAGATTTTCAACATAATCCCATTCATCCCAGTGACATACTAATACTAATACTTTTAGTTGGGTTGCACCTAACCTTAAATAATTCTTCTCACCACCTTCAATACTTCTCATTCTAAACAATGTTTATATTGTATATCCTTATCCATTTACGGTTGCATTCTGAGACATTTCTTTTTTTTTTAAAGGAAACCAAAGTCTTCATGACAACAAATGTTTTCTTAAATTCTGGTAATCTGTCAGGTGTAATTCAAGTTCTTTACTTACAAAGGACCCTTGGACTTTGCTTAAAAGGTGTTCAATATAAAAAAACTTCTTCAAGTTTCATACACACTAAAAGGTGGTAACCACATTACCACCAGACTAGAAGCAGCAAACAAGAGCCCTTCATCTATGCTTTATGTACGATTAGTTGTCAAAATACTGTAGATATAAAATCTTAAGAGTGCTATACTGGAATTTACCATCAAGGAATACATTGTGATGATTCTTTTTTGCGAATTAAAAGTGTACCTCCACCAGATGTAAAAAAACAAATCCTAATTCAAATAAATGTATCAGCCAATCTAATGAATATGCTACAGTCAAAAGTAAAGCTTTGGCATTTTCATCCAAACTTCAAAATATAAATACACCAACCACATTTGAAAATTTACGAAAGTTTCAGTCATAAAAGGGATGGACTTAACATTACCCAAATGCAATGGAAACTAGTTCAACAAATAACCCAACATCACAAAACCAATTTCCTGTGAAGTCCAAAGTAAAACAGACTGCACCTGCCATTCAAGTTGACAAGGTTTATGAGAAAAAGTTGAAGATGAATAAGTAAACAATCAACATGCAAAATTAACATCTAACTGCCAACAGCCACAATGAAAAGGGCAAAATGAGAACAAAGAATTTCAAGGCATCAAAAGGCTAAGAGGATTACTGAATTAGCACTAAATGTTGCTCCAGTCAGGAACAAAAAATGAATCAGACATGTACACCACTTAATAAGGGTTCCACATTCAAGAAAAAAATAATTCAAGCCACAGGCTAATCATCATCATCAGATCCTAAAGGAATAGACACTTAACACGAAATAACCACCAATCTCTCAATATCAATAAGACTCAAGAAGACACACCATCTCATTCTAGGTCAGCAAACAATATTTGGAATTCAGAATGCCCGGTTGCATTACCATGTCAACAGCTCATTCCTAATTTGATACAATTTGGTGAAATTTGCATCATCCTTTTCAGCATCCTTCTTCAAAAAGCTAACACCAATCATAATAAAGGTTGGTAACCTCACACTCAAAGGCTCGTTGAATGCTGTAAATGACTCTAAGGGGCACAGAAATTTTTAACAGAATATGACAATTAAATCTATGCAAAAATCAAAGCAGCCACATAAAATGTGACCTGCAACTTGGATACAAGTTTAATGATATCCAGATTCCTAAAAGCTTTCATATTTGGCTTGAAGGATAAGGGAGCATTTAGGAAGGAAATTACATTCAAACTTAACATTTTTGCTAAACAATGTGGGCTCTCTTTTGACAAGTCCTTATTTCAACCACAGAAAAGTTTAAGAAAAAACAAAAAATCCAATAAGATGATTCTCATCACAGCATTTTCAGGTTTTTTCAAGAATATAGGGCAGGAAAAAAAGTACACTCACTTGGTGTGGCTGTCACTCTGACAATATGACTTTCAATGGGGAGCAGTTGGCTTCAACCAAAAGGGGTAGACCAGTTCCCCACCATAGCTAAAACCCTGAACAGTATATCGTAACAATATAGAAGATAAGCTTAGGTAATAAACGACAGTCCTTGAAAACTCTAACATTACACTTTACCACTGACTAAAATGGCAATTATGTAAAAAGCTAGTTTGATAACACCAAGCTTATCTTCAGTGACATCTTGGAAGTAAAGGGTCTGAGGGATAACTGTTAAAAAGAAATATCTCTGTAAGTAGTTCAACAAAGACCAAGGCCAAACTAGTGAAGTCAATAATTCTCATAATTACTTGTTAGTAAACTTTTAGATTATCATCAGTTTTAACAAACCCTTCACTCCCAAGTGTATTGAAAGTAAAGAACTCAACACTCACCCCCTGAACCTCTGAGTCTCCTTGTTCCTCTATTCCACCCTCACTGTAACCTTCACCTCCAGCAAAACTAGCCAAGTCATTATCACCATCCCAGTTATCTGAAGACTAAAAGAAAATAAACACTAGAATACTGCCTGTAAACTACAATATATATGAGGTAAAAAAAAAAAAAAATTCATAACTAATCTGGAAATGAACAGAGATTAATTTAAACAAGATTGAAATTTGAATTGTGCTTGTAATAATGTCCAAGCTTATAACCAATATTCTGAATCTCACAATCAGCATGTGGTGGCCAATGATACATAAATCTCTTAGTGCACCTCTTAATATTTGGCTCCATATTCAGTAACAGTGCACATTCTAATTAATGTATACGATACAATTACACATATCTAACGGCACATGTGAAAAGCTCCCTACAGATCCAGAAGGGATTCCATGTTAAAATGTTTAAGAACGATCCTCCAGCTCCAGCCTGTGTTTTTTCACCATCCTGATCTACTCACTTCCTTACTGTTCTTTCTGGTTCTCCCCTAAAAATACTGCTTACTTTCTTCACTTTGACTGCTTAACACATATGCATCTACAACTCTTACATCCCTAAATCAATTCTTAATACTTCATGATCCACATGTAACTAAGTCACACATATCTAACATGCCAAATGTTTCAATCTACTTACAATCATCCTTTCTACATCATAAATTTGATTCAGACACACAAATTTGTAAAATCTGTCATGGGTAGTACAGGCAATCATGTTGTCTCTATGTCTTCAAGTATCATTGGAGGTTACTTGTTTCGCAAAACCGGGGCCCCTAAACCCTAAATAATATCTAAAATTATGAGGGCAGTGCTGCTAAGGGGAACAAGAAAATAACAATGACAAATCCTCAATTAGGTAACTAGAAACAGCAAATCATACACAACTGGCAAAATTTTAAACAATTAAATGACCAATGGTATATATCAACAATATTTTACTCCTATTTCATTTCAGCTCAAAATCACTGCAAAGCTATTCACTATATAGGAATAAACTTTTTGGACTTTAAATAAACCAAAACACACCATCAATAACTTTCATAATAAATCCCTTCCATCTCTCTTCCAATTTGATCAATCAATGAATACCACTCCAACTGATAAAGTAACTCTCTCTGATACCTTAATTTCCTTTAAGTCCAACTCTGAATAATTCTGAATTCAACTCTCCACCCCTATCTCCAACTGAACCTATGCAAGGTCTTCCAAATACTCTTCGAGCTCCAGTGGAAAAGACATAAAGCCCAAAGGTCCTAATGCACTTCTGAACTAGCTCTGATCATTGCTTGGCTATTTCACCTTCCTTCCTCTTGGAAACAAGACCCAGTGTAGCCCAACCCTAAGAAAACAGACCACTCTAACCACAACTGCTCTCACTTGTCTCCATCTTTGAAATTCCGACTACTTTTTCAAACTAGGTTCCAGTCCTGTCTGCTCAGCAATACAGATTTTGCAGTGTCACATCTACTTGTGATTTCCATGTGGCTCATCATTCAGCCTCCTCTTCTGGTTTGAACTTTCATCGTACCCATCAACAAGTCTAAAGCTCCTGACAGGGTGTAGCAAAAGCCTATGTGCACTGTACTTTGCTTTTTTTTTTGTTCCTCTCTGTTCCCTAGGGCACTGCTTCCTCACTATATGCTTCACTGCAGTAGTCACTGATGAAAAAAACTTCCCTCTCTCATCCTATCAACAATGGCATTTCTCAGAGATACTGTCCTGTCGGCAATTTAATCTTTCTCCTCTCTACTACTTCTAACCCTCTTCACTCTCATACTTGATTTCACTTTACACACTACAACATATTTTGCCTCCCCATCTCCTACGAACACTCGTTCGTTTTCTCATATTGAACGTATTTCTTCTCTCAAAGCAGACCTGTGCAACATCTCAAAATGATTGGTTGGCTGGGTTTAAGAAATATCAGCTGCTAAGGTCATGAAGGCTGTTAACATCAACATAAAATCACTGAATGGAAAATCTTGACCACCTTCTTCAGGGGTTAACACTACTTTAATTCTAAGACCAAATTCACTTTCACTTTGTATGTAGCTCATCCTCAATTTGGAGGAGCAGTAACCAAGCTAAATGTAAGTGCTAAAATGCTATTTCTCCAAATTATCTCTCATTTAAGTCACTCATTTCCCTTTGTTTAAAACCACACAACCACAATTCAACCCTGTAGTAACACAGTTTATTAAAGTCATATCCTCCAATGGATCCTAGAAACCCCCACATAATCTTTCACCACATTGTCTGATTCCCCAAAACTGGGGTGATGATGAACAGGTGATGTACTTTTTCTTGTATGCAGCTTTTCCATATTTACAGGAACTCATAATTACAGTATGAGTAGTTGGTAAGCAGCCACCAATGAGGGATATATATTACCACAACTACCTGCCAGGGTATTTGGAGGGTTAGTGACTGCTGAACAGTGAGCCAGCACTTAGTGTTTGTCAAGCTGCGCTCCTCTGATCCATGTAACTGTCTTTTCTTTCTACTTCACCCATAGGTAGACAGCTGGCATTCTTTCCATAAACATACAATCTCTCCTTGACACACATAACACTTAACAACACATCACCAACAACTCATTCTTTGTAACTAGATTTTCCAGTGATGAGCACTACGCGCTTGCCCTGCCTTTTGGCAAAATGGTAAATGCAACATATAGAAGTAGCAGGCAGGACTAATATGCAGAAGCACTGAGTAGAAACAGTATGTAGGAACATTAGGCAAGAGCATTAGGTACAAACAGCAGGCTGGAATATTAGATAGAGACATGAGGAAGTAGTCGATAGGAACATCTGAAAACACTGAGCTAAAGTTGCCCTCTCCCAGTGACCCATTAAGGAGAAGGCACTTAAGTCCAACAAGCAGCACTGTAGCAGTTATGGAGGCACATTTGCCATGGCCAGGCCACCCCTTGAGGGAAGTTCTCAAGGGAACTGGCATCAGAGATATAAAAACTTAAATCAAAACTGCTCCCATATCTGGGGTATTTCTCTCTCCATCTCTCTATTAACCAGACTGGATTCAAAACTTTCAATTTCATTAATTTTCTGGCTATCACCTCTCTTCATCTCTATCTGAATACCAAAATATCGCTACTTACACTGTTCTACATGCATTGTTTTGATCACAGTCCTCGTGAGCTATCTGGATGTGTCCCAGCCCCTGAAGGATTGGACATTAGGCATATGTCTAATATGTTTCTCTGTGGAGATCAGCCACTCTAGGACTGACCATAATGAAACCTCCACCTCCTCTTAAACATTGGTGTGAAATCATCGTTTGTCCTTCCCTTCCTATAATTCTTCTAAACTAAAGAATCAAGTCTACAAACACCTGAAGAGACTTGATAAATTTCTACATGCTATTTTTTTCCTTACTTTATTACTTTCAACCAAGATGGCCTCTGATTATGTTCTGCCATTGCCACATTGGTTATTAGGAAAAAATAAGCACTTAAGAATTTTGGACAAACTAGATAATCAAGAGGCTTACAAATAAAATTTTCATATTCCTTAATTCACTGATAAAAAAGACCTCATCATACTTACCCCTTGTAATCCTGAGGGTCCTGCTATTGCCACATCCTGTTCCATGTGCCTCGAATCTGAAACATCTGGTTTAGTTTCAGTTTCATCATAACTTTCATTCATAAAAACTTCTGGTGTTTCTGGAGGATCTGCTACTTCTTGTTTTATGACTGGTAATGAAGCAGATTGTGTTGGTGATGAAAGAAGTGGATGTGGTTGTGGTGTTGAGGTTGTAGCGTGCGGACTAGTAGGGACTTGCGATGTCCTTGGAACTTGAGAAGGTGCAAGGGAGTGAGGCAATGGTGAAGGATGACTTTTTCCAGCTGCTTGTGATGTTGGGGGTGCCTGAGGAGGTTGTGGGAGAGGAACTTGTAGTCTTTGCAACAGTGCCTGCTGCTGTGGTGACTGTGGAGGAAGGGCCACATGGGGTATTCTACAAGCGGTATTATTACTAGATATGCTACTAGTTCTCTCCTCCTCAGCTAAATGTCTCTTCTTTTTGGAAGGAGGGCTCCCATCATGGTCTCTTTCTTCTGGCCCTCTTCTAGGAATTTTCTGAGGTTCATCATCTGGGATGGCTAAACCTTTGATTCTAAGGCACTCGGCGGTTTTTATAAGGCTTGATAATTCTGACTGAGCAACATCAACTTGCCCCAGGTACATGTAGTCAAGCAGATATTCAAGATCTTGTCTTCTAACATCTTTAAGTACAATAACTATATTGTTACCAGTCGTGGAAGTAAATATATCACTGAAGTATTCACTACAGGTTGATAACACAAATTTATGGGCTGGATATAACCGCCCATCACAAGCTAATGTCACATCGGTGTATGTGTGCTGAAAGAAAAAGAAACACTGATTAGAACCATTTTCGAGATTTTTTTTTTTATACTATTTGCCATTTCCCGCATTAGCGAGGGAGCGTTGAGAACAGAGGACTGGGCCTTTGAGGGAATATCCTAACTTGGCCCCCTTCTCTGTTCCCTCTTTTGGAAAATTGAAAAAAAAAAAAAAAAGCGAGAGGGGAGGATTTCATGATATAAAAGTAATAATTCATTGCAATGTCTACCTATCTATCTGTATCTCTGACATCTGTTCCAACTGGAACCCCCTCAAAGGGGTAGGCACAGCAACAGTCTCCATTACTAAAAATAAAGAACTCCAGTGCCACTTCTTAGCCTTTAGCGCCTCACCCTTAACAGGACACTGGCAGAGGGCAAGTCTAGCACAGTGTTTGCAGAGGCTCCTACCTAATGTTCCTAATGACTTCTATCTAATGCTCCTACCCAATACTCCCACCAAATGAGCAGGAAGATCTATGAGTTATGAAGTTACTATACCCTATTTCCCCAGAAATAAAATGAAATTAAAAGATATATCTCTGAGATATGGGAGAAGAAAGTAATCATTTCGAGATTGAAAATAAAAATCGGTAATGCTGTGGCTCTAGTTACAGGATCAAACATCATTTCTGAGAAGCAAAGACTTCTTTCTGCAGCTGGATTATGTATACATCATATACACTAGATCCCCTACTTACAACCAATGTGACTTACAACCATCCGTACATATAACCAGAAAAAAAATATAAATCAAAAAACAAAAATGATGAAATATGAACTAGAGAATCTTCAATAAAATGTAAAAAGGCACAACAGAATCATAAAGATGGTGGATTTTCCCACTTAGACTTAGTCCCCTGTTCTTAACCCTACCTCTCTGATGCGGGAAATGTATGTGTATGTGAGTGGAGTGGGTGTGTCTTTCTTCATCTGTTTCCTGGAGCTACCTTGCTAATGCAGGAAATGGCGATTCAAGTATTATGATAATAATAATAATACTACTAATAATAATAATACGTATAAATATTTTACTATCATACTTAATCGCTGTTTCCCGCATCAGCAAAGTAGCGCAAGGAAACAGACGAAGAATGGCCCAACCACTCATATACACATATATATATACAGAAACATCCATACACGCACATAAACATACATATGCATTTCAACATGATAGCAAGAGACTGAGCGTGAATGAATGTAGCCATTTTGCCTTCTCCTGGCACTACCTCACTGGAGGGGGAAAGGGGATGCTGTTTCCTGTGTGGCAGGGTGGCGACGGGAACGGAAGAGGGTAGCAAGAACGAATATGTACATGTTTATAAATGTATATGTCTGTGTATGTATATGTATGTTGAAACGTACATGTGTGTGTATGGGCTTTTATGTATGTATGTATGTATGTATGTATGTATGTATATATATATATATATATATATATATATATATATATATATATATATATATATATATATATGTTTTTTTTTTATTATACTTTGTCGCTGTCTCCCGCGTTTGCGAGGTAGCGCAAGGAAACAGACGAAAGAAATGGCCCAACCCCCCCCATACACATGTATATACATACGTCCACACACGCAAATATACATACCTGCACAGCTTTCCATGGCTTACCCCAGACGCTTCACGTGCCTTGATTCAATCCACTGACAGCACGTCAACCCCGGTATACCACATCACTCCAATTCACTCTATTCCTTGCCCTCCTTTCACCCTCCTGCATGTTCAGGCCCCGATCACACAAAATCTTTTTCACTCCATCTTTCCACCTCCAATTTGGTCTCCCTCTTCTCCTTGTTCCCTCCACCTCCGACACATATATCCTCTTGGTCAATCTTTCCTCACTCATCCTCTCCATGTGCCCAAACCACTTCAAAACACCCTCTTCTGCTCTCTCAACCACGCTCTTTTTATTTCCACACATCTCTCTTACCCTTACGTTACTCACTCGATCAAACCACCTCACACCACACATTGTCCTCAAACATCTCATTTCCAGCACATCCATCCTCCTGCGCACAACTCTATCCATAGCCTACGCCTCGCAACCATACAACATTGTTGGAACCACTATTCCTTCAAACATACCCATTTTTGCTTTCCGAGATAATGTTCTCGACTTCCACACATTCTTCAAGGCCCCCAGGATTTTCGCCCCCTCCCCCACCCTATGATCCACTTCCGCTTCCATGGTTCCATCCGCTGCCAGATCCACTCCCAGATATCTAAAACACTTCACTTCCTCCAGTTTTTCTCCATTCAAACTCACCTCCCAATTGACTTGACCCTCAACCCTACTGTACCTAATAACCTTGCTCTTATTCACATTTACTCTTAACTTTCTTCTTCCACACACTTTACCAAACTCAGTCACCAGCTTCTGCAGTTTCTCACATGAATCAGCCACCAGCGCTGTATCATCAGCGAACAACAACTGACTCACTTCCCAAGCTCTCTCATCCCCAATAGACTTCATACTTGCCCCTCTTTCCAGGACTCTTGCATTTACCTCCCTAACAACCCCATCCATAAACAAATTAAACAACCATGGAGACATCACACACCCCTGCCGCAAACCTACATTCACTGAGAACCAATCACTTTCCTCTCTTCCTACACGTACACATGCCTTACATCCTCGATAAAAACTTTTCACTGCTTCTAACAACTTTCCTCCCACACCATATATTCTTAATACCTTCCACAGAGCATCTCTATCAACTCTATCATATGCCTTCTCCAGATCCATAAATGCTACATACAAATCCATTTGCTTTTCTACGTATTTCTCACATACATTCTTCAAAGCAAACACCTGATCCACACATCCTCTACCACTTCTGAAACCACACTGCTCTTCCCCAATCTGATGCTCTGTACATGCCTTCACCCTCTCAATCAATACCCTCCCATATAATTTACCAAGAATACTCAACAAACTTATACCTCTGTAATTTGAGCACTCACTCTTATCCCCTTTGCCTTTGTACAATGGCACTATGCACGCATTCCGCCAATCCTCAGGCACCTCACCATGAGTCATACATACATTAAATAACCTTACCAACCAGTCAACAATACAGTCACCCCCTTTTTTAATAAATTCCACTGCAATACCATCCAAACCTGCTGCCTTGCCGGCTTTCATCTTCCGCAAAGCTTTCACTACCTCTTCTCTGTTTACCAAATCATTTTCCCTAACCCTCTCACTTTGCACACCACCTCGACCAAAACACCCTATATCTGCCACTCTATCATCAAACACATTCAACAAACCTTCAAAATACTCACTCCATCTCCATCTTTTTTCTTTCAAACTATTCCCCATTTCCCGCGTTAGCGAGGTAGCGTTAAGAACAGAGGACTGAGCCTTTGTGGAATATCCTCACCTGGCCCCCCCCTCTGTTCCTTCTTTTGGAAAATTAAAAAAAAAAAAAATGAGAGGGGAGGATTTCCAGCCCCCCTGCTCCCTCCCCTTTTAGTCACCTTCTACGACGCGCAGGGAATACGTGGGAAGTATTCTTAATATATACGAGTGGTTTGGCCAGTTTTCGTCTGTTTCCTTGTGCTACCTCACTGGCGCGGGAAACAGCGATTAAGTACAATGTAAATCATCTTTTTATTCCTTATTATATTTAATTCCCGTCTCCCTTGTTAGCGAGGAAGTGCAAAGAAACAGACGAGGAATGGCCCAACCCACCAACTTACACATACATAAACGCCCATATACATTTCATCATACACATACATATACATACACAGACATATACATATATAAACGTACATATTCAACATATACATACACAGACATATACATATATGTACGTACATATTCATACTTACTGCCTTCATCCGTTCCAGTCGCCACCCCCCCACACAGGAAATAGCATCCCACTCCCATGAGATAGCGCCAGGAAAAGACAAAAAGGCCACATTTGTTCACACTCAGCCTCTAGCTGTCGTGTGTAATGCATAAATGTATAAATATTATATACATATTTCTTCCATAACTTTTGCCATTTTCCAACTTAGCAAGGTAGCATCAAGAACAGATGACTGAGCCTTATATGCCAGTGATATACCTTACCATATAGCAGCACAGTTAACCAAGAAATGAAGACATATTACCTTCTACAAGTAGCTTCACATCCTTAAATAACTGGCAACTGAGAGCTAAAGATAGAAATCAAGGATAAACTACAATAAAAGCAAAATCAAGCATTTCATTTTTCACAAAGAGCTTCGGTCTGGGAAAGCTACGAGGCTTCATCATTGTTTTCCTATCAATCCATAATCAGTGACATGATACTTCCAAGATGTAAGCTTCAGTCGTCTCAGCAATGAAGAAAAAAGAGCTGCTTATTATATGTTGAGCGAACTGAAGTTAGAAAAACTTTAAAAGTTTGGTAACCCTGTAAAAGCTGGGAAGTTTGTAACACATGTGAAGCTCACAATATTTGTATAATTGTGCAACTTCTGAAAGGTGAAGAAGTGGCTAAATCTGTAATGTAAATAAAGATTCAAGCTGACTGAAATCTATTCACAAGAGCTCTTTAGCTTTTGCCTCTAAATCAACAATATTAAGGCAACACAAAGTCACAGGATCTATGGTTAAAACAAAATGATGCAAATCTCCTTCCTTTATCCTCTTTGAAAAAACAAACCCTTCAATTACTTAACTGCAGCAAACCAAAGCTTCAGCAAAGCTTTGAGAAACATCAGGTCTATCTGAAGAACTACCAATAAGGTAAGATAACCCCATGTTGATTTAGTGCTAGTTAGCTATGGAATTCCTAACGTAAGAATTTAAAAGACTGATAAAAAGGGAGGAAGGGGTGAAAGAACTGTAGAAGATAAGGTGTGGCAAGGTAGGTGGGGCTGCACGTAAATTTCTCAAGAAAGGAGGTGACTGTGTCAATGATTTGTTAGTTACAATATCTAATTTTTAACAGTGTTTTGCTTATGGTGAGGTGCCTGAAGATTAGCAGAATGCATGTATAGTGATAATGTATAAAGGCATGGAAAACAAAAATAAATGTTCAAACTATATAGGTAAATTTGCAGGGGGAAGTAAGGTATAAAACAAAAGCATATAAAGCCAACAGGGGAACTATAGAAAGGTCTAAGGAGCCTAGTAGTGGAGGGGTGCCATGGTTTTTCAGCATTGCAAATGACAGTAAGAGAGGTGCGAGTAAATGTCTTCATCTGTTCCTGATACTACCTTGTTTGCAAGGGAACAAGCGAGTATGAACAAAATACATTTGTACAAACACACACACACAAAGATGATGCCTGACTCCACCTGCAAGAGGTAACACCTTTGGCAAGGCTGTAATACGGTCTTTTGACATAAAATACAGTCTCATCACAGAGCTTCACATTTCAAAATAGCCCATTCTGTCTCTTCTACTCAGTGAAGCACAGCCTTGGAGCAACAAAAGCCGATGAATGGGCATTCCTAGGGTTTTCTCACTAAGACCCCTTTGCCAAAGGGGTCATGGGGTTGTATAATAATAATGACAACAAAAATATACACATGAATGCTAACAATCCCAATATATGCATATTCTTTCTTTGATAAGAAAAAGTATAACATAAACTACCTTATGGTAGAGTCCCAGTTTGTAAGCACATAAATTTGTCATGTGCACCTTATAAAGTGCCTATTTATAAAATGAGGTTTACCTACTTATGACAAAGCAGTGTGTGCCTATTCTAAGATTCCTCCACATCAAATATCATAGTTCTTTAATATGTACTACGAGCATAACCATAAGGTCACACACACATATATATATATATATATATATATATATATATATATATATATATATATATATATATATATATATATATAAATATATATATATATATATATATATATATATACATATGTATATATATATATATATATATATATATATATATATATATATATATGCACATTTACAACATAATGATTTTGAGCAAAACCAAGTCAGAATACATAAACATGTATATCTACATCAGAAGCTGCTTTTTCACAAGCATTTCATTCATGAGGAGTATACTGTTCAGAATGTTTCAATAAATCTTTATAAACACACCTTTTCCCGTAGGATGGAGAGGACATGGAAGAATGTAGATTTGTGGTTGTTCCACTTTAATGACAGGAGACCTTCCTCCATATCTCCAGCTGAAAGAGAAAACAAATTATCGTATGTACATCTACATTTGTATAAAAATTAGGAAACACAGGGTGGAACATTTTTCCCATATGCTTTCAGATGTCCATGCACTTCCCTTCCCTAAAGTGTATATTTTGCCAGAGTCTAAATTTGGGTCATTATTGTAAAAATTGGTTGAATAACTGGAAGAAATCAAAAGAACATATAAAAAACTCAACTAATGTCCCTTAGCAGCAATGATTTATGTTAATTTCCCATGTTCAATCAAAACATACCATAGTAACGGCATATACTTGACATCTATCGCATCATAACAAGAACACTATGTGGTTCTTTCTCTACCAACATAGTGACAAATGTATGCTGGTAATAATTTTGTGCACTGTAAAGCATATATATATGTATATATATATATATATATATATATATATATATATATATATATATATATATATATATATATATATCATATAAGAGAGAGAGAGAGAGAGAGAGAGAGAGAGAGAATTACTGTTTTACCTATTCTTGCACTAATGAAATCAATGATTACTTTCCCTCTCATCTTCATAGCCCTCACCACTACCAACATGTTTACTATCAATGAATTCAGAATGAATATCCTAATCATATTACCCCATGTGTAAATCATTCGACATGATACAGATCATCTTTACATAACAAGTTCTATCAAATCTTATGAACGATAAGTTCAGGTGACTAAAACATAATACACATATGAGATTTCCATAACTTGTTTATTACTATATGCATTTCACCTACTTTTAAATCAAATAGCCTAACATTTTTCCCGATCTTTATATTCCTCCCCACTATAACTTTTATCATTACAATAAAACAGATAATAATGCTCCAAATCAAACAGCATCACTGTAAAACATTTCTAAAATGTGTGAGAAGTCAACTGATAAGCAAACCTTCTAAATCTAAACACTGGGGTGAAAATTCAATTAAGCTCCACCTTGAAATTAGCACTGGAAAATAACTACATATTTTCAGGTAATATCTTAATTTAGATTACAGAAATACCGATGGAGGCCCAAACTACTCGTATACCAAAATAAGGAATATCAAACGAAGCAACAGTTGCACATCTGCGACACTGTGGAGTAAAGTAATGTAATAGTGGTTACTGAACAAAATCAACAGAATCTATGAAAACCTTGTTTAACTTACCTGATCAAAACTTATCTTTATGTTCTATATTTTAGTCAAAATATACCTCGTGCTCATGAAAATGCAGTCAACAAGGTGCAAAATGTCAACATACAGACAATACAAAGAACAACATTATGATCCCAGCATGAGACAATTATACAGCTGTTTCAATCATTTGGCCCTCAGGTGAGGATTTTTATAATTTCTACTAAAATCTAAATGGATTATACCCTACTGTTCCTATAACCTAATATTTACCACGATATTAATAAGCTTTATGATCTCATTTCACATCAATGGTTAAAAGGTAATGCTCCAAATCGTATTTCACAACTGTTACTGTATCCTCTTAAGCTTTACACAAGGAATGCAAAGCGGTCAGTTAATATCCAAAGCTAATTGGGATGCAGAGCTAATCTAATCAATTACCTAAATAATTTTGTAGTGCCACATAAATTAAAACTAGATCACCTGACGACCCCTGCCTCATGTTTTTCTAGGCTAGGTTAGGTCAGATTGGGCTGGATTAGGTTACATACCTAACTATATCAGGGCCTCAGTAAAATTTCACCAATTCTGTTTATTCATAATAAGAAACTACTTCCAGGTGCATGTGAATAACATCATTCTAATAATCATAATCACTGTGTAATAATAATTTGTTATATGCCTATTCACAGAGTAAACTGAAGTTGTTTACTAATTTCCTCTTCATTAGCCTTAAGCTAATAATATAGAAATTCGAGGTAATCCCTTTCATAATTCATCTTTTAAAGAAAGTACTTTTGGAACCTTACACTAACACAGATGTACTCATATGACTACCCATAATGAGAACAGAGATTCAATAGTTCATTTTTGCTAATTCATCTCCATCAAATTGTTTCCCATGGGCACTAATCAATATATATATATATATATATATATATATATATATATATATATATATATATATATATATATATATACATATATCTGAAATCTACAGTAGAATCTACAGTATGAACTACCATATTCTATGATCAGTTAATCCCATGTAGTCAAGATAGTTCTCTAATCACATCTCTCTCGGAATCATTTTTTTTTTTAAACTACGAAAATACGGACAATCATCTGGACATGTGAGGAACAACTCTTGAGGTCTACTTCACACATAAATACCCTGCTGACTGACTGACTGATTGACTGACTGACTGCATTGTCCTAAGGTAACAGGATTTCTTCGAAGGGCATGACTCAACTTCCTGGGGGGAATGGGATGGTGGGGGTGTGGGGGAAGAGGAGGAGGAGTAACAACTCTATAGGTCATTACCAACACCCAACAACACCCAAAAGTTCCCCCCTCCCCCACCATTATCAATTACGTAGCGACCATTAGGGTAAACAGGGGAGGCGGGGGACCCACTGTCACACTGAGGGACTGAGGTGCTGGCACAGGGTAACAATACTCACCAGGATAAAATCCCCCAGACCAGTATTATTGCGCGCGGGATGAGTCAGAGCCTACGCCTTACAACGTAACGAGGCTGCCACACAAGACTAGATTAGTAATTACAAAACGTTTATTGCACGGCACACGACCATCCCCTGGGCTGCTCCCACACTCCAGGGGTTATGGGACACCACCTCCACGGTAATTACGACCTATCGGCAGGGGGCTTCACCTCACTTGTGGTCGCAATCGCCCTGCAAACCACCCTTAATTTCATGATCGCCATTGCGCACCCGCTCCCACACCCTCATCACCCAACCAACACCCACTTTGCTCACATTTTCCATAAACGTTTTATTATTCCAACGTTCATCAGCAACTTGTGCTTATTCTTATTACTTACCTCAGTTATTGTCCGCCACTAGTAAGGCTGTCAGGTGGGTAGAAGATGCATATGTGCAAGTTTTGCTCAATTGTCGACAGTATGGTCCATGTTTGGTTTCCCAAGGACAGGTTCTCGTACGCATTTAGAATGGCCGTCATGGGAGACAGATACGTCTCTTAAAAAAATAAAAAGCCTCACGTCTGCCATGTCTGCTCAGTCTTTGGGTAAATCTCGAGAACAGTTTTTCATAACCATCTTACCGGAATGTAAAAATATCATAGTATTCACCCAAATAGTGTACAAAAGATGTATATAATAAAATAAGGTTATGCAGCAAACGTTGAAAATTTTTATCTGGTTTCATTATAAGGCGTCGACTTTGACTTCATATGCTTCATCCCTATAATTCATATCTCAGCTACGTTTCGAAACAAAGACTTAAACTGACATCTCCCCTCATCCACACCTCAACATCTACCCTCGGATTTCATAAGTTTGCATAAGGTGACGAAGATAATGAGAATCCGCCAAAGGAAATAGAATTCAAACACAGCGAACGCGACTGGAAACGTAACACGCGGAGGTAGTGGAACGTTGCCAGATGTTTCTCGCAAGTTCCAACAATATTGCTTCGTTCTGCTCAAGGGACTCAGTTTCAGGATATCAATTTCTTTCACCCTAACAATAATAAGCAAACTACTATACGAGTTCATGAGTGGGTGGATATGAATATGTTCGTCGCTTTGTTTTTTTTCATTGGGCTCACTTCCATACCCTACCTTGAAATGTATGAAAATACTGAAATTCTGTCAAGTCTACGCAATGGAAGCAGCCTCGATGACGGCATTAGCATAGGACACGTGTCCTCTGCAATATTTCCTATTATATCACTCGAAAGGTAAAAATATATAAATGAACTCTATTCTCAGATGACGGGGAGTTGGGGAATCAGCAGTAAATATACCCCAGACGCTCTCGACAATGAAAAAAGCAGCAATACGTGATGAGTTGCCAGTTCGAACTTGGTTTGCTGAGGTTAGCAAGTCACCGATGGAACGGTAGATCCCTCCTAACTGTTCCCATTTATTATGCTTCCCACACATATACCACAGCTCACGTCTAATTCAAAGCATCAGGCACATAACACAAACTTGGCAGAATATGAAATATCGAAGTGATTTTCAATCTATGCAAGAAGAACGTCGTACATTTGCGGTTTATATAGGTGTTATTATGCTAATAGGAAAAGTTGGTATCTTGATGACTTGGCTCATTGTGAAAACTTGCACCACCTTAGTTGACAGAAAGGTGTCTTGCACCATAATAGAGGAATGAAGTACCAAGGTTTCACATGGGATTCTATCAATACACAAGAAAAAAGAAATTGATCTCTTATGACCCATACAATGAAGGCATTTATTCAACCTTGATTTACACGAAAATTAACACCGAGGTCAAATTCAATTAAGAGGAATAATGTATAATTTGGTATCTGTATCATCCACGTAAAATGACTTTTGAAAATCAATTGAGAAGCCACAGGAAATGCCGAGTTACACCAAGTCAGAAAACGGTCATGATGACCATACAAGGACAACACAATGTTTTCACTTGCGTCACCAGTAATTTGTTCTCATGATAATCAGACTTGCCAGATAATTCTTGCCTCACGAATTTATGAGTTTTACCTGACGATGTAAATGAACGTTAAATGGAACACCTTCCATCGAAGTACTCACAGCGATAATTCTTATATTTCATTCATAATCGTCTAATTAAGAAGAATATAAAAAATATGGTATCTTTTCTACCAAGATGACAAATACTCGTTGTTTGACAATTAGAAATCTAACGTTGGCATTCATGTTAGCATTTTTTCCAAGGCCCAGTTAAAAAAACTGTACTCATGGTCGATTACCAAGTGATGAACAATATATATAGAAACCAATTTATGACATTACTTATGTTGGCAGAATGCATTAATCACTGTAAATGATTATCTACTATGATAATAGTCAGACTGAAATAAGTATTCCAATCACGTTTATCATACATAAGGTCAGCACAACATGTGCCTTAACAACTCAGCCTGGGTTGCTGTATAAACAAACATAAAGCAACGTATTCCGGGTTTAGTCGGAACGTTTTAAGACAAAGCTATGGCAAAACACAGTACATATATTACTGACAATTTTAGCCAAAGCCATTGTTATCCCAGCCCGCACAATGCTAACGATGAGTAGTAGGGATAAAATTGGCATACAAGTCGTTATTAATATGAACGACCGCGTGCCTATCACATTACCAGACATAGAGACAATTACAGAGAAAGCAAGTCAGCATGATGCCAATACCTCAAGGATACCAGAATATAAACACAATAAACTAAAAGTCAGTGAAGTCATACACTGCCATTGTCTTGGTACAGGAAACTGGACTGACTTTTATAACGTGTTACCAAAACGTTTATCCGTCACTGTATGGCTTACGGTGATATCATTAATAAACTAAAATGTAGATGTGCAAATAGTGAAACGAAAATCTGGACTACTGTATGAATGTTTTAAGGCCATTACCCATAATCGGTTTCACGTTAATACTATATCTCCATTTTATAATAGTCTAAAGAGGTTCAAGTACAATCAGCCTCCGAAAAGCATTCACGTACATCTCGAATCATCATATATGCATGTATGTGATTGTAGATAAGAGAGAAACAAATTCATTACAAGACTGAGCCAAAATGTCGAGACATTATTGACGGCAAACTCATTACCCGAGAAGTGTGACTTAGCGTATTGTAATCGGGAAATTATCACATATTCCTTTTGGCGGTGTACAATAAATGTGACGCAGGCACTACTGCTGGGCTAAGGGAAGTATACACCAGCTCCAAGACTGAATTCATTTTGAAAACGTTGGGCGGGACACATCAAACTATGATGAACGGAAGCGCAGCTACATAGCAATCAGTTAGGCCAATCCTATTTTTGTCCAGAGTCAAAACTGACCACAAGCACAAGGATAACAAGATGGATGAAATGCGATACATAGCACCGTACGTTCGACCCATGCAAACCTATGCACCAGCTTGCTTGTATGGTTGCATCACCTGGGGAAACAGAACTCGCGGAGAGGCTCCAGCTGAGTGAATCATGCATGAGTGACCGAAACACATGCACTGGAAGACATGAATGATATCATGATATCCGAAGGGTATTAAGTACTATATCATATAACAGGAAAGTCAACAATGAAAGGGGTCAGTGAAAACATTAAGAAGCTGTTTCCTAACCAGAGATATAAACGAGTAGAACTATAGACATTCAGGTCCAAAACCTTCTGTTGCAACAGAAGGTTAATTATACAAACTAATACACTCATATTCAAAGTCTAATACGCGGCAATCACGATGTTCAATATGAATATTCTGAAATTATGGAAGTGAAACAACACACACGTTTTACTAAATACAAGTATTAAACTCAATATCATAGGCTTGAAAGAAAAAGCTATAATACTTTAATTTTCCAAAGTTCTAAATTACCATCAAAAAATATTTGCATGAGGGTGGAAAGAAGTTCTTGGGGATATCAAGGAGACTAAAAATTTCTAAGGGAAGCCAAGCCCTCTCTGGCTTCCCTTCGCCGAGGGCCTAAATGGCTCAGAAAAGACCACAATGTCTACGAATGCCAAGTGTGGGAAAAGAAGTGAAGAACGATGCGAGAGGAAATCTCAAGAGCACACACTCGCATAACTCACTTTATGATGAACGCCAGAAGGTATAAAGTCCTTTAAAACTCAGCTGCCCGCTTCAGTTAAGATCTGGGCACGATCGGCGATAACCTTATAGGGAATTTAATATGAAAGTCGAGCGAATCTGATTTTGAGAAAAGCCCAACACTATATGGATTAAATAGTATCAACGTTTTCCTATTTTCCCCGAATCTGAGATATTAATTGGCCGAACGACTCGATCTGTCCGCAGGCCTATGTGTAGAGGAATCCAATAAAAATAAATACAAAAAATGCATGATTGCAGTCTTCGTCGAAAGATGTTCGGTATCTAGCTATTTGGTCTTTATCCTATATACTTTTTACCTTAGTGCTTCTATAGACGTCACTCACTCCTGTCCATTTTCGCCTATTTCAACTTTTGTATCTTATTTTGTATCTCTTCAACCGAATATTCTAAAACCGATTTATCCAAACCAGCGAAACTGTATTTTCAGGTCCCTGTCGGCCCTTTTCCATCAAAGACTAAGCAAGCTTTCTTAGGGTAAGTTTCATAATGACACCTTTATCAAAAGTTTATTTTTAGTGATATTATTAGTACTATTTTCAACTGCTTATATACAGTCTGCTAATTCATATTTCTTTCCCCCCACTCAGAACAAACGGTGCCATTTTTGTCTAACAGTGGTAACGTAACCAAATTCGTTCCAGTGCTCGAACCGTTAATGGAAGTCGTGTGAAGGTCAGGGTGTTCGTTGGGATGATCAAGTATGGGTCAAGGTCGTCAAATGACTTCAGAGGTAAGGTCAAATCGTGTTTCCAGTGTTGACTGATGGTTTTTTTTTTTATTACTGAGGCTATCTGCATTAATTATTCTACTGTGTAGTTGGAACTGACGTTAGAAAAGTAAGTGATTAAATACTATATTAATTTACTACTCACTCCCAAACATTCTAATAAGTTAACGTAGTGTTCCTTTAATCAGTTTTCTCTGTTCATGAAGTAGCTATGGATAACTATTGTAAATGAAATCTAAATTTCAGTCCTATAGAAAGATATTAAACGAGCCATCTCTCACTTCATCAAAGACATCAAAGTCTGTGTTCCTCGTCACTAGCAAGAAATTAGATGCCTTTAATCCAGAATTGGTCATCATCCACTTTCTCAGCGTCACCTCGATTTTCTTGAGAATTAACCCCAGAGAAACAGATCTGATGCTATAATAATAATAATAATAATAATAATAATAATAATAATAATAATAATAACAATAATGATAATAATAAAATAGTGATAATAATAATAATGATAATAATAGTGGGGAAAAAGCATTTTTACATGCACTATTATTTACCCCATTCTGCAGTATTAAGTGAAGTCCACAAAGGTTTCGAAGATCAGCGAAAACGTGGGGTTGAATATAATGCATTTCCTGAAAATATGACAATTAAACCAAACCTTACCGTATCTTACTGACCCAGATGTGGTATATGAAAGACCTCATAGAGACACCGCACGGTGGTGAAAAAAAAAAAAAAAATGGAGAGGTTCGCAAACGCACCATTATAGCATTTACCCTAAACCTACAACGGAAATGTACTACATTTTCATCCACATTTTCAGCCGTTACTCATAAGTGAAATCGACGTAACTTTGTCACACACAGACTTCTCTAATATGTAGGGCACTAACAGGAGAAATTCACGTTTTTGTCGTGCTATAAAAGCCCAGAAGCGAACTTGAAGAAATGATGGGCGATAAATCGAAATGACACTTCGAAAACCCAACTCAGTATCCTGTATGAATGAATGGTCAATGGTTTGGGCTTTAGGCCTATCAACTCCCAGGGTCATTAAGACTGGTCAAACTACATCCACTGACCGAAAAATCTTTTACATCTTCAAGCGCTTAGGATGTTCATGTAACCAAATACCCTCTCACTTTATAAGGCTCATGGCTGGTGAGAGAAAAACGCGAAAGCAGATCTGCAACACAAAGGAATATTCTAGGATAACTCAAAACCTTAAAAGAGCAAGAAAACCACACAGCCAAGAACATTTACCGATATTGATTGCTTCACTGTATAAAGTAACGTCATTACTAATATTGAAACATGCATGTGTTGCATGACCGTGTTTCTTGCTCTAAGTTAACGAAAAATACCACACAGGATTAAAATGGAGGTGCCAACATATTGTGATGTTGCCGTAATTAAAGTCCATATTCATTTTTCCTGCTAATGTGAGTTTGCATTAACCTATCTCGTACTTTAGTTTTTCTAACCTAACTGAAGATTATCTTAGTGGGTTTTAAGTAAGAGCACCACTCTTTATGCCTTAACAACATTAATTTTTTTTTCTTTTATACAGTTTATTACCATTATGCACCCAGCCCTAGCCATTCACCATCTGAATTTCTCATTACGCAATTAACCTTTGCCAGTCCGCATCGGCTTTCCATCGCAAAGAACAAGGAGATTTGTGAAGGCACTGTTGGCACTGCTCCCCACTGATGATAACAGTATTCCAACCAAAATAGGTTGATTTTAGTATTTCAACATAGCAAATTTTATGTGGTACTGAATTCTCTCTCAGTATAGAGTGTAGGTGCACCTGTGGTGTTCTGATACAACCATAGATGGTTGAGTTGCATCAGTTTCCAACAACCCTCCATACTTCTTTTACGATTAGGTTTGCAACTGAATGTATTGATTAGTTTCTCTAAATTCATCTGATGACTAGCTACAGCACTGATGTTTGGTGAGCCAAGCTGTGATGGCGTTTGTTATTTTGTGTTTGTATTTCAGTGTAAAGAACGTATGATTTTGTCTTCTTATTGCTCTAGTAGGTGAAGGGGTTGTTCATAATTATAATAAAGGCAGACAGTATGAATTATGTACATGTGTATATATGTATATGTCTGTGTATATATATACACAGATTTTGTGTGATCGGGGCCTGAACATGCAGGAGGGTGAAAGGAGGGCAAAGAATAGAGTGAATTGGAGCGATGTGGTATACCGGGGTTGACGTGCTGTCAGTGGATTGAATCAAGGCATGTGTATGGGGGTGGGTTGGGCCATTTCTTTCGTCTGTTTCCTTGCGCTACCTCGCAAACGCGGGAGACAGCGACAAAGCAAAAAAAAAAAAAAAAAAAAATATATGTATATATATATGTATACGTTGAGATGTATAGATATGTATGTATACTTGCGTGTGTGGACGTCTATGTATATACATGTGTATGTGGGTGGGTTGGGCCATTCTTTCGTCTGTTTCCTTGCGCTACCTCGCTAACGCGGGAGACAGCGACAAAGCAAAATAAATATAAATAAATATATACATATATATATATATATATATATATATATATATATATATATATATATATATATATATATATATATATAATGAGGCGAACTACCCTCACAAACTAACACCAATAGCAGGGTACACTGGGCTTGCCTCACCTCACAAACAGAAAATTTAAGTACAAATGAATACCTGCATACGTCCTTGAAACAACAAAAAAATCTTCTTTTGTTCTTTACAAAAGAAATATTACAAGAATAATCTCTGCCAAATGCAAATCATAACACACAGGTGAATGGGGTCAAGCGCCTCCGTCCATAAACTTCTCTACACATGAACTCATAACACCAGCATCACAATTGTCACTCTCCGAGTCCTGACCCAACACTAACACCACAAGATATTAATTTGCATCACCAATAATGTAATTCACTTCTGGAACCAAGCCCGAGCGAGACCTTCGTCTAACCAACCCTTCCTCGTCACCGCTTAGCACCAATAATATCCTCGCAGTCTTGGAATATTCTATGCCACGCCATAGACCCGGGGTAGATGTCATATGAGACAATTCCTCTCCCTAGGGTGGGATGCCTTGACCTCAGCGAGGCCGCCCGTGACACGACCTAGCAGGCCAGAACCTACTGGGCAAATTCGTGGGTATTTACACCTAGTCGCCAACACTAATTCGTGTCTAAATCATTAAAAAAAGAATCCTCACAACAACCTACGAATCTCTAAGCACCATCTACAACCTTGATTCAACACTCAGCCACATACCTGCGTAGACAAATAATGAAAACTGTCCGGAAGGTTTAACTTGACGATTTCCCGCCAGTTCCCGCGACGTCTTGTTCCAATAACGTTCCCTGCCTGTAATTCAAGGCGCAATCGCACCATTCTTTTACAAAGCTTTGAGGATACATTTTACCCGTTTGTGAGTTTATTAAGCTATTGTTAGATTGGTAAATATTCTCATAAATTCTATTTTTGGTCGAGTTATTTTTCTGGAAAGGTATTAAGCGTAATATGATAACAGTACTGTAATTATGGTTGCTTCCCGCGTGGTACTCGCTCCTGCCATCTTCCTTCTGCTGCGAAAGTACGTCGGGCGGTCCATGAATTATTTCAATTTCTCGCCCATCACCGCCCCCGCAGGATCGCTTTAGGGCATATATAGGGCGATAAAAACTGTGAGTTTCACCATCGAGTGGCCTACATGTCAGAGTAATTGAACAAAATTACATTGATATCATTTTAAGAGTTCACGGTAGAAACTGATGACCACAACACACCATACCTACAACCCTCCCAGTTTCATTTTGAACACTTTAAACGTAAGTTTCTGAGCTGTGCCATTCACGGAACATTTTTCTCCCACAGGATGACGACTCTACTAATTCATACGTGCTGTTACAGCCTACTGTTCAAGTAAATAAGGTGAGAGACGTAGGTTCATTTTAACCCATATCCAACGCTAAACAAAAACTCAAAAGCTTTTATTAAGTTGTTATGTGGCTGTTGTTGGGGAACCCAGTCGACTAATGTTATTTAGCTATTACTACAGTTTAAGTCCCACAGAGGTAACGAAATGTTATATGCAACTGTTTAATATATATATATATATATATATATATATATATATATATATATATATATATATATATATATATATATATATATATATATATTTATGTAAGTTGTATATACAAGTTGTATATACAGCCAAAAAATATGGTCTTCATTGTATGGCATATGTTAAAGTTGATTATTTATAGTCAGACAATTAGCTAGTGAGCAATGTAGTACTTTGTATTAGACATTGAGGTATATGGTATGGAATTTCATTATGCGTAAGGTAAAAGCCTTTGGGAATGTTACTAAAAGAAAATCTTTCTTGGAATAGGTTGGACTAGATTAGGATAGGTTTATTTACCCAAGATTTGATTTGGTTATCAGATTCGTGCGAATTCTTTTAGATTTAACCCCATATTTTTTTTTCTCTGATCCTCAAAGCTTTAACTTATTTGTCACATTCACATAACATCAATGCAGGTTGGGGAGAGGGTGATTAATACACGCCCTGGATGAAGAATTTTTTCTTTCACACATTCCATTAAAAAGAATAACTTCCACAAGGAATTTCAAGAATTACAACAGTTTTTGGTATGTAACAAATCACAATAGAAAGTATGTATGGTGTCATCATACCCTTTGTAGTATTATTGAAGGAGATAGGCTCGCCAGACACATCATATGCCATCAACAGACAGACAGTAAGATACTGGAGTGAAAATGTTGTGGCGATTATTGGGTGTACTTGCCTCGTCGTCGTCGTCGTACCCCAGGTAGCAACAGGAGGTCAAGGTCTGTACGACAAGAAGGGCCCCCCAGTCCACGAGTGGAGAAAACTGGACACAGGGAACAAGGTTGAATTTCGTGCCCACACTTGGGGATTCCCTTGCAATTAACTTTTTTTTGTTTAGCTTATATATATATATATATATATATATATATATATATATATATATATATATATATATATATATATATATATATATCTTTCTTTCAAACTATTCGCTATTTCCCGCGTTAGCGAGGTAGCGTTAAGAACAGAGGACTGGGCCTTTGAGGGAATATCCTTACCTGGCCCCCTTCTCTGTTCCTTCTTTTGGAAAAAAAAATGATGAGACAGCGACAAAGTATAATAAAATAAATAAAATATATATATATATATATATATATATATATATATATATATATATATATATATATATATATATATATATATACACACACACACACACACACACACGTTTTCAGCGTTGAATATACAAGACTTACTTCGCTTTCATTTAAAAGGATCACCCAAAGACTGTGCCCCCTTCAATACATTTACTGGCTTAATTAAGTTAGACTAAATTTAGTATGTAAATCGTACCTAACCTAACCTAGAAAATCACTGGGGGGTGGGGAGTTATCTTTTGGTAAACCAAGGTAAAGGGTATAATATGAAGTGCAGTGTAACTTACGGTTTTTCTACTTTATTATATAGAATATCGGAATACAGTCTGAGCCTAGTGGATGTAAATATTCAATTTAGTGAACACCTTGTACAAAATCCTGCAGTTTGCATAGTGTTCATACACCTGAACTGATGAATTATGGAAATAGCGACAGCAACGCTACAAAGTAAATCAAGCAGAAGTCTTTGGTGTGATACACGTGTATCACTTTAAGGCACACATCCATCGCCAACACACTCCACATCTAACACTCATATACCCAAACACATCAGCAACATTCACGCGACCAACACACCCACACAGCCATCACCATCACCACACGCACCCTTTCTTCTCCATAAGGCTACAGACGCCTTTGTTGGCCAACCTCCATGTCTTGGAAGCACGCCTACACACGCCTGGCAATGTGTGATAATAAAAAAAGAAGTATATTCAAACTTTTTTATTGGGGAAAAGATATGATTTGTTCTTATTTTTGCCCACACGCCAATCTTTGTTTTGACCTTACCTGATAAGCAAAGCGTTAAAAAAAAAAAAAAAGGGGGAAGGGGAGAGAGTGTGATTGTGTGGTGTGATGATAGCGACGAAAAATCATGTTGGTGAGGTTCATGACCCTAAAAGAGGATCAAATTACTTCGTTATTATTGCATTTTGTTCCCCAGTCGCCGATGAGACGAAGTGGTTTCCCCGTCTATACACACATCTGTGTGTGTATATATATATATATATATATACCCTTGCCTTTACAGAGGAATGAGATATGGAATACGTAGGTAAGAAACGTGGCTGAAGCGGGTAGCAGCAATTCAAGACGTCCAGTTTTGAGGATGAATAGGATGCTAAACTTGGCAACTCCCAAAGAAGTCAGACCCAGAATGTAGCAGGTCAGTTAGCGTCGTACCGGCGTCGGGGTAGGATGTGCTCCTCCGTCACTGTCGCAAGCTTCGGGCGTGGATGTGGTTTAACCTGCTGATCATTTTTCCCATCCCTCCCCCCTTAGTGTGGGATAGCTCACAGTACTCTGGCTATTGAATGTGCGCTGGCGTGAGGCAACCACACGTGCGAACGACAGTTTTCAGTGAAAATTCATATCTGAGAAATGTAACTTCTTCTTTTTTTTTGGAAGAAAAAAACCATGATTATACATAATGATTTATCTTATGTTAAATCGCATCATGTGGGAGAGATAAATGTGCATGGTGGTGTGTTCATCTGTCTACGGTGTGGATGATTTTGGAGTATTTTATTTGTTTTTAGAATGTGTACTGAAGTGCATCATCGCATGGGAAGTGTCCTAGTGTAAAACCCTACATGGAAAAAAGTTACATGTTAAGGAAGGTGGACGTGGAAACATGTTCTCCTAAGTGCAGTGACATACTAAGCTCAGGTCTCCATATCATCATACCCCAATCTTTATACTCCAAGGTAGGTGAGAAAAATCTACAGGGGTACGGCGGGTGGGGAGGTCATAATGGGTTGTAGGAGCGCGTTCAACGTGTAACGTAATGTTGTGCTGATCTGTTGTGAGTAAACTGTTGGTGTTGTGAGTGATGAAGCACCTCACTACTGACATAATCAATACAACCACAAGAACAGGTACTCAACACAATTTAAGATCACACGGACGAAAACCTTTACACACCAGCTCTCTCTCTCTCTCTCTCTCTCTCTCTCTCTCTCTCTCTCTCTCTCTCTCTCTCTCTCTCTCTCTCTCTCTCTCTCTCTCTCTGCTGAATGCATTACATGCAAAACCACAGCCACATACAAGCTGTAGAATCTCTAGCCATCAGAGAGGGTGTGGCCATTTACCCTGAACATTGGGGAAAGTTAAGTGTGTAGATCGGAGATAAACTTTCATTTCTCTGTTAATGACTTCGAGATAAATGGTAACGGGTTCATATAACGTTATGAATGCAGGAAATAGAGTCCACAGGCCGCCCACACACACACACAATTGGCTATTGTAACAGTGCGTTCATGTCATGTAACACTTGTTTTTGTCCCTTTGCATCTTGACTCACAAATTACCAACCCGTCGTCCGTGTCATTATGAGATAATTGTATTGATATGATAATATTGATTGCACGGTCCCGTAAAGTGTTTCATCCTTACCCACCTCAGCAAAAAAAAAAACAAAAAACTGCAATCTATTTTCCTAAGCGTCACTGAACTCTGCTTGTAAATATGGGATATGCTGGAGGGGCAATCAATTGTCATTTCTTTTATACATTATAGACACCTGTGACGAACCATCCTTTGCTTCTATGTCAGTGGAAATGTTTGGGTGATTTTGAATGGTCCCAGAACCCTGTCAACCATCACTGATGAGAATGTTAAAGACTAACCCATAGTGCTTACATAATATATATATTTTTTTTTCTTGCGATCGATCACAGTGTATTGAATTACAGTGGAGAAATTGACAGTAGTTGAGAGAAAAGATATTAAAAGTTGTTTAGCCTCAAGTTGTAAGGAGATTCACTTGTAATCTACTGTAATATCTAGTATTACTTTTAATCATAGTCAGATAAGATATATTTTATATACGAATAGATTAACTCGGTGCGTTCATTCTTTCCGGGCGTACCACAAATGTTTAGATAGATTAAAGTTTGTTTACTCCCCCCACGCAATGACTCGCTCTTCAGGAAATGAAAATACATTTTACAATAGCCCCGTAGGGCGAGATGTAAATGATTTTCATGTAAACTAATGCAGGAGGGCTTTTACATGAGCAGAATTTAGTGGTAGTACCTTGAAAAAGGTGATATTCACCTCCTGTCTTGTTAAGTTAGGGTTTTATGGATGTGTACGATTTGAGCAACGTCTTGCCTACAGAAAAAATAGAATGTTTTCCCTTTGTTTATACACCTGTATGGGTTTGCTTTGATGAGTGGGTGAAATGAAGGATCGAAGAACAAACATTTTTGTTTCGGACATGATTTTCATCTTGCAACTCAAAACTGCATGGGGAAAGATGAAATAGTGGTTGGCTTAGCGTAAAAAGTGTAAAGAAATCTGTATGAAATATATATATATATATATATATATATATATATATATATATATATATATATATATATATATATATATATATATATATATATATCAGTATATCATAAAAGTGCATTAGATGTTTACCAGACAAAGCGAATGATTTGCATGAATGGTAATTTACATTTTACATTTCCTGCAGTGGTTTGCGAGGGGTTCTTTCTTTCCGGAGGAAACTAACTTCTTGGCTGTGTTATTATTCCTTATTGTGGATTGTGTTCACTGGAAGAATGGAATATCCTGAGTGCTGCGACGGGCAGGTGTGGTACAGAACAAGGCATTTAACAGCGATGGTTAACTGTCTGCGCAGTACTCGTCATTGCACCAAGCAGTCAGTATCTTCGTTGTGGTTTACACGGTTGGGTAAACTGTACTGTATCGTGGTTACAGCTGGTGGCTGTACTGTATCCTGTACTTCCGTAATTGTGCTCGTTGGTGTTACAGTGCTGTAGCGTTATTGCTAATGGTTGGCAGTCCTACACTGTGTATAACTGCTAGTGATTAGCAAGTACTCTTCCAGACGCGCCTTTTTGCTATATTTCTCTGAACTGTGATTGAACCAGTTGGCAGCACTGCGCTGTATCGTGATTACAGCGGCTGGCAGTACTGTGCTGTAACCGTGGTGATTACAGCGGTTGGCTGTGTTAGTGCGTTGATATTCCACGAGATGGCAGCTCTGTTGTTCGTGATTGTTACCGTCTGGCAGCGCTTTAACTCCATCGCAACATGAAATGAGAGGTTTCAGTTACCTGCGGGTCCCATTTACGGACTCTTATGGTACATTTATAAAGCCAAACAGCAATTCATCACCCAAACCATACCATTTTTTTTATATATAGTTGACAAATATAACAGTAGATAAAAACTCTCAGTGTGTTGAATTATTTGAGTTTATTTGTGGATGATTTTATATTGGTCTTCTAGATTTTGATATACTCTTCTGCACTGGATACGTTCTAAATACAGTTATATATATATATATATATATATATATATATATATATATATATATATATATATATATATATATATATGGAATTCTGTTTCTATGAGTGTTACATTTTCTTCCCCCACATTCGTGTGAACTTGGAAATCCAGACCTCCCCACCTGTTCCAGATTGTAAACATTCATTTTCTTCGCGTTACCGATCGCACAGAGTCCAGTTGTGTGTGGATGGATGGACTCGACTCTTGGGTCTCATCCAGTTGGATGGGTATAGAGATGTGGGTGAGGATCAGGGGTGGGGAAGAGGAGGGAGATATTCAAGGTTAAACGTGAAGGACAAGGGCTTTGACGGTGAGAACGAGTTGCTTGCGCTATGCATTGCTGAAGCAGTTACACACACACACACACACACACACACACACACACACACACACACACACACACACATATATATATATATATATATATATATATATATATATATATATATATATATATATATATATATATATATATATATATATATATATATTCGTATGAGTACACGAGAAAAATGAAACACGATAAGTTCCCAAGTGCACTTTCGTGTCATAATCACATCATCTGGGGAGACACAAGAGAGAAATATAACAGTCAGTTGATATACAACGAAGAGACGTAGCTCGTACCCTATTTGGTAAACATGCGATTGTCCAAGACAAGACAACGAGCGTATCATAACCCTATCATCATAAAGAACCCAAGGACACAAGCATCGAAGGGGAGACTGGGAGTCCAAAGCTGCTCTCCTCTAAGTAGCAGGGGTCAAGATGGACTCCTTCGAAGAGAGAAGTTCCCTGACGTAAGACAGTGTTCTTTCGTCTTGAAGGCCATGATTTATGATAACCACGCCACCCATGTTCTCCGTACCCGCGTAGCCTCGCCATGTCTTTCGTTCGTGTCTGGCGAGTACATGATGGTTACATAAACATCAAGTGTGGAAGAGAGTAGTGGCTCATTTACCACATTTATTGGTGCGACGAATGAATGAACGTCGGGTGTATCAGAGATACATTGTTATATCAAACTGTTAGAGGTACGTAGTGGTATTACATGTGATCATACCTAATAGCTTATTAATGGAGGAGAAGCATCTTGATTGCGAAATCCCTTCTAGTTAGTAGCATTTAAAGACAGTATAATTATTTTGTCACGTAGTGTAAGAGGTGTTCAACTCAAGGCATGAATGATTCGTAAGTGGTGTGGTTGGTGTATGGGTTATCTTCACCATTTTCCTCTTCACACATGAATAACATGACATTCCGCGTGTACCGACACCTCTCGAATCCGGTTTAACGTACGCGGTTCGAACCCCACAATTATCATTATCCTTGCTGGTAGTAATTGTGACCAATTTCGTTAGCACGATCAGCGTTAAAGATTAGATTATTTAAAAGACATCCCAAGTATAACCCTTGTACTTCCTACACTTAAATGATGTGATATAAGCCCTTATCTCTGAATGAGTATTATATAATGTTTGTGCGTTTGCATATTGAAGACAAAGCGAGAAATTGGTTGGGGAAACCATCGCTAATTATTAACAGCCAATCCTACGTAGTTTCATGGATTAGCTATTCTTCCTCCCGCGCCTTGAATTCACTTCTATATTTCTATACCCGTTCTAAATAAGAAGCCTCACTCACTCGCGCATGGTAGGAAAGCCAGATATAGGGATACGATGTTTCGCATTGGACGATTCTGATCTATTGGGGTCATTGGGTGAAGCCTGTGACGTCATATACTTGGCGAGAGCATGTGGGTCAACGAGCGAACGAGTTCAGGGACAGGGCGTTTGGTCTCATAAAAAGAATATGGCAGCCTGCCATTTAGCTACCTGTTAGTGGACCGTATCTCCTTGATCAAGAGCGTATTTGCGTTTACCTTTCTACAGACACACACACACACACACACACACACACACCTAGCTGGCGGTCAAAGTGCTCTTATGCTTATATTTAATCCCTTGAGCACGACGGTACGACCCCCTAGTGCACGACAGTGTACGACCATCGATCGACCACGACGGTACGACCCTTGAACACGACGTTGCGGGCCTTGAACGCGACGGTACGACCCTTGAACACGATGGTACGACCCTTGAACACGACGGTACGACCCTTGAACACGACGGTACGACCCGTGAACACGACGTTACGACCCTTGAGCGCAACGTTACGACCCTCGAACACGATGGTAAGACCCTTTAACACGACGGTACGACCCTTGAACACGACGGTACGACCCTTGAACGCGACGGTACGACCCTTGAGCACGACGGTACGACCCTTGAACACGACGGTACGATCCTTGAGCACGGCGGTACGACCCTTGGGAGCGATGGTCTGGCATCATACCCACAGCCCTCACCGCCGTGCTCAAGAGCCGTACCTTCGTGTTTTCACAGCCGTGCCATCTCGTATGAATATGGTAAAGCAAAATACTGATGATGCTTCATCCGTGCCTGTTCCCTTGTCCCCATAAATGTCCAGGTATAGAATCATTCATCTATGTGTGTATGTGTGTGTGTGTGTGTGTGTGTGTGTGTGGGGAAGACCCCGCACTCACTGGGTGCGTGTGTGGCAGGTTCGCACAAGGCTACGAACCGTCGTACACTTGGTATTCTGCCTACACCACAACTACGAGCAGACCTCCACCAGGTCTTTCTTGTCCTGCCTTCCCGAATGAGGGAGTGAGGGAGAGAGAGAGAATATACTGCCTTTGGCCACAGCCACATGTGGTGTGGTTGGCGGAGGGCAGGTGTGACAGGTGTGCGAGCTGAGGGGCTGGGGTTGGGGGGCAATTATAGCTATTCCAGATGTAAAAGGGGTCAGGAAAGAACAGTTTGTAACATGGAGCGAGTGAAGAACGGTTGCACCAGATGTGGTGGTTATATGAAGAACATTTATAACAGATTGGTTGACGATGAACAGGTGCACCACATGCGGCGCTTGGTGAAGAACAGGTGTGCCACGTGTGGTGGTTAGTGAAGAACAGTTTCACCGGATGTGGCTGGTGAAGAACAGATGCACCAGATGTGGCGAGTGAACAGCAGTTATAACATGTGTTGGTTGATGAAGAACAGTTTCACCAGATGTGGCTGGTGAAGAACAGATGCACCAGATGTGGCGAGTGAACAGCAGTTATAACATGTGTTGGTTGATGAAGAACAGTTTCACCAGATGTGGCTGGTGAAGAACAGATGCACCAGATGTGGCGAGTGAACAGCAGTTATAACATGTGTTGGTTGATGAAGAACAGTTACACCAAATGTGGCAGTTTGTGAAACGTATTTGTTCTAGATGTGGTGGTTCGTGTAGAACAGTTATTCTGGGTGTTATGGTGAGTGAAGGAACAAAATGGTGTGTTAATCTCTGTATGAGTGGAGAACAGGTGTACTACGTGAAAGCACATGTAACAGGTGTAGCAGATGTGTAGGTATTCGGGTGGGTTCCATTTGAAAGTCGAATATTCTCTTCACTGTGTACAGTCATATGGATCCCAGGGATAAGCAGATGTTTGTACACACACACACACACACACACACACACACACACACACACACACACACACCTTCCTATTTAGCTCTTTTGTGATTAATTAACCAGTTACCACTGTGACCCCCCCCCCCTCCCCAATTATGTAATTCCCCAACTGCATGTTTTCAACCAAATGGCTGACTGAATTCAAATAACCAGTCTTCATTTATTTATTTACTCACACGAGCTTAAATACCCCCCCCCCCCCCTGTATAGTACAAATAGGTAATTAACCCATACACAAACATGAACTAAAATAGCCTTTTATTCTATCCTAGAAATGTCGGTTAATGGCATGTAACCATTTAGCACATTTGATATGTTGCAACAGTTTTTTTTTCTTTTCCTTCAGATATTTAACATAATGGTACAGCTACAATCCCCCTCCCCCCCCCCCCCCCCCGAATCCTCCCCTCCTTAACCTAACTTAACCGAGGTCATGATACGGTGGAAAGCGACTCTGGACAGTGTGACCAACCCGCCTCGTAGCGACCTGGTCGTTCGCGCGCACACGTCGGGCCATTGCTGAATGGGCCTGAGGGGGGGGGGGGGGGGGGGGTCGGTCTCTCGCGACCCCATCGCTATCCGGGGAAAGAGAAAGAACGAGATGGTATTTTGGCCATAGCACAGAAAATGGCGTGTCGGCCGATGTCATATCTCTCTCTCTCTCTCTCTCTCTTTCTCTCTCTCTCTCTCACACACACACACACAAAGAAAACGGAACGTAGTTATGGGGTTGCCCGGAGCAGGACGGGTCCAGGAACGCCACTGCGGTTTGGTCAAGAAAAAAAAAAGAAAGAAGAAATGAATGCAAGGAGCTGAAGTTCTCTCGGCGTCTCATATATCACAGTCGTCTCCTTCTACCATCATGAGCCGGTCGTACGATCGGGGGTCGTTTGATCGGGGGTGTCGTGTGATCGGGGGTCGTTTGATCGGGGGTGTCGTGTGATCGGGGGTCGTTTGATCGGGGGTGTCGTGTGATCGGGGGTCGTTTGATCGGGGGTGTCGTGTGATCGGGGGTCGTTTGATCGGGGGTGTCGTGTGATCGGGGGTCGTTTGATCGGGGGTGTCGTGTGATCGGGGGTCGTTTGATCGGGGGTATCGTGTGATAGGGGGTCGTTTGATCGGGGGTGTCGTGTGATCGGGGGTCGTTTGATCGGGGGTGTCATGTGATCGGGGGTCGTTTGATCGGGGGTGTCGTGTGATCGGGGGGGGTCGTTTGATATCGGGTGTCGTTTGGACCCGATCGTAGAACGAGCGTCGGGGGAGGTAGTTTAGCAGTCGGAGCATTTGCGCATCTTTTTATCGGCTCTCTCTCTCTCTCTCTCTCTCTCTCTCTCTCTCTCTCTCTCTCTCTCTCTCTCTCTCTCTCTCTGTGTGTGGGGCGGTACGCGTGCGTCGGGGGGGCGTTTGCTGAATGGGTCGGCGTTTGAGTCTGCTTGTGTTGTAGTGGTGTGGTGTTGTAGTGGTTGTGTGGTTGTGTTGTGTGGTCGTGGTGTTACAAGGGCTGGTGTTGTTACTACGACCACCACTACTGCTGGTGGTGGTCGTCGTGTCGTGTTAGATGCCCAATTACGTTGTTGGTGGTCACCCACGAGTCTTATGGGACGATTCTAGGGATTTTCTCCTTCTCTCTCTCTCTCTCTCTCTCTCTCTCTCTCTCTCTCTCTCTCTCTCTCTGTCTCTCTCTCGGATCGCGGTAATTTTCTCTCTCATATCATCTCCTTCCCCCGGCCGGCACAGGCCAAGCCCCCCCCCCCCAACCCTCCCCTCCCAGCGCCTTTCCTTCCCCCTACAGTGACCTTAGGGGAGCGGGTGGGCGCGCAGGCGCGCAAGGGGGGATGGGGAGAAGGGCTAGGGAGGGTGGGTGGGTGGGGGAGGGTTGGGGGGTTGGGGGAATCAAGCCGGTGGGTGTCTTGGGCCAGGCCAAGTACTCGTCTGGCCGGTCAGTGCAAGTCAGTAGGTCGTTCAACTCTCATGTCCCACTGCCACACTGCTGAGGTGGTGGCTGTGTGGGTGGTGGTGTGTGAGTGGGGGGGCTGTGTGGTGGTGGTGGTGTAAGTGGGGCTGTGTGGTGGTGGTGTGTGAGTAGGGGGGCTGTGTGGTGGTGGTGGTGTAAGTGGGGCTGTGTGGTGGTGGTGTAAGTGGGGCTGTGTGGTGGTGCTGGTGGTGTGAGTGGGGCTGTGTTGTGGTGGTGGTGTAAGTGGGGCTCTGTTGTAGTGGTGGTGTGAGTGTTGGTGGTGTGAGGGGACTGTGTGGTGGTGGTGTAAGTGGGGCTCTGTTGTAGTGATGGTGTGAGTGGTTGTGGTGTGAGTGGGGGGCTGTGTGGTGGTGAGGGTGGTGTGAGTGGTGCTCTGTTGTGGTGGTAGTGGTGTGAGTGGGGGGCTGTGTGGTGGTGGTGTAAGTGGGGCTCTGTTGTAGTGATGGTGTGAGTGGTTGTGGTGTGAGTGGGGGGCTGTGTGGTGGTGGTGTAAGTGGGGCTCTGTTATGGTAGTGGTGTGAGTGGGGTTGTGTGGTGGTGGTGGTGGTGTGAGTGGGGCTGTGTGGTGGTGAGGGTGGTGTGAGTGGTGCTCTGTTGTGGTGGTAGTGGTGTGAGTGGGGCTGTGTGGTGATGGTGGTGGTGTGAGTGGGGCTGTGTGGTGGTGAGGGTGGTGTGAGTGGTGCTCTGTTGTGGTGGTAGTGGTGTGAGTGGGGCTGTGTGGTGGTGAGGGTGGTGTGAGTGGTGCTGTGTGGTGGTAGTGGTGTGAGTGGGGCTCTGTTGTGGTGGTAGTGGTGTGAGTGGGGCTGTGTGGTGATGGTGGTGGTGTGAGTGGGTGGGGTGGTGGTGCTGTGGTGTTGCTGTGTCGGTGGTAGACACTGGTGGTAGTGGTAGTGGTGCTGTGCTGTGTTGAATGGTGCTGCAGTGTAGCCAAGGTGTGCCATGTTGATGGTACCGCAGGTGTGCTATGTTGATGGTGCTGCAGTGTACGTAGTACTTGTGCTATGTTGATGGTGTAGGTGGGAGGGGAAGGTTTGTGTGCTATGTTGATGGTGTTGACGTGTTAGAGGGGTTCGCTGTGCTAGCGCCGTGTTAGGTAGCGATAATCATACCGTGCATGTGCGAATTGTATCACCCCCCCGCTCCGTTTTCTGAATCATATCGTATAAGACCTTACATATATCGTAGTACGCGATGTGAATGGCGGTTAGCCGTGCGTGTGATGGGTAATAGTGCCTGATTTTTACGAATGATATCGTATGATGATTTTACGAATGGTAAGACATGATTTATGAATGACGTCACGGATAGTACACAGTGTGTCGATGGTAGTTTACGACTGATAGTTCTCGGTAGTTAACGACAGTCCATGGCAATTCATGACACAGTATTGTGGTGTCATGATTCAGCTGATATGATAATAATTCATAAATGATAGTCTTACGTTGTTTCATTGACTAATGGCATGGAATAGGTGATTATAGGATGGTTTCCTGGGAACTTTGAATAGTACGGTAGTTAAGGGCAAGATGTATATATGTTAAGTGTGAAGTGTTGGATGGTCAATTGGACCATTAGTATGTAAATAGATACAGAACGGTTTGTTGAGTGTAGGGAACCACTTGGCTGAAGATACACTAAGTTAATGTATTGCAGACATCACAAAACTGGGAGGTCATCATAGTTACTAGTTAACCAATCATAAAAGAGCATAAGATCAGGGTGGAACTGGCCATTCCCACTCTCTGGACAAGCCCATGAGTGAGGCGAACCTACATAGTATGTATCCATGAAAGTGTATAATGTAAAGATGTATTACGAAGGAAATACGTGTTTATTGTCCATACTTGTAAGGACTTGGGAATGAAAGCATTTGATGCGTGTTTGTGTGTTTGTGTGTGTGTGTGTGTGTGTGTGTGTGTGTGTGTGTGTGTGTGTGTGTGTGTGTTTATAGGTCAAGTATGAATTATCTTACTATTGATATTCTCACATCGGTAACTCGTCAGCTATTCAGGTCTGGAGCGATATACACAGAAAACTAATCGTGGGTTGTGGATGGTGCTGGAGGAGTAAGAGGAGGAGGAGGAGGAGGAGGAGGAGGAGGAGGAGGGGATGGTGCTGGCCTCCTCTGTTAAAGACCCAAGAACTACTGCAGACCCGGGGTGGTCTGTGGTAGACCCAGGGACTGTGGTAAGGCCCGGGGACTCTCTGGTAAGGCCCGGGGACTTTGGTAAGACCAGGGGTCTGTGGTAAGGTCAGGGGACTGTGGTAAGGCCCGGGGACTGAGGTAAGGTCCAGGACTGTGGTAGACCTGGGGACTGTGGTAGACCTGGGGACTGTGGTAGACCTGGGGGCTGTGGTAGACTCGGGGACTGTGGTAGACCCGGGGACTGTGGTAGCTAAGGAGGAACGGTAGCCGCAACGACTAAAGTAGCAGATGGACTACAGTAATTACTACAGTAATTACTGTAGTAGTTATAGTAGTTTCCGTAGGGGATAAAGTGGTACTGGGGTGGGTGAAGTATGGGAGGGGTATTCTCTTTTTTTTTGAAAGGAAATATTGGGGTTAATTGTCACTGTATGGGGTGGTGGGTGTTACGTGCATGGGTGAATGAGGGAAGGGTTGAAATGTAGGGGGTTAGGGGGGGAGGGGTAGCATAGTGGATGGGTAGCCGCTACATTTTTTGTGGGAGGGAAAGACGGTGGTAGGATTTTGATAAAGGGGGGTAGTTATGTGGGGTAATGCCAGGTGAGGGGGGTTGGGGGTTGTCAGAGGTTTGAATATGGCGTGTGGGTACCTCACTATGCAGGGGAAATAGAGTCCTTTACCTTTACCTCATTGGATTGGGGGGTTGTGTATATGGGGTAGTATTGGGGGGATGGGGGGGAGTGGGGTTGTGTATGGGGTAGTATCACAATGGGGTATGGAAGCAGTCAAGTGTTGCATTCCAGTGGAGGGGTAAATTGTCGGATGGAGTATTGGGGTGATGGAGGGGGGAGGTTGTTGCCTCGTGGGAGGAGGGAGTTGTGGCTGGGTGGTGGTTGGGGGGGAGAGAGTCTGGGGTAGTGCGGGGTAGTGTTGGGGGTTGGGGGGTGGGTGGGGGGGGGCCGTTGGAGGCGGGAGATGTAGGTCGTGGAGATAAACTTTGCCGACACCCTGTCTCCACCCATACACACACACACACACACACACACACACACACACACACACACACACAGGTCGTGCCGTGGTTAGCGTTACTGACCATGAGTCACCTCGGGGCTGACCGGGGTCGAGTCTGCATAGGTTCAAATCCTGGAGGGGGGGGGTCTGGCAGTCGGCCCACACCCAACCAAGGTGTTCACCCTCCCCTCGTGGCTTGTCGATAAAATGTGTACCTTGCTTAGGCTAGGGACGTATGTGTGTATGTGTATGCACTGGAATGGATATGCACTACGTATACAGTGCACACACACACACACATACACACACACACACACACACACACACACACACACACACACACACACGTCTGTACCCACTGGTCAACAGCCATTGATTCGTACCCAGACATACTCTGTACCCACGCAACTGTACTCTTGTGTCCAGCAGTCATACAATCATACTCTTCAGTCCACACACACACACACACACACACACACACACACACACACACACACACACCAGTGGCTGTTCATCCTGCATTTGTATTTTCTGCACCACATCCCCTGTACCCTGATGAGCAGTTAAGATTACAGCCCTGTAACCTGGACGTCTACTCTGTAACCACCTTTGAATCCCGGTGTAAGAGATCACCCATTGCCTGCCATTAATAACACTCGAGGTGGTTTGGGATTCTGTGATTCATGCGTCGAATACGATGATTAAAAGTCTGGGTACATGATTACAGTCTTTGGAGTACATAATGACATCCAATCTTTCAAAACCCTGTTTACGTCGATGTCTGACAATTGACATTAAGGACTAAATGTCGAGTGTCATCACTTACAACGAATGACTCTTTCTAGTTAAGAGCGATGTGTTTTCGTGATGTAAATTGCGTTCGTCGGTCAGTCACTCGAGATGAATTTACACCGGACATAGATGGTGAGGTTGGTCGGTTGAGCAGTGTGGAGAAGGGCCGTTTACATGTTGTGAAGCGAAGGTAAATAAAACGGTCAGAGAGTCGTTATCTTGGTGATGTAAGCTGTTCTGATGTCCCCAGCTGATAGGTGTGTGTGTGTGTGTGTGTGTGTGTGTGTGTGTGTGTGTGTGTGTTCTCGGGAAAGTATGTGGTGACACAGCTGCTGTGGGTTGAGTAGAAGGATACTGGTACTGCCGCGCAGCAGTAACCCACACCCCACTTTTTGGTGGCATTTCTCCCTCCTCCCCTTTTTAAGTAACAGTTTCCCCTCCCCTCCCCTCCCCTCCCCTTGAAGAGAAAGGAACCGCCACCCCTTCTTCTTCTCCCCCCACCCCCCCCCACCCCACTTCCCTCCTTCTTGGTCATACAAAGCGACCGCCACAGCTTCCCACACCTGGGAGACGGGGGGGCCCATCTTGTGGCCAGTGTGAAAAGAAACTGAATCCCGCAGTGACTCTCTTCTGCTGCTGCTGCTACTGTTGATTGCTACCTGTTGTGTTGTGGGGAGAGAGAGAGAGAGAGAGAGAGAGAGAGAGAGAGAGAGAGAGAGAGAGAGAGAGAGAGAGAGAGAGAGAGAGAGAGAGCTCCACTCGTGGTGCCCCGTCTCTTAACCTTGTGTATGTATGTACCGTGTCTTTACTCCTGTGTATGTGTGTGTGTGTGTGTGTGTGTGTGTGTGTGTGTGTGTGTAACTACATAGGTCTAGATTTAAGAGCCACTGCTCTGCTGATATAATCCTTGAGTGGTACGTCCTTCTCCTGTATTTTCCATGAGTCTCCTTCAGTCCACTTGTAGACTCCACGACTATACAACAGTTTTCTTTGCAGGTTCGCTTTTAATAAAGATGGCCATCGAGTTTCCTTCCTGGAGAAGGATTTCAGTCACGCTCCCTGTAACCTAGTCGTCGTCCAACCTCTTGAAGGGTTGTCCCAGGTTGCCCTGGTACCCTCATCCTTCTTGGTGTCTTAAAGAATTCCTGGAGTCACCACAGGGAGGTGACACTTTGTATCGAAGCTCCCACCCGCTGTGTGGCAGAAGAAGACATTTTCCATCGCCCTACCGTCGGAGCGAAGAGGTATTGAGATCTGAAGATGAGGACAAAGTAGCTTAATCATTTATTAGGCCTTGGATATGACATTTTATCATAAAATGTTTATACGTAACTTGGACACAGATGCAAAGTCTCATTTGTTCTCACCAGGCACATCCTTGTGGGACATCACGCACGTACGTACGTACCAAGAGGCATACGTTCTTGCGACAAGCGTTGTTGATGATGAGGCGCGCGCGCGCGTGTGTGTGTGTGTGTGTGTGTGTGGGCGCCGGAGGAGGTCAAAGTAACTTTAGAATCATAACTTTCACGGCGAGCGACGAGGGAGGAGGAAGGAGGTCTGCCCAACCAGAGGTACTATGCTCTGCGCCCTCCAAGGGGAACCTGTTTGCATATCCTTGACACCGTTGTACAACGAGAGCATTTCATGGTGCAGACCTTCAGCGCCAGTGGAGGGATCTATGTGTGTGTGTGTGTGTGTGTGTGTGTGTGTGTGTGTATTACATCAATCCCCCTCCGTAAGTGTACACGTCGATCGTTCGCTACGGCGTCGGCGAAGCCCTGGTGACCGCAGGATGGAAATGCGTTCACTGCTTCAGCTGCGACGGGAGACGGCCTTTCTCTCCTGAGGCCGAGCCATGAGCCATAGAGCATCATTAAGCATGTGTGTGTGTGTGTGTGTGTGTGTGTGTTGTTTCCCCCCCCCCTCCTCTTGTTCGCCTCTTTATATTCGTGGGTTCTGATGATCACAACTCTTGGTACAGTGTAATATGTGTCAAGTATTTATATCGGGTGTTGGTACGGAGGATATGATGAAAACAGGTGTTTTTCATGTAATACAAAATGCAAGGACTTTCACGGACGATGTGTGAGCATGGACGGGTTGACAGACCAATCCTACAGGGATGAAAGATGGAGGACGATATCTAGTGTATAAATGAGAGAAAATGGATTGTAAGACCATATGGAAAGCCAGATAACCGAAGACCTGATGGTCTTTGACGGGGGTCTTCAGCTCTTTAGGCGATTCTGTATCCTCGATGAATACACAGATTAAAGACTCAGGTTGATTTTAAGGATAGGAACTTGCGACAGACGGTGGAACAGAGTGACGAGCGAGCGCCACGGATGAACGACGTAACTAGCGAATGATTTAAGTAACGATTCAAAACAAGTGACGAACGAGTTTGAGGAAGCAAGGAACCAACGCAGCAGTCGATGAACGCGCTTCTGGACCAGCTGACGAACGAGTTTGAAAAAAGAAGAGCGAGGCGAGGAAATGCTCGAGCGAGTTATGTAACTGCCGAACGTGTCGTAAAATGGACGAGGAAGTTAAGGTATGGAGGATTGGCGGCAGAGAGGAGTCGTCTCTCTGGGGCCGACACCCGTGACAGCCACGGAAGAGAGAGTGGGACCTGTTGTGGTCTAGGAGACATGTAGGATGTATTCCATTAACTAATTTAAAGACTCCCTTTTCTCGTGTGTGTGTGTGTGTGTGTGTGTGTGTGTGTGTGTGTGTCGTGCAATCAGTGCACAAGAACGAAGCAGAGCGACTTTATTTTGAGCTAAAGTTTGAGAATGATTACGTACGACGTGGCCCTTTTTATGATTGGTGGTGTTGTAGCAGCGTATGACGTGGCCTTTTCTCATTGGTGGTCGCGTGCTGTAGATGCGTTTATAACGCGGTCGCCTCCTGCTCTGGGGTTGCTCAGCGGAACAGTGAGGTACGAGACGGGCGACTTTGCGACAATCGGAGATGGGCGATGATAGGGAAATGAGTGTAAGGTAAGAGTTGTGGGTTGAGGGAAGGTGAGGGTAAGGTTAGGTTAGGTGGGGGAGAATAGCTGTGCAATTCTGTGGACCTCAGAACTTAGTGAAGGTAAGTTGTGGTGGCGGTGGTGGTGGTGGTGTGTGTGTGTGTGTGTGTGTAATCAGTTGATAGACAGTTTGGAAGTAAACATGTCGATTGATTTTATCGAGTATTCGACCCGGTAGGTGTTCTCTCTCTCTCTCTCTCTCTCTCTCTCTCTCTCTCTCTCTCTCTCTCTCTCTCTCTCTCTCTCTCTCTCTCTCTTCTTTCGACCAGACAAGTCCGAATCCCTCTCTTCCAGCGACGCCCCTCCCTTGGTGGAGGGAGCGAGGCCTGAGTCACACGGGCAAGCGCGAGCAAGCACAAAGGGGGATTGGCTGAACCCAAGGCCACATGGAGACGGCTTCGCTATCAGCCAGGTCCGAATATAGTCTAGAAGAAAAAAATATATCTATTCACAGACTTGATAGAGGGATTTCGAGGGGGAAGAAGTAAAACAAGATAACGACTGATCAACTAATGGCAGTCAGCGACGATTACATGCAGTTGTCCCGTGGTTTTGCCCATTATATGTATTACGGCATCGATCTTCACTTGTTTTAACGAGTGACAATTGTTAGTGTTATCGCCTTGGACGTGGGTGGGAAAGAGTGAACACACACACACACACACACACAGGCGACCCTTCTCAAAATAACCGATCGTCTTCAGGAAGCGAGAGAGATGGACCTGAGAACATCTTTTGATTGTAAATGTCTTTTTATTTTTTTGATGCACTGCGTAAAGTTGGCGTGTTTGTTATCATTGCGAATCGCGAAATAGAGATAGAATATAATGATAATGATATTGATAATGATGGTAATAATGATAACAGGACCAATATTATTATTAAAGGTGCTAATGCTAATATTGATAGTACTACTAATGATAATAGAAGGATGAGTATATGAATAGATGAGATAAAGATGAGGATAGTATGTACAATTTCTCTTCCTTCTCGTGGCTCTCCCTCTTCATTCAACCTTTAATCTCTCTTCCTTCTCGTGGCTTTACCTCTTCATTCAACCTTTAATCTCTCTTCCTTCTCGTGGCTTTACCTCTTCATTCAACCTTTAATCTCTCTTCCTTCTCGTGGCTCTCCCTCTTCATTCAACATTTGATCTCTCTTCCTTCTCGTGGCTCTCCCTCCTCATTCAACCTTTAATCTCTCTTCCTTCTCGTGGTTCTCCCTCTTCATTCAACCTTTAATCTCTCTTCCTTCTCGTGGCTTTACCTCTTCATTCAACATTTAATCTTCAGAGTCATGTCTGTAAACAAGTACGGAGCCCTGATTGATTTCATCTTTCTTTCCCGTTCGCTTTTTCCTCTCCTGGTAGATGGCCTTGTTTGGGGATGGGGGGGGGGGGGATGTTATGTGCTCGTGCCACGTCGGTGCTTATGAAAGAAGAAGAGAGTGAAAACGGGAGGAGGACCCTGGGGGAGACGTTGTCCCAGACTGGATGTGGCGCTGAGAGAGAGAGAGAGAGAGAGAGAGAGAGAGAGAGAGAGAGAGAGAGAGAGAGAGAGAGAGAGAGAGGAGCTCCTCATTGGGTATTCATGCTGATGCTGAAAACTGTGAACCACCTCTGTATACATCGTCGTCGGAATCATACATCCTCATTTATAGTCTTCACCTTTGAAGGGTCGGTGTACAACGCCCACCCACCCACACACCGCCCACACAACGCCACCCGCACAACGCCTTTCAAACGTAGGTTCCCAAGTCTCTACTGAAGTGGGGGTTGAACAGCAGGGCGACGATCCCTGGCACAACTGTGGCGATACTGGGTCTCCTCCACCTCAGCCCATTCTTGTGTCTTGCCTCAGCCGTGACCTGGGGAGTGGTTGTCCTCTCTCTCTCTCTCTCTCTCTCTCTCTCTCTCTCTCTCTCTCTCTCTCTCTCTCGTCTGGTCGCCAGTGGTTGTACTCGCCACTCGGTGGGTTCGCTCGTAAGACTGGACCTCAGATCAGAGGTTCACACCCACCCACACACACACACACACACACACACACACACACACACACCACAGATCTCTCTCTCTCTCTCTCTCTCTCTCTCTCTCTCTCTCTCTCTCTCTCTCTCTCTCTCTCTCTCTCGCACAAGTTCTCCTTGCCACTGACCTCCACGGCTGCCTCACCCCCGCCAGTGACCTCCATGGGTTCGGCTCACCATTGACCTCCGTCGGCTCGCCTGACCACCGTGTGTTCCTGTTGCCTCACCTCGACGCCCTGGAGTGTACATGTGTGAGTGTTAAAGACGTGCAGGCAATACAGATGTTTTCAAGGCCCGAATGTAGTCCCTCCTTTACAGGACTTATTATCTTAACTGTCATTTAAGGTCATTGACGGGTCGGACGACAGAGTAGAGGAATGATGGTAGACACAAGGAGGGTGTTTACCGCGCGGTGGACCCAGGGAGAGGGCACCGGGTGAAGGCGTCTGTCCCGTGCCGGTAGGTTGTCTGTCTCGGGTTAGGTCTGTTTTGGCGGGTTACTGGGGTATCGGCGTGCGGAGTCATCGGATGGCGGGAGAAGGGTGCAAGGTTATCGGGTTTAGGGTCGTTGCCCGCGGGCCCGGGGGCGCGTCCACTCGTCCCTCTCTCCCTCCTTCTCTCCCTCTTGTGTAGGACGCTGGTCGTCACTCCTGGGTGAGTGCCGTCTGCGAGAAGGATCCTCCTTCGTCCCCTGCAGGAGGAGAGGCTCCTCCCCTCCTCCTCCTCCTCTTCTTCCTCCTCCTCCTCCTCCTCCTCCTCTTCCTCCTCCTCCTCTTCGCGGTACGAACGACGGGGTTCGACTCCAGTCTGGTAGCCTACTCATCGCTCCAAAGACGGTCGTGTTTGGGTGTATGTCCCGCCCTGCTACGTCGCCTTCCTCAGTGTTTAGTTTTCTGGATGTCTCCCGCCATCTTGCTTGGCTAATGTGTGTGTGTGTGTGTGTGTGTCTCATCGTTTCTACAAACCTTTCTGGTTTTCCTGTGTACCTTCGTTTTCCTCGATGGTCTCTTGGGCTCCTGTGTGTACACCATGTAATGTTTTGTATCAGTTTTGGGCTTTGAAAGCGCCTTCGTACGTGTACTTGTCTGTTTGGCCGCTGTATGTATGCATCCCATCGTGTTTGGCCTTCGTATATGTACCATTCTGTTTGGCCTTTGTGTATTGTATCCCATTTTGTTTATCGTTTGTGCACGTCATCGTATGTCATGCCCCATTCCATTTGGCTTTTGTATGTGCCCGTTGCATGGTTTGTATTATCCTCCTCCCTGGCATATTTATCCTCGGATATTTCTCCTCCTTGCGTAGCCAACTCGTCTCATATTTCGTATCTCTCAACCTTTGACCTCCTTCCACCACTCGCCTTTACGGAGCGATCATGGCGGGTGCGAGCCAGGCGCTGGAGCTACGAGTCACGACTCTAACGTTGACGCCATTCAAGTCTTAGGGCCAAATTAAGGGTTCAGGGACGATGGCTGAGGAAAAAGGGAAGAATAAAGGGACATTGTTCTTTGAAATCCAGCGCACTCTTCACCTACCAGCACTTCTGCCATCACGGAGTACCCCTTGACGAGGCTCTACGAGACAGGATGACTGGGGCGGCCACGTACGTTGGTGAAACGTTCCTCTACGTGATGGAAAAGATCCGCGGGGAACGGACCAGGCGGTGGGGGTCTGTTGGTAACGGAAGGACCGAGCGGTTGGCGTGGTGTCGCGCCTCGCATACAAGATCAGAAGACCCCCGAGTATTTGACCCACCGTAGGAGCACTGATGAACTTTTTTTATGTCTACAGTCGTGTCTCTCTCTCTCTCTCTCTCTCTCTCTCTCTCTCTCTCTCTATATATATATATATATATATATATATATATATATATATATATATATATATATATTATAGGGCTCCGCCTGCAGTAACGTACACCACGAGGCTGTATCACCAAGGGTACAATCTCATCAATAAAAAGACCTTCTCACGCCAAAGGAACCTACGTTATCCAGCTACAGGAAATAGCGCAGCCTTGGGTTGAGGGAGCCTCCATAAAGGTCGTGGGAAAACACCAGCGGTCAGCCTGGTTCTGAGGTAACGATGAATTCGTGAATGAAGTGATCTTAAAAGTTATGATTTGTACGTCCATCGGGTAAACCTGGCTATGGTCGACTGGACATTACTATGGTCACCATTCCTTCTACAACCGACCATGGGTTATGCTGTTGTTCACGACCACATCATCTACAACAACAACCACCACAACCGCTGCTACAACTACTACAACCACCACCACCGCCGCCACACCGTCGCTACGGGCAGAGCGGCACACAGCATGAGCCAGTAACGAGAGAGAGTATTCTGTGGCAGACTAGGGCAAGTCCTCAACCCACGCTGTACCTAGGCTGCTTGTGCGCTCCCCCGCCTCTCTCTCTCTCTCTCTCTCTCTCTCTCTCTCTCTCTCTCTCTCTCTCTCTCTCTCTCTCTCTCTCTCACAATCCCCGTGGCAACCGGGGGGGGGGGCCTTTTGTTCCTCCTCCCCCCCCTGATGATGACCTAACCCGGCGAAGAAGAACCAGTCGTACGGAACCCGTACTTTACCAACACATTTCGGGAACCGATCTTTTACGTCGTCGTCCGGGTAAATACGACATGGCCACCCGCCAGTGTATTGACGGACACCTTATGACGTTGGACGTGTCGTAATGGGAGAGAGGGAGTCAGGGCACCAGTGGGGGCGGGCCAACACGTCCCCATGCTTCACAACATGTCATGATGGAGACGTGTGTGTGTGTGTGTGTGTGTGTGTGTGTGTGTGTGTGTGTGTATTTCTAACATTACATTCTCAATCTTCGTCCGCAATCTTTAAAGTTTCCAGGCATTGGAAACGACCCGACGGATTCACTGAAGCAACTTGAGAACTAAGTCTATACGACTGTAAATGAACACCACTATCCCCTTCTCCCCCCTCCATCCATCCATCCCCCCTTTACAGTTAATAGCTCACGACCGCTCACTGTAACATAGAGGGCGGGAGGGGAGTGTGTATGTTTGTGACCCTTTGGTGAATGGATGGTAGCTGGTGTCTGCAACCTGCTCTTGTGTCTTTGCCTCCTCGCCAGCCAGCCAGCAAGCCTGCCTACCTCTCGACACAGAACAATGGACACTTAATCCGAGGAAGTCGTTATGTATACATGTATATATATATACATACACACACATGGCAAAATATATACATGGATGTCTTACGTAAGGCTTTCCTCTGTCGCTAGAGGGGGAGGGAAAGCTTGAGATTTGTGGGGGGGGGGGGGGGTAATGCTCTTAGGAAGAGCAGGTGATTTGCACCATTGTCAATTTGGACTGGAATATGATATAGATGCCCCCATTTTTTCACAGGACCCCTTTCCCCTTCCCTCTCAGACAATGACTGTGTACTGGTAGTTATGGTTTCTATGGTCTTTACCTCTGCATGGCTGTGTCTGTCGTCTGTGCCGCCTTTTTCCTCAGATCTGTACATCTACGTAATGGTGTATATATATATATTTTTTTCCTTTATCTTTACTCTCGTATGATCCTGATGTCTTTGTCTTTTCCCAGCTCAGGAATCTTTATGTACCTCCAACCCGTCTTTCCTGACGGCCATACGATGTACATCCTGGGATTGTAAAGTGTGTGTGTGTGTGTGTGTGTGTGTGTGTGTGTGTGTGTCATTGCAAGTCATCCTGTGGTTGAGGGAATCTTGAAGAAAATGGGAAGATGGAAGGAAGATGCGTCAGGATAGATTACAGGAAGTCGATGTTGTTACGTTTGATGCATGTTGTATGAACCTAGACATTATGTATATATATATATATATATATATATATATATATATATATATATATATATATATATATATATATATATATATATATATATATATATTCTATATATCTATCTGGTGTGACTTCCCTCTACGACACCGGTAACGTAGGGGAACGTTACGTAACGCGTATGGTAAGCGAATGTAGAGTAGAATGTCTCCGTTCGAGGCCGCTCCCATAGCTCACATACGACGAAGAGGCGCCGCCAAGGAGAGCGGAGAAATATGTGTTCTAGATGGTAACGAGATGACTATCGGGCGTACGTAGCCAAGTGCCTTCGGGATTTTATAGCAATTGTGGACATACGACGGGAGGAGAAGATGGGGGATGGTCTGTGGTGACGTAGTGTCGAATCTACGTGGGGGGGGGAGGGGAGGTGGGAGGTTGTGGGGGGGTTTAAGGTTGTCGACGCTCGTAGGTGTTGACGGGAAGGGGGGTGGGGGAGGTTGTTCCGTCGTCTAGCGGTTGCCCCATCCACCTCCCACCCGTTGCGCTCACGAGGCTGTCCCAGGTTTGCCCAGCGGTTCTTGACACTGTGGGAACATTCAACAGAAAGAGAGAGAAGAGAGAGAGAGAGAGAGAGAGAGAGAGAGAGAGAGAGAGAGAGAGAGAGAGAGAGAGAGAGAGAGAGAGAGAGAGAGAGATTTATAAAGTCCCTTGCAGAAATGACAGGCCAGGGACGTGCACGTATGAGGATGATGGGTGGTGGCTGAACACTGAGAGACGAAGGAGAATAAGCGCATAACTACACCGGAAATGAGAAAGCCAGGGAAGTGGTCGGGTGGCGATCGCTCATGAGCCGGGAGGCGACATGTCATGGAGAGATGTGTGCTGGGACAGACGGACGGACAGACGGACGGGCGGGCGGGTCCCTGATGAGGCACTGCTCGTTGTGGGGGTGTGGGGGGACCTCCAGGTGAGGGGGGCGGTGGGGAGGGAAGTACCATCGGGGACCTTGGAGAGTGTCCTGGGGGACCTTACCTGAGGGGAGCGGAGAGTCCAGGTGATTTTTACCGGTGTGTGTGTGCGTGTGCCACGGGGAGAAGATAGTGCAACACGGGAAAGGTGAAGTGTCATGGGTGTATGTTATCTTGCGGGTTTGAAGGAGGGACGAAGGATCTTGCTTTGCGGTAAACCAAATGTGGTTTTCGCTTGGCGGTTAACTCCGGTGGGAGGAAGTGGTGAGGGTGTGTGTGTGTCTGTGTGTGAGTAACCTTGGCTAAGGATCGAGTCTTCAGGTGGGTGACGCATCCTGGTCGACGGTTGGCGTGTCCTTGCAAACACCGTCTCACAGACGGGTGGTGGAGGTGGAGGAGGAGGGAGGGCCGGCAGTGTGAGGTGAGGGAGGTTCTCTGCGGTGGCCGGCAGCCCTGTGGAGCAAGCAGCTAGAATGGTAGGCACACCTCGCAGACGGGACACCCCTCCTCCCTTGGCCGAAGTCTTAGAGATCCGCAGGTGGTTTAGTCTGAGGTCTGTGTTCCACTGGCTCTCTCTCTTCTTGACTTGAGGGAACTAGAGTTAATCTCCTCACCAGTGGGCTTCAGTGAGGCCCAGTGGCCTTGCCACAGACCCTTATCACCCTGGGGTAGGACCTGTGGGACTCGCCCTCCCCAAGTAGTGGAAACTCAAAGATCCTCTTTTGTTGTCCTGGTATGATGAACCCGGGCCAGTGGTTACCCTCTGGAAGTGCAAGGAACCCTTGATTTGCTTCGTCGTCCAACGCGTTCGCGCCTAAACCTTAAAAGTGGACCTCAAGTCTTGGTAATCCTCGACGCTGTGACTTATCCTTGGCCACGCCTGGGTGCGTCCGGCATCCCGGCATGGTGTGTAGAAGACCCCTGTCATCCGGCACTTGGATGATGGTTCTCGTCATGACTACAGTAGATGTGACTCAGAATTGATTGGTCGTTAAGGGGTTTCATTCATCGTGACTCCTGGGTCTCTTCTTCCCATCGTTGGGGTCATGTGAACAACCCGATGAATCTGGGTGAATGGGAAAGACAAAGAAAACGTTCGAATTCTGTTCCTTGAAAACGTTTTATTGTTAACGTTCGAATTCTGTTCCTTAAAAACGTTTTATTGTTATGGTATTATACCCTACAACATCCCAGGGGTACACGTCATGTATGTTCTTCAAAAAAAAAAAAAAATTTACAGCTTCATTTTCAATGAACATGTTGTTTGTATTTAGACTTTGAAAGCACGACAATACGACCCTTCAGCACGAAGGTATACGACCATTTGAGCACGAAGGGACGACCCTCGAACAAACGCCGGCACATACGAGGGCGATGGAACGACCCTCGAAGGCGACGGCACGACCCTTGGCCAGCGACGTTCTAAGGCCTTTGAAAAGTGATCCAGTCACGTTCGTGTGACGGTAGCGTCTGACTGACCGCTGTGTTACGGTGACGGGGCGTACGACAGCCGTGGCATGAGAGAGAGAGAGAGAGAGAGAGAGAGAGAGAGAGAGAGAGAGAGAGAGAGAGAGAGAGAGAGAGAGAGAAGTTCTCACTGCTTCAACAAAAAAACGCACGCCAGTGTTTGTGGAGTTCAACCGCTTTACCGTGCAAATACTTGCTTGTTGGACGAGCCAAGTGCGTTCTTTTTTTTTTTTTACCTCCTACTGGTTTTATGATCGTTATTTTTTTTCTTTTTTAACGTAGCTGCGTTTCAGGGTTTAGCTATTTTTCATCATGTGGATGTAAAAGTTCCTTACGTATTATTATAACATCTTAAGAGAACTAGTTAATGATAATGACCAATACTTGACTCAGCAACCACGAGAAGGTAATTGTCCTATTATTTTATATACATATATATATATATATATATATATATATATATATATATATATATATATATATATATATATATATATATATATATATTTGCAGGTATCATATATGTGTTTTTATTATATCATTATATAGATATAAACTTCCATGTTCGCTCTCGTCTCTATCTCGGAAATGTCGGTTTTGACAGCGAGGATCTGCAATCTTCTGCAGAAATGAAGTAAATAAAATGTTTGTATAGACAATTTTTATGCATGCAGGAGAATCGTAGACTATACAATTTTTACAATGAATGATTATATAGATTTTTATTCCCCTTTGTGGGGAATTTAATCACATCACAATCGGTGTTTATAGATCGTGTTTGTGAGAAATAAAGTCATATCGCAATAGAATCATATCGAAATCAGTATCTATAGATTCCTTTGACTGTGTGGTTGGCAAAGTGAGATAACTCAGAGATTGATGTCTAATACATACCTTGATAAAGGAGTCTAGAATCGTCTCTGAGTTCACATCACAATCAGAATTTATAGATCGTTTCCGTCTAGAATCATCTTTGAGTTCTCATTCAAACATGATCTGTCTTCGTCACAGTACTGTCTGTCTATATGTGTGTAGATCAGAGCCTTCTCCTCCTGTAGAATATCCAAGTTCTAAATCCTGCGTTTTGTCGTTGATTAGACGTAAGTGCCGGGGCCGAAAGTCCTTGGTGCTGCTTTTGACGTAATCACACAGCATAAGAAGAGGTAATGGAAAAAAAAAAAAGAGAAAGAAAGCTTCCGTCTCACCTTGGCCTAGCAGGAATGACGGAGCGCAGGCCATAGACAAGCCCTTGAGAGCAATGTTACGAACCTTGAGCAAGAGGGTACGATACCCCAGCATCGTGGACCTGCGTGAGAACATTAGAATTACGATCTCTGATGACAAGACATTTGGCCAGGGTCGAAAAGGTCGTGTCTGGGGGGGGGGGGGGGGGGGTCACGCCTTCCATAACCAAGTGTCGTATCGTACTGTTGACATATACCTTAAGGTCGTACTGCGTCGTGTGTGATCATACCTGAGGGTCGTAACGTGTCGCGCCATCGTACCCAAGGGTCGTACCGTCGTGTTCAAGTAGTCAGACGTCCGCGAAACCCTCTTTTTTCCCCCTACGCTTGTCGAAAGAGACGAATTAAGATGATTTAAAGCAATTACCCTTTCTCATAAACTTCATTTGCGCTCCATTACATAGCATTAAAGTTTATGGCTTGAGAATGCTGGGTGGGAAGTTACCTACAAAACAACAGAAGGTGACAGGAACTCGCCTGGGGAATGTCGCTGAAGGTGGAGGCGACATAGGGAGATACGTCATGCTCCTAAGCTCCCCCGTGGGAGGGTGGGAAAGGATCCTTGTGGAGTGGGGGGAACATATTCGTCCCTGACATACAGACACACTGAGAACAATGGGAGGAGGTGAGAAGACACGGCTCTTGTAGTGGAAAAAAGATATGATATTAAGAAAACCATGGGGAATATCTAGTTCGGTGTCGTGTTGATGAGGTTACAGACAAGTAAGTTGTAATGGTTTACATCAGTAGATAGTACGAAGCAGTGTGTGTGTGTATAACCACAGGTCACCGGAACCCGTCAAAGCCTTGCCATGAATATAAATGTGAGAGAACTCGATCGTGGACGTTCTCAACTTCAAAATGACATCCTTTAAAAAACGCTCAGTTTTCTTTAGCAACTCAAAATTGTTTTCGTCGTCATCCCATCCGGGTAGAATGAGCAAAAATATTGAGAGGTCTTCACAAGTAATGATCCTTGGATAATGACAGAAGAAATGTCCGTAAGGAGAGAGAGAGAGAGAGAGAGAGAGAGAGAGAGAGAGAGAGAGAGAGAGAGAGAGAGAGAGAGAGAGAGAGAGAGAGGTGTCAAGGATCAGTGCGTATCTGCGTCCTTTTGACTCAAACCTACCCACCTCCACCACCTCCACACACACACACACACATACAGAAAACGGTGTCATTTGGTTGCTTCATTACCTTACCTCACCTCGCCACTGCTCTGACCTCACCCTCACCCAGAGGTGTGTGTGTGTGTGTGTGTGTGTGTGTGTGTGTGTGTGTGTGTGTGTGTGTGTGTGTGCAATAAATGGGTGATGGTGTCTCCTGTTTCTGGGGGAAAATTCTACCTAACAGGAGGTAGAAAAATTCCCACGTGTTGCGATGCCTTCCGTATGGGATGAGAAAAATTCCCAGACTTAATCAACAGCGTTCAGAGGACGGTCATTTCTATGCGGAAAAATTCCCGGGGCGTTATCTTACCTCCATACTAACTCAAGGAACGGGCCTTGAAGACGAACAGATGGACAGACAGAACCACACGAAGGCCTTTGATCAATACTAACTCAAGGAACGGGCCTTGAAGACGAACAGATGGACAGACAGAACCACACGAAGGCCTTTGATCAATACTAACTCAAGGAACGGGCCTTGAAGACGAACAGATGGACAGACAGAACCACACGAAGGCCTTTGATCAATACTAACTCAAGGAACGGACATTGAAGACGAACAGATGGACAGACAGAACCACACGAAGGCCTTTGATCAATACTAACTCAAGGAACGGACATTGAAGACGAACAGATGGACAGACAGAACCACACGAAGGCCTTTGATCAATCGCCCCCCCCCTCCCCTTTCTCAGTACTACGTCATCTACTACATATAAAGAACAAAAGAATAAAAGCTCGTCTTTGAGAGACAGATTCCAAAAGCCGCCATCATCCTATACCCCAGAGACACACAGCCCATTATAGCAAGACTTCTGTGTCAGATCCCCCCCTGAAAGTGCCCTAGTTTGGAAGAGGGAGATTATCTTCCTAAGTCCCTTCGCCATGAGACACCACTCGCCCACAGGCGCTCAGCGGCATGTACGTAGCCTTCATGATCTGCCATGAGCGATGGCGAAGTGAGACATGGACGCATCTGGACCGAAAGACGAAGATTTTTGGGTTAGTTTCCCCGCAAGACACTGTGGATATTACGCTCGACCAGGTAGTGTTTCTACGATGAAATTAAACTAAATCTTTCCTTCTACTCCCTCGTATGTCTTTTGCCCTTCATGTTTGGTATCCTGCCAGACGTGGTCAAGTGCTACCATTCACTCCCTCCTCATCACGCACCCTACCACACACACACCCATCCCTCACAGCTACCATTCACTCCCTCCTCATCACGCACCCTACCACACACACGCATCCCTCACAGCTACCATTCACTCCCTCCTCATCACGCACCCTACCACACACCCACCCACACACACACACACACACACACATTCCCCAGAGCTACCACCCACCCTTCCTACCATGCCTGAGACCCCCCAGGTACCCTGTACCATTACCCTCCCTACCATGCTCCAGACCCTACCATCTTAGTCACTAGCTTAAGCCACAACCTAACACTGAGGCAGTCGACTCGCTGCCTCTAAGCAGCCGCTACATCTACCCCCTCCCACGAACCACGCACGCACCCGAGTGAGAGAGAGAGAGAGAGAGAGAGAGAGAGAGAGAGAGAGAGAGAGAGAGAGAGAGAGAGAGAGAGAGAGAGAGAGAGAGAGAGAGGCTGCAGCAGCAGCATCATCATCATCATTAGCATAACAAGGGAACCAGACCGTGTACGTCCATCCATCCGGAGCCCTTTATCACGCAGGGGATCGGATCTCCTCCTCCTCCTCCTCGTCCTCTATCCCTGTGTTGTCTCCGATCCTCACCACCACACGTGTCCGGTCCTGCGATAGCATCGGCTGAGAGGGAGGGAGAGAGTGAGGGGGGCGCGCGGAGCGCTGCCCACTTGAACGTAGGGGGACGACTTAGGGAACGAGTTTGTGTGGTACGAGAGAGAGAGAGAGAGAGAGAGAGAGAGAGAGAGAGAGAGAGAGAGAGAGAGAGAGAGAGAGAGAGAGAGAGAGAGAGAGAGAACTGAACGTCATTTCTAGACGTGGAGCTTTTAGACACGGACTTCTGCAAAAGGTTTGAGACGGGTGCAACTCCTCCAAGAGGTTTTCGTGACTGCACTTCTCGCAAGAGGTTTGAAGCAAGGGGGGCTGCTCCTCCTCCTCCAAGAGAGGTTAGACGCGGAGTTCTTTTTGTGTGGCTCTACGTAACCTGTTTGATGAGCCAGGTGCTCATTATCCCATGATGTGGAGACGTGTTGATGACGATGGTCATCAATGTGTGCCTGTAGGTCCCACGATTCATAAGAAGGTGCATACGTTTCTCTCGTGTCTTCCTGCGTCTGTGTGTGTGTGTGTGTGTGTGTGTGTGTGTGTGTGTGTGTGTGTGTTTATATAAGCCTGGTTTGAATATAAATTCTGACGTCCATCTGTCGCAAACATGAGGATCTGTGGATGGTCCTGCTATAGATGACATAAAGTCGTAAGCTTTTAGGCTCTTCGTTCGGTCCTTCTCGCACCAGCTGTGAGAAAAGCTTCCCCAGCTGAAATAGCCTAGCTCACCTAAGCTCATAACTGGAGGAAAGTTTCATGCTCCTTCCCTATACAGAACATTGCCAGCAACCACAAGACGTTCATCAGGTATTCATCTCTCTCTCTCTCTCTCTCTCTCTCTCTCTCTCTCTCTCTCTCTCTCTCTCTCTCTCTCTCTCTCTCTCTCTTTCTCTCTACCCTACTAGGATTATCCGGGAGATACACCCGGTTATTGGAGGGAAACCGTAAAAGGTTAGCCAGGGTCAAGAGGCCAGGCTACCGCAAAACCCCCACGGCAATCAGGTGTTGCTTTAGGGGCTTTGTAGAAGCCCGTGTAGGGAAAGGATGGTTGACGTGGGAGAGAGGGAAGTCTTTAGGGTGTGAGGGGGAGATTTCAGGGTTTGTAGGGAGCTTACAGTGTGGGAGGAGGCACCGTCAAGGTATGGCAATGAGGAGGTGTCGAGAGGCGTCTATGTGGGAGAGACAGAGTGAGTTTAGTTGAGGTGGGGGGGAGTGAGTTTGGTTGAGGTGGGGGGAGTGAGTTTGGTTGAGGTGGGGGGGGGGAGACTAAGATAGAGGGTTGATTTTTAGGTTGTGGTACATGGGAGGCGTAGTGTGGATGCAAGGAGACGCCTTCTATCATGGCCTGGGAGAGGGCGCTGGAGGGAGCATCACTCTATGGTAGAGACTGTATTAAGAGGTCCGTATAGGGGGTTCGTTGTGGGTTGAAAGTTGAGGAGGACGTCCACTGGGGTTGGTGAAGGTAAGGGAGTTAGAGGGAAGGAGGGAAGGAGGAGGTGGAACTTTTAAGTTTAGTGGGAGAGAATTGTAAGGAATTCATACACAGGGGGGAGTCCTGTGGTGTGGTGGGGTGGTACATGGCGTCACATAGCTAAAGGGGAGCAATTATTGATCACTAGTTATCACTAAAGTACTAGGGAACATTATTGACTCCCCAGCTTTTAAATAAGAGGAATTGGAAAGGTTGTGTGTATTAGATGAGAGAAGGGTGCTGGTCCCTTTGACAGACTGATAATTTCAGAGTTGGAGTACGTAAGGAAGGATGTAAGAGCAGAATTTATGAGGAAAAATGATATCCTCAGTTACTTAAGAATGATAAATCCGTCAGTAAGTTATGTAGTACTAAAATGGTCAGAAGATAGCTTGAGGACATACAGGGAGGCGCCTTTATAATTACAGTTGATATGCTAGGTGGTATACTGTCATTAGACATTACGTCATATATCATTATTTGTCATCCTGTCTCCACCAACTCAACGATTTGTGGCCTTCGTTGTATCTTTGCTCCCCACCTGTTGGTCATCCTGACCTTCCATGTAGCTTTACCAGTAAACCTGCACTCACGTTTTCCTTGCACAGTAACCCCTCCCAACCCCACACTCTTCCCCCCAAAAAAGAAATATTTCTAATCGCGTTCGTCTTTATTCTTCTTTCGTCAGAGTCCACCATCTTTTCCTACCGTCGCTAATGTCATCATTTGTGAGTCATCTATTCATATTTGGATCTCATTTTGTCGCGTCTCACTCTTGCCAATTGTCACCTTTCACTAACACTAACTAATTTTGCTTATTTCCTTTTTTTTGTCCCACTGAGCCTAAGTGATCTCTCCTTTCGTTTCTTGTTATCAGTGTTGGGTTACTTTTGTGTCCCCTTTATCTAGTTGTGACGCACCACTTCCTCGTTTTCTGTCCAGATTTTTCTATGACGTTTTTATTCTTCGTGTTTCACTTATCACGTGACGAAGGTTTCAGCTATTATGAGGAAAGAAGTAACTATTAGAACCTTAGGTATTTCTTTGAGTACGACTGTACGACCGTAAGACAAGAAGGTATCACCCTTGAGTACGACTGCACGACCATTAACCACGACTCTACGTCTCGGATCTAAAGCTAACGACGCGTTCAAGGGTCGTACTGTCGTGCTCGCGGGGGTCGTCACGTTTTCTTCGAGGGGTTCTTCGTGCCTTCGTTGTGTTCAAGGGGTTAATGACCCTCAGCCCTAAAAACCTTTGCTTCCCAAAGGTCACCAGCAGAGGGTGTAAAGTTCCGATGTATGAATACTGCCAGTTTTGAGGGTCACAATAGTAGCATGGCCGGGGTAGTTCGCCCGTAATTACGGATCAGGCCCATAGGCGACGCGTGAAACCTCGAACGACGTCCTCGTTAAGAAGACAACACGTAGTATGGCCTCGTTTAAACACAGTGGTTTGAGGATCGATCCCAGCGAACGAGGGAAGGAAGAACGCAATTGTCAGGTATTAGTGTATAAATCTTACACACCAACACCTAAATCTTCTAAGCTGGTGCCATGAAATGTCTGTTTTCGTTTTATTCTGAGAAAAAATAAAGTGTTATTTCTGGTTTCTGTCATGGTTTCAAATGGCGTCAAACGCTGGGCATCGAATGACAACGCTCTGCCTTTTGTTTATATTCCAATCTGTGGTTGCAGTTGAAAAGATTTCTAGCAGAATTATCCACAATCATTATTTGCGTTAGCGTCTCCGTTAAGCTTTTACCTCGAGAGCGTTCTGTTCTAGCGCCGCGAAACATCACCGGAGCTGAAAGTTTGAAGCGCTGCCCTGAGCGCGGAGGGGGTCGAAGTTCAAAGAGTTTATTATCATAAGTGGCGGGAGCAGCGCCGACGATAGCTAGTGTTGCCATCGCTAGAGGCATTACACTTCTCGCTAACTGAATGCTATTCCCGCTAACGTATACATATATATTTATTCACGTTGAATACGTAATGACGCGAAGATGAATGAGGGAGAGGTTTATCCACCAGCTGACTGGCAGCGAGATCCGTAAGCTTCGTCTTTTAAGATATGTTAGAATTTAAAATTGCTTTAGTCTCTCCGTCTGAGGCGGGACAAATGACAGTCGCTGCCGCGATAAATGGCGGGTTTGAATTTGATAAGTAGGGCGCGAATGGCTTCGTGATTCCTTTGTGGTTGTGTACCAAGAAGTGCGTCATTTATCTCACTGGTTAGGTCCAACAACCAGTGCAACAGTCCTTTGTGCACAGATATGGTCTCCATCTGTCTTGGGTTTGGGCAAACGTTTTTTGCCGTATGTATTTCTTAATCTTTACAGTAATTTCCCCTTTTTTTTTCTTGAGTTCCTACAGGAAACTGTTGCTAAAAGTGCTGGCGAACAAGGTCAGTAGAGAGAAAGTGGTTCGGTTTCATTGCCGAAGCGGCGTATGTAGCAGCAAGGACCTCACACACATATATATGATGAGATGTATGTGGTTTTATAATCACCCCTGACACCTGAAGAAGGTGTTAAAGATCACTTGGTTGGTAGATGTAAGCAGCTTGATTTTGAAGGCGATAATGACCCTAGGTAGTTAATAGGCATTTAGGCCAAACAACCAGCAACTAGCTTGTAGCATAGATGTTCGTTCTGGCACAGACACACACACACACACACACACACTCACACACACACACGTCGTAAACATTTGCTCTCTTATATCTTTTTCTCATCATTGTGGATCGCGTTACGTCACAGTTACGTCATCATGACGGGAAAACGTAATGAAACACATTTCTCTTGTGTCTTTCATTCGATGGGATATAGTGACTTATAGATGGGATAGAGTGACTTACAGGTGGGATGTAGTGACTTATAGATGGGATGTAGTGACTTATAGATGGGATATAATGACTTATAGGTGGGATGTAGTGACTTATAGATGGGATAGAGTGACTTATAGATGGGATAGAGTGACTTATAGATGGGATAGAGTGACTTATGGTTGGGATGTAGTGACTTATAGATGGGATGTAGTAACTTACAGGTGGGATGTTGTGACTTATAGATGGGATATAGTGACTTATAGATGGGATATAATGACTTATAGGTGGGATGTAGTGACTTATAGATGGGATATAGTGATTTACAGATGGGATATAGTGACTTATAGGTGGGATATAGTGACTTATAGATGGGATATAGTGACTTATAGATGGGATATAGTGACTTATTGTGAACAGGGAATATCTAGAGGTTCTCTAGAGATGGTAGACGATCTAGGTTTACCTGCTGGGGGAGGGGAGGGGTCACGCGCAGGGGGGCCCCCTCCCACTGTTTACGATGCTTCGGCAATTACAGCCCCAGGGGGAAAGTCTGGTTGTCGTGGTTACCCCCTGGTGGTTGTGGTGGTGGGGATTTGGTTGCGGTGGTTGGTGGTGCCGGTGGCGTAACGAACGAAGCAGAGACTTGGATGTATATTTACAACAACAACAACGACAACAACAACAACAACAGCAACAAGAGAAGCTAAAGGATGCGGATGATTTATTTTTGGAGAGAGAGAGAGAGAGAGAGAGAGAGAGAGAGAGAGAGAGAGAGAGAGAGAGAGAGAGAGAGAGAGAGAGAGAGAGAGAGAGAGAGAGACTTCAATGCCGTCTAGATGGTAATCCAAGACGAGGTCTCGTACTCTCATAGGCGCTACGCGTTGAGACAGATAGATAGGGATAGATAGATAGAGATAGAGATAGATAGATAGATAGATAGATAGAGAGAGAGAGAGAGAGAGAGAGAGAGAGAGAGAGAGAGAGAGAGAGAGAGAGAGAGAGAGAGAGGGAGAGAGAGAGAGAGAGAGAGAGAGACCATGTGAATATGAAATCAACGACGTGGTCCTCGCTTGGGTGCCTTCCAGGACTTCCAGGACTTCCAGAGCGTGTGAAAGTCACAAGCTCCACGGGTGGCAGTGAGGGAGGGAAGGGAAGGGAAGGGAAGGGAAGGAAAGGGAGGGGAATCGCTTCACCAGCGACGCGTCGTGAGCTGGGGCGTCAGTGGTAGTAACAAGTTGGTTGATCACCGTATTATACGCACACACACACACACACACACACACACACACACGACCCGCGTGACCTTCCTGGAGGTGAATCATGATGACCTCCTCCTCCTCCTCCTCCTCTTCCTCCTCCTCCTCCTCCATCCTCGTCTGAAGGCGGGGGATGAAGGGATGGTCTTCCACAGTCGTCCTTAGACTGAAATAATCTAAGCGACTCGAAGTCCAGAGTGATCAAGATGTGTTGGATACATTCTTGTAATTTTCTCTCTCTCTTCTCCCTAACGATTGAAAATCACTTGTGGAAGTTTATAGATGATTAAAAAAATGATAAGGAAAATATACCTTCACTCATTTATGCTTATTTTGGGTAGATAAAGAGACAGACAGGCAGGCAAATAAACAGACAAAGAGACAGACAGACACAATCATAGGATGATGTTAATGCACATCATCTCATTATTCCCGTATCGGTAACAGCTCATTAAATCCTTGAATAGCTTAGTATTAATTACCATCGAGCAGTCTGTCGTGCGTGAAGGGATGGGCAGCAACGGTGAAACAGACACACACTCCCCCAGGCCAGCAGATCGCGTCACTAGGCACCCCCCTCCCACATTCTCAAAGCTTTCACCCATTCTGTTATCGATCCGTGAGAAATGACTTCACCAGGAGAATGCTGTCTCGTGTGTCGGGGGTTCCTCACTCACCGCCGCCCCGTGGCTTCACATAGTCTCCTGTTACTTCTGTAGGAGAGATGTGGTGTGGTGGGTGATGAACAAGAGTCCCTTTGGCCAAGGTTAACGAAGGTCATCTTGCAATGGGTTGCATCTATTGACAAGGGGGGGGGGAGAAAGGGCTTATGTTATATGGTTGTACTATTCTGTATATGGGAAGATGTTCTCGAAAAGCGGAGGTACAAGTTATGATGTTGTTATTAAGCCATAATGATCTCGGTTATAATCAACATGTTGTTGACTCTCGAAATGTTATGCTAATGTGGCTCTCGCAAATGGACCTTAACTTGTTAAGTGTACTGATGTAATTACGGGCATTAGTCAAGGGAAAAGACGCTTTGTTACAGTGATTAGATGAACCAGTGGTATGACTAGTGTCTGCCTGCCAGAGCTTACACTCGGAGCGAAAGGTCACCCTTGGGGAGGCTGTGTATATCATCTTCAGTGTACCTTGAAAGGAATACAAAGGAGTCCCTCACTTCCCTCCTCCTGTGTGGAGTGCAGCCTCGAAGCTTCAGGAGCCCCGTAAAGAGATCCTATGCTTCTCTAAGTCCCACAAAAGGGGGTCCTAGTATTCGTCTAACGATAATTAGAATAATTATACAAATCCATGTAAGTAGAACATTGAATACCATTCATTATTCATAGTCTAGGGGTTTATACAAACCTTGATAGATATATCTATCGGCTGTGTGTCATGCCAAATGGCAAACAATATTACGTGGGAGTTTGTTTCTCTCTCCCAGACATAAGCAGTGTTTGTTCTGGTCCACACAACGCTGCCGTAGAGACAATAGTGTGTTGTTGTCTAGTGAGGGCGCCTATTACCACACACACAGACACACACACACACACACACACACACACAGTCATGACCGCGAGGGTGTCTCCATACCCTAGACTCTAGGGCAAGGTAAAGGGAAACTGAAATATCCATTTTCTCCCGACTTGTGACCTCGTCTCTCAGTGGGGAACTTGACCTTATTCGGACCTTGCTTGCTTGCGTTCGAACCCCTGCCTGCTCGTGTCCGGATCCTTGCCTTCACGTGTTACGACCCTTTGACCACGAGGGAACAGCTTTAAACACAATGTTACGACTTTTAGGGTAACGTGACGACCCTTTGAACATAACGGCCCTTGAGTATGACGGTACGACCCTTGAGCACGATTCTACGACCCTGGAGCACGACGGTACGACCTGTGGGTACAACGACCTGGCTGGTCATCGTGCCCGGAGGGGCCTTTCCACCCGCCTGGCCAACCTCCCCGCCCCTCCCCTCCCTCCCGTCTTGACCCATTGTACCGCAACTCGTTTTCTTGTAAACACAGTCGATTTTCATCGATTTGATTTATATAAACAGTGAATGAAAATGAATGAGATAAATGCTCAAGATTCATATTAACCCTACAATAAATTGCGCTTGAATATATATATATATATATATATATATATATATATATATATATATATATATATATATATATATATATATATATATATATATATATATATATATATTCCTATGAGTCCATGGGGAAAATGAAACATGATAAGTTCCCAAGTGCACTTTCGTGTAATAATCACATCATCAGGCGAGACACAAGAGAGAAATATGAGTCATTTGATATACATCGAACTTTCCTCAAGTATACCAGTTGCTTCAAATCTCGCGAGATTTCTAAACTTAGCTAGATGGTCTAAGATGCTGGTTTATCCTCAGTTCGGGTGTATGTGGTGCCAACCACGGAACCAAAGCGTGAAGTCTTCATTTGATCCATCATTTTGTCTTTGGCTGCAATGAGCATCGGTTTGTAACTATATCAGGAAAGGGTGTTAAAGAACCCGTAACTTTTCAACCAGCTTATGCAATGGTTCTCCTGTTCCAAAGACGTTCAAAGTCACGCACTTGTCTTATACACGTTCATCAAGTACCTGCTTGCCTTCGACCTGACCTTGACCCACTGTCGTATCATAAGGAGACGCGCAGGTTTAGTGGCCAGTTTGCACATCAAGTATTATTGCAGAACGGAATTGTACTTCATTTATATTGATGTTTATATTTAGAATTACATTTTAAAGTAATTTTAGAGATTTTTCGTTCCATCTACCTACATGACTGATAGTAGGAAGGGTTGTAGGTGAGAAGGAATGAGATTTGTCCTTTTGCATTGACTATTACCTGTTCAAATCATGTTAAAAGAATGTGTAGAAAATCACACGATGTAAATAAATGTTTGTTATTGTATTCATAAGGTGGATTATGCATAACCAGTGAATAGATTAAGGGAAAGTGTGTTTTCCGTTCTGTGGAGAATGGGTTATAGTGGCTCAAATTTGTGCCAGCATACTCAATGGTCGTATAACGTCGTGCTCAAGTGTCGTATATACCATCGTGCTCAAGGGTCGTATATACGTCGTGCTCAAGGGTCGTATATACCGTCGTGCTCAAGGGTCGTATATACCGTCGTGCTCAAGTGGTCGTATATACCGTCGTGCTCAAGTGGTCGTATATACCGTTGTGCTCAAGGGTCGTATATACCGTCGTGCTCAAGGGTCGTATATAGGTCGTGTTCAAGGGTCGTATACTGTCGTGCTCAAGGGTCGTACCGTCGGGTTAAAGGGTCGTTGTGGGTCATATAGTCGGTGGATGAATTGTGTTTGTTGTTGCGGAGAGAGAGAGAGAGAGAGAGAGAGAGAGAGAGAGAGAGAGAGAGAGAGAGAGAGAGAGAGAGAGAGAGAGAGAGAGAGAGAGAGAGAGAGAGAGAGTTGTTTATTGTTGGATGATATTTACGATACAGTTAATGAAATATGCTGAAATGACTAGAATGAAAACCAGAATTACAAGAAGGGAGAAAAGAGAAACGTACATTTGATAATGATATGACTTGGTTTGAACAATGACTGGAATTATTGCCAAAGATGCCGGCAATGCTGATAAGAAGAATCTTGGTGTATCTTAGAAAGATAGTGATGCCGATGATAGCGACAGCATACTGAAGAAAACGGTGTGTGAGTTTTAGTGAAGGTACGAAGAAAACAGTGTGTGAGTATTAGTGAAGGTACCAAGAAAACAGTGTGTGTGTGTGTGTGTGTGTGTGTGTGTGTGTGTGTGTGTGTGTATTAGCGAAGGTACGAGGAAAATAGTGTGTGTGTATTAGCGAGGGTACGAAGAAAACAGTGTGTGTGTGTGTGTGTGTGTGTGTGTGTGTGTGTGTGTGTGTGTACTAGCAAAGGTACTTGTGTTATCTTTACGACATGGGCATAGGTACTGATAAGAGATTGTGTTGGTCAGTGTGAGAAATACTGGGCCCTTGGGCAAAGACGTTGATAACAAGTTATACATAGATATCAGAGTCTTATCTCTGTTAAGGGAGTTGTATCTTTAATCCTTTACAATTTTTTTTTTTTTTCTACAAAGTACAACTAACATGATACATTAAGAATGATTATTTTTCTCTCACATTTTTACATTTTACAACCGACGCGATCCATTGGTTATTATTTATTTTTTTTTGTTATAGTTGTATTGATAAAGGGTTGGGTTGTGAGGTGAGGTTGTAGTTTTTGGTTGTGTGACCTCAGACGAGGCAGTGGTTTGGCCAGGCCCGCTGGGGCGCATCCGGGAGCGGTGGGTGAGAACAGGTCATACCAGGTCCACCCGCCCCGCCCCCCCACCACCACGCCACCCTCTTTGTCCCCCCCTCCCCCCTATTTCCACCCCCCCACTACCTAGGGTCCCTGTGGTGTCGCTCACACACACACAGACACACAGACACACAGACACACACCAGCAATCACTCACCCCTCCCCCCCCCACCCGTTCGTGCAAGACTGCTGTTCTGTCGACCGTGGCCTCTTCCCCCCCCCCCCCCCCCCCCCATCTCTATACACGTCCATCCGTCATCGTCTCTCACACGAAAAAAAGAAAAAAAAAAAGAAAAAGGTTTTACGTTCATGTTGTAGAAAGGATGGAGGGGAGGGGGGGAGAGGGGGGAGGGGGGAAAGGTGTCAGACAAAGCGTCGTTCGTGTAGCAGACGACAGTCGTTCTTGTAGCAGACGACAGTCGTTCTTGTAGCAGACGACAGTCGTTCTTGTAGCAGACGACAGTCGTTCTTGTAGCAGACGACAATCGTTCTTGTAGCAGACGACAGTCGTTCCTGCATCGTGGTGTGTGTGTGTGTACGTGTATAACAGACGTCTTGGTTGTTCGTGAACCACTTATCTACCAAGGAGTCGACCAGAGGGGAGTCGTCCTCCAACACCAAACGACGAAGGGGGAGGAGGGGAGGAGAGGATGGTCGTTCACCACAATCCCGCAGACGACCAGTTAGGTCGTTTACCACAATCCCGCAGACGACCAGTTAGGTCGTTCTTCACCACAACCCAGTAAACGACCAGGCAGGGTCTTCCTTCCCATACGACCCAGACGACCAGAGGAAGGGAGAAAAGAGGTCGTTTATCGCCACGCAGCAAAAACATCAACACCAAACGTCTTCATATTATTACTACAGGTGACGCCAGCAGATAAACATCATGTAACACCACCAAGCTAGACGCCACAAGAGTCTAGCAAATTAGTAATTGAATAATCCCTCGTTCCTTACGTAAATAAGTCGATTCGAAGGTAATTAGTGTAAGGCTTGAGACGTTGATGTTGGCTTGGGTTGAGTCAGTGAGAAATGTACTTTAACATCAGCTCTCAAAGCGTCAAGCCAGGACAATGCTAAGCTGAAGTGTATATAGTCTCTAAGGCTTAATCTGGACGTGTATTCAGGGTAATATCAGACCTTGTGGTTTCGGTGCGTTAGACATGACAAGCTGGTGGATGAATGTATGTGAGCCGTTCTGGCCATCTTTGATCCCCTCCTGGGTGTGTTCCTGGCGCTACCTCGCTAACGCGGGAAACGGCGAATGAGTATTCGAGGAGGGAGGTGGGTAAAGATCCGACTGTCGGAGGCCAAAATCTCAGCTGAAGTGGATGGCACGAGAGTAATGTCATTCATTCGAAAACCCTCCTTCGTTACCCCCCTCAAAGTCACAGTTGGTTCGGAAACCATAACAAACCGTTAGGAGTCGACTGGTTCACATCCTTTTTATTTCTTCTTCTTCTTCTTCTTCTTCTTCTTCTTCTTCTTCTTCTTCTTCTTCTTCTTCTTCTTCTTCTTCTTCTTCTTTCTCCTCTTCCTCCGCCTCCACTTCCTTCTTTCTTCTTCTTCTTCTTCTTCATCTTCTTCTTCTTCTTCTTCTTCTTCTTCTTCATCTTCTTCTTCTTCTTCTTCTTCTTCGGAAGCAGCGATGATAACCCGGAGGAATTTCGGGTGGTCACCGCCAGTGAAGGAAATGAAGTAGGGAAATAAGAAGAAGAAGAAGAAAAAGAAGAAGAAGAAGAAGAAGAAAAAGAAAAAGAAGAAGAAGAAGAAGAAGAAGAAGAAGAAGAAGAAGAAGAAGAAGAAGAAAAGAAAAACAGCAATAGGCGAAGTCTCACATGACTGGATGCTTTGGGAGCCGCGGTGGTCGCGTCGAAGCCCAAGTGTGGGCCAAGTGAAGCGCTTCGGAGCGCCGAACAAATCATCATATTGAAATCTCCAGCTGTTTGGGAGGTGTTCGGAAGCTATCTAGATCATCTGACGAAGCTGTCAACACTGATTCGACTCCCCCCCCCTTTTTTTTTTCTTCTTATTCTTTTGAAATCGCTGATTCGACTCTCTCTTTTTTTTCTTCTTATTCTTTTGAAATCGAATCGTTAAAGTCAAAAATGGCATTTGCTTTTGGGTGATCGTTTCTCGAAGTCCGTAATCACCCGTCGTCGAAGTCAGGGGTCAGATAGGCGCGCGAAGGGTTCCGGAGACGCTCTGGGTACCGTTAGGTCGGTGCTGGGCAGTCGAGGTGGAGGGGGCTGGGGGAAGGAGGGGGGGGGGGGGGGTATAGTGGTGTTGGGTGGGTGGGTGGGTGATTGGGGGGGGGGGGTTCGGCCGGTGGTGGGGAGTGGGTTGGCAGTGGGGGTGAGAGTCTTGCTAAATTGGGACATTATGTGATATGTGGGAAGAGGGCCACCCAATCCCCAGCTTGAACTGCCGCCCACCACCCAACCACCCACCCACCCACCCACCCCATACTCTCAAGGTTGACGAATTGACAGATGGATCTCCTCCTTACCTCCTCCTCCTCCTCCTTCTCCTCCTCCTCCCACTCCTGTTCCCACGACGCGCCACGGTGTTGGTCGTGTGGTGTTGAATGGGTGGAAAGATGGTGGTGTTGAATGGGTGGAAAGATAGTGGTGTTGAATGGGTGGAAAGATAGTGGTGTTGAATGGGTGGAAAGATAAGTCTTGGTGGGAAAGAGGGACTTGACAAGGTTCAGTCGTTGGTGTGATGGGTGGAAAGGGTGACTTGGCCTCCCAATTGTTAGGATCTGGAGGGCCAACTTCCCTCCTAGAAGTCTGGATAGATGGGAGGTTACGTGGCGTGGCTCTTCCGCTAGGGATAGATAGAGGCGTTGACCAGGATAGATGAATGGATGACTTCAATCTCGGACTTACGACAGGAGGGAAAGACATAGATGGAAGGGCTAGATGGAAGGACTAGCATGTGGGTAGTTGATGGGATGGATGAGACGCGTTGGCTGTGTTTGTGGCTGGAGCTGATGGGACGACTGATGGGACGAAGTCTTCGGCTGGCTGGCTGGCTGGTTGATGGGGCAGACCCGGGGACAGTTTGATGGGAATGGCTAACGGTCGTGTTGATTAATGGTGATGGGAAAGACGGAGCGACGACGCCTTGAACGCAACGATACGACGTAACAACCTTACGACCACTCGGTTCATGACCACCTAACCTTTGACCCTGAAGTACCATAATAATCTGCAGTTTAAGACATATATATATATATATATATATATATATATATATATATATATATATATATATATATATATATATATATATATATATATATATACGCAAGTCTTTACCTTCGAGATAAGAACGTATTTATTTTAACCACACGAAAACCTGTTCTTTATATTTACTGACGACCAAAATATACCTGATCCTCTCTCAAGTGAGATTCAAGACCCCAGCCTTAGTGACAGACCCTCGTACGCAACATGAAAACAAAAAAAAAAAGTTATATTTGTTTGTGATTATGATACTCGTACATGTCAGATAGAGGGTCTGTGTTATGTAGTAACCAATTCATTTTTTATTTATTTTTTTTTGATGAACATTGACAAATAGAAGCGAAGATTCATAGGTGACCAAATTAGTAAATTCAGTTCTTCCTTGAAGAGGATGTGTTGTGATTTCTACGTGGAACATGATGAAGGAATATGTTCACATACAGTTCCCCCAGGTGTCGTGTTCTGTGTTGGTGGTCGGGCGGGCGTGGGTGGAGTCCACTTGCTGTACAAGCTGCGGGCCAACGATCATCAACACTGATGACCCCTGATCATTGACGTACATCATAGGGGTATCGAACCCTCGTCCCACGGTTTACCTCACGATCGGAGTGCCATTATCTTATCTGTAGCCAAGTGGCAGACTACAGGAGGTGAGGTGGGGAAAGGGGTGGTGTTGTATGTTGTAACCTGCAAGGGGAACTTTAGGAAGGAATTATCTGCCGCTTGTAACTCCTTGCTTGTGAGGCCGAGAACAGTATATAAC